>NC_000072.6:40180311-40525311 GCF_000001635.26 Mus musculus | reverse complement strand
CCTTCTCTTCTACTTTTTGCTACTTATTTTCACTGCAAATTTGGCTAAATGCCACCAGTAATAACCATTCTGCTGTCTGGATGTTCTATGTCATTAATAATTCTTCTGCCTATTAATTAGTTCATCACCTTTAAGCTCAGTCCCCCACAAGGTATCAGGACAAGGACAAAATGCATCCAAATCTTTGATCACAGTGTTGCAAGCATATCTTTCAGTCTGAATTACAATATAATACTCATTCTCATCTGAAATTTCATCAACAAGGCCTCAATAAGTGTCAACAAACATTCTCATCAATATTAGAATCTTTGAGCCCTTACCATAATCACCTGTTTAATTAACTTATAGCACTGTAGGCCAGGTTAGTCAGAGCAGATTAACTAATTCACCACTACTTACACCCAGTCTACTTTCTATTAGTTAGCTTTCTGCAACTATGTCAATTACATGAGGTAATCAGCTTGCAAAGAGAAAAGGTTTATTTTGACTTAGTTTTAGGGATTTCAGTCCATGCTTTAGGCCTGCATAGAAGGGGCAGGAACATGTAGTGAAACCTATTTACTTCATGAGCAGGACAACAAAAGATAGACTGAGAAAAATAGCAAGGCCCTAGAATCCACTTTAAGGACATGCCTTCAAATACACAAAGATCATACAATAGGCTCTACCTCTTAAGGTTTTCATCACCTCCTATGGTAGTTGGAGTGAGAATGGGCCCAATAGATTCATATGTTTGAATACTTGATTCCTACTTAGTGGAACTGCTTGAGAAGGATTAGAAGATAAGGGTTTCTTGGAAGGATGATGTCACCAGAGGTGGGCTTTGAAGTTTCAAAGGATTCATGACCCTCCCAGTGTGTTCTCTCTGCTTCCTGTTTTAGATCTGGGTGTGTGCTGTTCTAACGCTATACCTGCCTGCCTGCCTGCTGTTATGTTCCCTGCCATGATGGTTATGGACACCTATTCCTCTGGAACTGTAATCTCCAAATAATCTTTTCCTTTTATAAATTGCATTGGTTGTGATGATCTATCAAAGCAATATAAAAGTAAGTAAACCAAGTGAAAGATCTGTATGACAAGAACTTCAAGCCTCTGAAGAAAGAAATCAAAGAAGATCTCAGAAGATGGAAAGATCTCCCATGCTCATGGATTGGCAGGATCAATATAGTAAAACTGGCTATCTTGCCAAAAGCAATCTACAGATTCAATACAATCCCCATCAAAATTCCAACTCAATTCTTCAACGAATTAGAAAGGGCAATTTGCAAATTCATCTGTAATAACGAAAAAATCTAGGATAGCAAAAACTCTTCTCAATGATAAAAGAACCTCTGGTGGAATCACCATGCCTGACCTAAAGCTTTACTACAGAGCAATTGTGACAAAAACTGCATGGTACTGGTATAGCGACAGACAGACAGACCAATGGAATAGAACTGAAGACCCAGAAATGAACCCACACACCTATGGTCACTTGATCTTTGACAAGGGAGCTAAAACCATCCAGTGGAAGAAAGACAGCATTTTCAACAAATGGTGCTGGCACAACTAGTGGTTATCATGTAGAAGAATGCAAATTGATCCATTCTTATCTCCTTGTACTAAAGTCAAGTCTAAGTAAATCAAGGAACTTCACATAAAACTAGAGACACTAAAACTTCTAGAGGAGAAAGTGGGGAAAGCCTCGAAGATATGGGCAAAGGGGAAAAATTCCTGAATAGAACAGCAATGGCTTGTGCTGTAAGATCAAGAATCGATAAATGGGACCTCATAAAATTGCAAAGCTTCTGTAAGGCAAAAGACACTGTCAATAAGATAAAAAGGCCACCAACAGATTGGGAAAGGATCTTTACCAATCCTAAATCAGATAGGGGACTAATATCCAATACATATAAAGAACTCAAGAAGTGGGAGTGGGTGGGTAGGGGAGCAGGGTGGTGGTGGGGGTATAGGGAAATTTTGGGATAGCATTTGAAATGTATGTAAAGAAAATAATAAATTAAAAAATTAAAAAGTAAGTAAACCAAAGTGTCAAGATGGCAGTCACACTTCTAACACATGAACTTTTGAGAGACATTAAGAATGAGCAGCAGTTATGAAAGAGAAATGAAAACCTACATCCCCCCCCCCCAAAGGGGAGACCTAAAAGAAGTTCAAGGACCCCAATGCACCCAAGAGGCCTCCTTCGGCCTTCTTCTTGTTCTGTTCTGAGTACCTCCCCAAAATCAAAGGCGAGCATCCTGGCTTATCCATGGGTGATGTTGCAAAGAAACTAGGAGAGATGTGGAACAACACTTCAGTGGATGACAAGCAGCGCTATGAGAAGAAGGCTGCTGAGCTGAAAAAGAAGTACGGGAAGGATAGTGATGCCTACAGAGCTAAAGGAAAAAGGAAAACATGATGCAGCAAAAGAGGGGGTGGTCAAGGCTGAAAAAAGCAACAAAAAGAAGGAAGAGGAAGATGAGGAGGAGGAGGAAGAGGATGAAGAGGAAGATGAAAAGATGATGATGATAAGTAAGTTGGTTCTAGCACAGTTTTTTTTCTTGTCTAAAAGGCATTAAGCCCCCTGTACACAACTCACTCCTTTTAAAGAAAAAATTTGAAATGTAAGACTTTGTAAGATTTGTTTTTAAACTGTTCAATGTCTTTTTTTTTTTTTTTGTATAGTTAACGCACTACCGAATGTGTCTTTAGATAGCCCTGTCCTGGTGGTATTTTCAATGGCCACTAACCTTGCCTGGTACAGTCTGGGAGTTGTAAATTGGCATGGAAATTTAAAGCAGGTTCTTGTTGGTGCACAGCTCAAATTAGTTATATATGAGGACAGAAGTTTGTTTTTTGTTTTTTTCCCCCATTTTGGCTTTATTTTTTTCATCTTCAGATGTCTCTGATTCATATGTTTACATGAAGATAATTGTTGTTCTGTTAACTGATACCACTCTGTAACTGCAAAAGAAATGACGCTGTTTTGTTGTCACTATGAATGCTTCTAAGTAAATACAATTTTTTTATTAAAAAAAAAAAGAATCTGAGCAGCAATGATCTACTACTAGGATCATCTGATCTAATCTTTCTTTCTTTTCATTGATAAAACAAATCTAAAATCTGAAATGTATTGATTCTGTAATCAATTTTTCCATTATAGGCTATGAATTAAATCATAGTATATTAAATATTAGTATTTTACATATCCCTAATGAAAGAGGCAGTAAATGGGATAAAGTTATAATAGTTTACCCAAAGAACCAGTAGTAATAATAGATCTATAAACAGGTTTCTTAAGGATCATTCTGAGGTCTAAGATGAGCAACTAAACTCAGACTAAGTGGAAGGCAAGTAGAATCATAATGTGTACCATATATGCATAGGATCTTTCAAGTAAAGTCTATATAAAGCTACAGGACCATGAAAGCAACCCCTTTCCTCCTGATCTGAGGATCAGACATGATTGATGCAAAAGGTTGGAGCTATGATGAGAACCAAAGAACGGAGAAGAACCATCCACTTGACCACACAGAATACTGTTCTGTTCCCTCTGCTGTGTCCTCCACTACCATACCAAAACCTATTAGCTTGGACAAAGGATCCATCTTGGTTAGCACTAGAGATTCCTTTACTACTCAGTGTGCCTCAAGAAAGGGAAAAATCACAGAACAATAATCTCAATGCATGGGAAAAGAAAAATGAACCAGAAAAGAATTCTGTAGCAGTGACTTGTGTAATGGTGAGAGGAACTGGAAACCAAGCACAAAACTGAAGAGCCAACTATATACAGCATTAGAGGGGCACCGTTGCTGTGCTTCCTCTATTTGTCTATCTAGAGACATCGCTCTCCAATCCTTATACCCAGAGCTGTTTTCCAATTCGCTGATTGCCCTGGTCTGCTGACAGTGGTAAACTTCCCTTAAGAGGCAAATGTGCTAAGGGCTCCAGCTGCTGATAATCTTCTATAGCTTGTAGGGGGAAAGCTTGTTCAACATGAAACACAGAAGGATTAGAAATACAATCACACATTCTAAAAGTTAGTCATATGATAAATTTCCTGAAAGCTAAGTAGGTAGGTAGGTAGGTAGGTAGGTACATAGATACATATGTACATACATACATACATACATACAATACAGGATACAGATTGACTGATACTTGTTACATTGAAACATAAGAAGATAACCATTCTCAAGTATACACAAGCCCAGATGACAGAAAGACATTGATAAAGCTCTAATCATTGAAGAATTGCCAGTTAAATCAGTACAAGAGAGCTTTTAACTAAAAGGCATGATTTACTGCAGAACAACAATTAATGAGATCTATGAGACAAGAGAAAAATGAGATGAAAGATTTTAGCATGCAGACAGGACACAGATGGTTTCTTAGAGACATCTCAGGGAGATATGAGGCTAGATGTAGTTCAGCTTGGTAAGAACATACAATATATTTGACACATTATAGGCAAGAATGGTCACAATATAAACTTTAATTAGGCAGTAAAAGGTGAACATATAATCAGCGAAGAGCTGAACTCTGGGTCAGGTTGGGGTGTTGGCATTTGGGAATTAGGCACCAAAAACGCCCCTGTGAGTCCACCCTGGGACATACAGAAAGACCCTGACACATAAATAGTGAGAGGGCTGCCTTCTAGCCTATCTTCTTTCCTTTGTATCAGCTGCTAATCCCAGGAAACATTTCCTGCCAGGGCCTTCCCATGGTCACACCAGGCTGGAATGCAGAGCAGCATCTTCCTCAGGTCCCTTCTTATAAGCTGCTTCTTGCAGTAAATGGGAGCAAAGAACTTCACAACTAAACAATGTGCACAGACTGAGAGACCTTGAAGTCCTCAGTCCTAAGTTGGATGGATGTTTTCATCAATTCCCTCTCCCTAAACCTCAGGAAGCCTGCAAACGAGAAAGTGGAACGACTGGGAGAGCCATAAAGGATTCATGACCCCAAGGAGACAGCAAAGACAACAGGACTTATGTACATATGAACTCAAAGAAACTACAGCAGCACACACAAGCTCTGCCAGGGTCCCAGAGATGGGTTCCCACTGGCCAAAAAAAAAAAAAAAAAAAAAAAAAAAAATCTCCAATGAAGCCTTACTGGGTATATTAATCACACTTCAGGGTAGGCCCTATGCTCAGGAGTATTTAATTGGCCAACAGAAAACCTTTGTAGACCTTTTGTCTTTGTTTATTTGTTTGGGCATTTCTTTGGTCTTATTGGTCTTTTGCTTTTGAAGTTGGATGGGTAGCGGGTAGATAGGATCTGGGAGGAATTAGGAGAGAACAAAAACATGATCAACATATATTGTATGAAAATATTTTCCAACTAAGAAAACAGAAAACAGAGAGGAGAGGAGAAAATAGCACAGGGTAGGAACTCAGGCACTCACAGAGGGAGAGAATACTTGGCTTTGTGTCTGGAATTCATTGCATGTTCAAAGAATGCAAGCTGTTGAGGTTAATGCTCTTTTTTTGAGAGTATGTGCTCCCTAATATCAAATATTGACTTTGGTCATGCAATTAGCTGGAAAATCATTCATTACTTCATTATGTAAAAGTCACTTAAAGAGGCCTGTTTTTTTGAATTGTCATCAACACATTAAATCTTTATTTAATGTCATCTAGAATTCACACCGTTTCCTAACTGTCAAAGGTAATTAACTGTTCCCTGTGAGCTTTCATTTCATATCCTCAGCTCAGTGATGCTGATCAGGACCAAAAGAGACCCAGCTGGTGATGATATCTGAGTGATGAAACAGTGACAGATGTAACAAAGATGGGAGGGGCTAAGGGGTGCATGAAGTGACCATTGGGAGGTTCAGAGCAAACCATTAAGGGCATGCTCTCCCTGAGCCAAGGTAGAGAATCCTGTTCCTCACAGCTCTGTGCTCAGAAACTCTGCAAGAAAGGTGAGTCTTGAGCCTGGAGCTCCTCTTCCCAAACAGTTGAACTAGCTATATAGTGCATGGAGCTTTTAGGAGAGTAGCATATAGGATGACTTGGACTAAGAAGTTCATCAAATCAAACTTCTTTCCCTTTGTTTGAAAAGTCCCAGTAGAAGCATACTCTCCTGTTTCTCAGTCTTCCTATCTGGAGTTTTCTCCACCTGCTGATTTTGCCTAGAGCCCTTACCTATCCAAACCTGCTGGCTCCGGTAGACATCCCCCAGGAGACAAGTGAGCAGAAGATTCCGGCCTCTGCTGATCTTCTTTCTATACCTCGAAAGGAAAGAGCTGGACCATCATGAAACTTATTATCTATCTCACCATCCTAGCTGGTATGTATTTAAGACTTAGTACTCTGTTCATTACAGTGTGGGTTAACCTAAACATAGTGAGGTGAAATAAGTGGGTTGATGGCTTGCAGATTTATGCATATCTACTGATATGAGTAGAATCTGAGTCTCTTCAGTTAGAGCCCATCCAAGGGCTAAACACAAACAGTATACCCTAAGTATTAAGCTCTTGGATAGATTATGGCATATACCTGCCCTGTAGAACCCTCAACAATGAGAGTGCCCTCTGGTGATTGTGAAATATGAGCCTCATTGCTTTCGGGGAAGATCCTAATGTGATCACATGAGCAGAAGGCCCAGTTTGACTTCTGGTTTCTCCTCTGTACCATAACTTGGAATGCAGGAAGTGGTAAAGGTTAGAACAAAAGACTTAATTTGATGGTTTCTACTACTTCAGTCTCTGCTTCCATGAATTTGGGATTGAAGAATTTTCCACCAGCCCATGTCACATACTAGCTGGATTGACTTTGGGAAATCTAACTAACCCAGCACCTCATATAGAGCTCAAAATCTTTTGCCTTTATTAATAATCTATCTTCCCTGCTTTGAAGTTTTTAAGTATGGTTACACAGAGGTTAGGCATAGGCCCAGATGTGGGCAAGTTGGCAGAAGTACCAGTAAGAGCATAGAAGACAGCCCTAGTCTCAGCCTACATCTCTATTACACTCCACTGCTTTTTTTTTACTTTTTGAAAATTTTAAATCAAGTGTCACTATTTTTGATGTGTTCTACTTACTTGTGTGTTTTTTATTTCAATATCTAACATTATATATTAGATTTTTATGCTTCCAATGTTTAACAACTATTATGTATTACTAAAAATGTATACACTTATCAATTATCTTTGCCTACATCTGGTTATGTCTTTAAAATGGATTCCTATTGTTGGAATACTCAAGCGACAATTATGAACTAGTTATAGCTCTTGATGCCCATTTCTAAATTGCTTTCCAAGACAATAAAATCAATTTATGAGCAGAGACTATATCATTTATATTATACCTTTTCTTACAATGAATATTACCAATATTGCCATTATTTTTCTTAAAGTATGTCATTTTAATTTACATCTTTATTAGAGGAAAAACTACTTCCCCCAGACAACTGATTACTCCCTTAAAATCATTCATACTTCTTTACTGCTGGGAAGATGAGAATGTCTCATTTGCTCTGATATTTGTGTGATATTGTTTTCTCAGGAACAGCTTTAGTCACTCACTCATCTGTGCAGAAAGAGGACCATGCTCCCTACTTAGCATACCTCAAGTCTAACTTCAATCCCTGCGTGGGTGTCCTCATCAAAGCCAGCTGGGTGCTGGCCCCATCTCACTGCTATTTACCGTGAGTATTGAGCATCCCCTCCCCAAATAGGTTCTCCTCATCCTAGATCAGTGATTCTCAATTGGGGACAACTTTCCCCCCATGATATGTTTAGAAATGTCTGAAGGTATTTTGGATTTTCACAATCAGGAATAGTGCTACTAGCTTCTAATGGGAAGCATCCTAGAAAGATGCTGTAAATTTCCGTAGAAGATGTCTTCACCTAAAACTCGGTGCTGCTGTTGACAGACTGTTTTGTACTATGCTTCCCCTGCTGCCCCATGAGCTTTTCAAGGTTTTTCCTCCCCCTGGAAATGTGATTACATCTAGTCAAGTAGGGGTTCAGCAGGTGACTCAAATTCATAAGCTGAGTAAATTGAAAAGAGATGTTCTTTAAAGGAACTTATAGTATGAGATAGTTCCATGTCCCACCAGAGAAATATTGAGCAAATACAGTGACCGTCCTTATCCTAAGAGAAAAGAATGGTTTTAATAGAATAGGAACAATCACTGAATGAAGATGCTATGTGATAGGAACTGTGACTTTTGCCAAAAGGCACTTTTAAAAGTCTATGGCAGTACCTCCTGGAAAAGGTCTGGGAAGATAAATACTCCAACATCACTCTTCTTCCTCCAAATACTTTCTTGAACTTCCTATTGATTAGAAGCCAGAAAAGAAAGCTCATTGATTTAAACCACATCATCTTCCAAATCAAAAAGGGAGGAGGAAAAGGGGAGTTGTTGGTGGGCTTGTTATCCAACACTCTGGTCATTTTACTCTCATGCATCCACTAGAATGGAAATTACCCACTTGGATAAATGAGGCCCAAAGAGGGTTGAATACTAACTTTTACTTTTACATTCATTATTTTCCTCTCCCATGCACTACATTCAAAAACAGTAGATAATGACTCCACTGTTTACTCTGACTACAAGTAAATCACTACTGTGGGAGTGTGTCCAGCACTTCATTTGTAAAGTGAGAATTAACATAAGATCTACTGCACAAACGTATTATCAGTAAAAGGTAACCCAGATACAGTTCTTGTCGCAGTATCTTGCACAGTGTATCATCTAATATCCAAAATGGTGGTGGTGGTGATGATGTTGATGAACTGATGATTGTGAGTAATGATGATGAGTAATGATGATGCTGATGAGTGCTGATGATGGTGGTGAGTGATGATATCATGGAGGTGAGGGATAGTGGTGATAGTGAGTGATGATGATGAGATGATGATGTGGTGGTGGTGGTGGTGGTGGTAATGGGTGGGGGTGTAATAGGTGGGAATGTAGTGGTGATAGTAACAGTGGTTTCTTCCTATCCCTTCTTCCTCCAGAAATCTGAGGGTGATGTTGGGAAATTTCAAGAGCAGAGTCAGAGATGGGACAGAGCAGACAATTTATCCCATCCAGATTATCCGCTACTGGAACTACAGCCACACAGCCCCACAGGATGACCTCATGCTTATTAAACTAGCTAAGCCTGCCACCTTCAACCACAAAGTCCAGGTTCTTCCCATAGCCACCACTAATGTCCGGCCAGGCACTGTCTGTACACTTTCAGGTTTGGACTGGAGTCAAGAAAACAATGGTAAGCACACCTTCCACAGCAAGGAAAGCCATCAGCTTCACCCTTAATGAGGAACAGCCATGTCCTCAGAGCTGGAAGGTGGGATGGAGTAGAAAATGGCTAAAGGGAGGATCTACAGGAGTGGTCTAAGAGAGAGCTGTCTAGAATTCCAGTGCTCCTCTACTGTCAGGGGGTCAAGTAAACCTTCAGTGGCCTCTGCAGAATTCCAGCAGCTGGATCTCATGGGCCATCTGACTGCATGAAGGACATCCCTTATAGTCACAGACACCATTTACATTAAGGAGGTGGTGGCCCTACTCCCTGTACATGTGCATTTCACATGTAAGGGATAGTTTTGGAGAACCTGAATCAGATCATTTATAGATACAGAGTAGAAGGAAAATTGCATTCCAAAGCACACAGGTCTATTTCACACTGGTAAAATGAAACTATGTGTACCTGGTACTTCATTTGTGAAATGAGGATAATCTGCAGGGTTAACACTCAATAACACAAAACTTTGGGGGAGTTGTTCTCCTTTCTCACCTTTCTAATTTTTTTATGCATACACAAAGTACTACCCATTGAAGTATAGGAGGTAAGGGTTAGGGATAAGCCAGATGTTGTTCCCCTCAGGCAGGCACCCTGACTTACGGCAGAACCTGGAAGCTCCCGTGATGACGGACAAAGACTGCCAGAAAACTCAACAAGGAAGCAGCCACAGAAACTCCTTATGTGTCAGATTTGTGAAAGTATTCAGCCGAATTTTTGGGGTAATCTTTTTGTCTATGTTCAAATTTCATTTATTTGTATGTGTCTAGTTGACTATTTAATCATAATACATTTTAATTTCCAAGTAACTTGAGACTTTGTAAGGTTGTTGCAATGACACCTGCTTTTTTTCAGTCATAATCTTCCTACAAAGAATTTTTAGTTATTAAAGAGCATCATATATCCCTGGTTAATCACATCTTGCTGATGTTCATTGGCTTGAATTTTTAAATTTTCTCTCTCCCTCACCCCTTCTTCTCCCATCTCTGGCAGGAGGTTGCTGTAGCTACTGTCATTTGTAAAAACAAGCTCCAGGGAATTGAAGTTGGACACTTCATGGGAGGGGACGTTGGCATCTATACCAACATTTACTCATATGTACCATGGATTGAGAAAACCACTAAGGAGAAGATGACATGATGCCCTGCTTTTCCCTCCGCATCTCATTGCCTCTGCCATTGACTGAAGGAGCTTACATGGTCCCTAAACTCAAATAAACTCTCCAAACAGAAAGTTTGGAATGCAGCACCCTGGGAGCCTATATCTTACTTGTGTCCATGTCCACACCACATTATGATGGGAAGAAATGGGCTGCTACTATATTATGCTGGGTTCTGCTCTCTATCATGCATAATGTTCACAACAAACCTTTGAATTTATCATTTTCCCTTCATCAAACAATTTTTGAGTCCAAAGCATCACTATTAATTAGTAGCTATCAAAGCTTGGAAAGAAATTGAATGGAATGGAGTGTGAAATATATTTCACACCCTGTGATATATGGAATAATCCATGGTATTGCTGTGGGCTCAGGGCTGACTCATAACAAAAAAAGTGAGAAAACGTGGGACAGTTCTTTAAGTTCAAAGAAAAGGGTAGGACGGGCAGGCTTGAAATCTTGGCAGCTACCCACGGAAGGCAAGTAGAGGGAGCTAGAAAGTTATGCTTCCTAAGGGGGAAAAAATCTCATAAAATCTCAAGCAAGGTCTATGAGCACCTATCCCAATAGGTGGGACTCATCAAAGAATATACATGGAGGGATCCATAGGTCCAGCTGCATATGTAGCAGAGGATGGCCTTATCTGGCATCAATGGGAGGGAAGGCCCTTGGTCCTATGAAGGCTTGATGCCTCAGCGTAGGGGAATGCCAGGGTGGTGAGGTGGAAGTAGGTGGGTGGGTGGGTGGGTGAGCACCCTCCTAGAAGCAATGGGAAGGAGCTGGAATAGAGGGTTTTTGGAGGAGAAACTGGGAAGGAGAATAACATTTGAAATGTAAATAAATTAAATAACCAATAAAATAAAACAAAATAAAGGAGTAGTCATTCCTTTCCTTTCTTTACCATGTCTTCAGGAGTGCCATTTTTCTTCCCACCATTTGACTTACAGTGGTGGTCTTTAGGGGCTATAGCAGGACATTTTCATTAGTAGAGGAGGGGGTTCCTATCAAAGGAGGCTCCCTATTTTGTCCAGACATAGGAATTATATATTACCTAAATCAAAGAGTGATATAGATAGACTAACCTATATCACAAAGAGATATATGATAGGCCAGCCCTGCCATTTGCACTAGAGAATGTTATCAACAAAAGGCAGATTACAATTGATTCCTCCATACTACTACATGTTCCCAAGGTCCCTGAGAAACAAATAGCTATAGAACTGAAGCCCTTTCCCTGCCTTCCTGGCTACCATCCCATCTCAGCTTCACAACAGATACTGGCTCCTGTTTCCCTGCTACTTCATTCAAAAGACTTCAGGTGGCTAAGTTCTCAAGTATTAGAAGAAATTATCCTAAGACCTGCTCATCTCATGGCTGCATTGATACCAGCATGCTACAGAGGAAGAGCCCACACATGGGAAAAGTGAGAAGTAAACAGTGAAACTTGAGGCCAATATCAACAATTTACGTGAAAAAAAATTGTTGATTCAGCATCAAGGTAAAAATGACATCTACATGTAAGGAAGATGGGCATCCCAGGGCAGCTGTTGGACAAGAGAATCAGAAGTCTGGGATGGGATAAAGGAAAGAAACTGTGCTTAGCCACAGACTCTGACCATGACCTTCACCAAGGCAGGAAAGCAGGTTCCAGAAGACCGGCTGAGAAACCAGTAAGGTATTGCTATTTACCTTATATGGTTTTGTACCCTTAAAATCAAATGTTGAAACTTAATTTTCCAAAGTGATGGTATCTGGAGGTGGGGACTTGGTAGATGATTAAGTTGTAAGGTTGGGTTCTCTGTGAGTGGCACAGGGGTCCTCATAAAAGAAGATCCAGAAAGCTGCCTTCTCTCCTCATACAATGTGAAGTTACAGCCAGAACATCTCAAATTTCTGTACAGAAGATACTGTAACAAGCCAGACAACCAAGTTTGGAATTGACTGTGGTGTTATACCTATGATAGAAACATGGCATAGAGCAGGAGACAGCATTTATAAACTCTTACAGAATAAGAACTTAGGAAAAGACCAACGTATCTGGAAGGCACAGCTGGAGTCCAGTTCATTTATACAAAGCTTGTGACTTAAGTTTAACCTAATATTTTCACTGTGGATCCACACGTCAAACTAGTTTCGATTTATGGTTGGTTTTACTGCCATGTGCAAATTCTGTTTAGAGGTAACATGTTCCTGTGATGCAATGGTGGGATCCCTTAGGGCGATTTGTACAAAAGCAGGCCATTAGATTGCCCACCTCATGACATATATTTTGAAACACTCATTAAATTACTCTACTGATTGTGCTATTTTTCATGAGATTTATAAAATATCGTCTTCAATTTAAGAGAGTTTTACTTCTTCCTTTATAATCTATGTGCATTTTATATGTTTTGCTGACATCACCCAGGCTACAGCTTCTGGTCCAATGTTGAAGTTGGGAAAAATAAATATCACTACCTTATCCTTGACTTTAGGGAAAAATAATCCAGTATGTCACCATTATATGCATTTTAAAATGCACTGACTTGAAGTTACAACCCATCCCTACTTCACAGAGAGATGTCTGTTTATTATAAAAGAAGATTGAATCTTATCAAGTGCTCTGCTCTCTGCTACCAAGATGATCATGACGATGCCTTATGTTCTATTGATATGACATAGTATCTTTATGGACTTTCAAATGGAAACAGCCACACACGAAAAAGTACTACCATGTGTGGTATCTGGTCCTTATCAGCTGCTGAAACTGAATTTTCTAGTAATTGAAAATTACTATATATGTTGACTATCTAGCTATCTGTATTCATGTGCATTTTTGATCTGTGTTTCTTTTTTCTCTTGCAATATCTTCATCTGATTTTGTTATAAATGTAAAATTGACCTCATTGAATGAGTAAGAATGTATTCCTTCCTGTTTTCCTCCTTAAATAGATATTAGAAAAGGTTGATATTAATCTCATCAATATTTGGCAAAGTCACAATGAAATCCAACACGTCTTACACTTTTTTGTGGAAACATCATTATTATAAATTTATTCTATTTAATAGATCTAGCCATCCTTCATATTTCTCTTGGGGGGGGGTGTTTTACTGTTGCCCGGATAAATATCAATATGTTAGTTTTTCATTATAATACTAAAACATCTGAATGAAATACTTTCAGGGATAAATGGGGGTTTGGAGGTTTTAATTCATTCTCTGGATTTGGTTTGTTGCTGTGGGCCTGAGGTAAAACTAAAACATCGTGTTGAGAATGTGTGGTGGAGGGAAGCTACATACTCTGTGGCCACAGGAAGAAAAGAGAATGAGGGAGAGGCCTGGGTCAAGATATAATCACCAGAACACATCGTCAGTGGCATACTTCCTCCAACTAAACCTCACCTCTAAAAGTCACCAGACCTCCCAGGAAAGCTATCGAATTATGAATCCATCACTAGTAAATGCAGAGCTCTCATGGCCCAGGCATTTTCTAATCACCTCTCCCCTCACATTGCCTTGAGTTAGCACGTCTCTTATAGGAACAGAGACAGGAGGGACTCCATATCCAGTCCATACACTTCTTAGCAAGGTTCCACAATGCAGGAATTCTCGGAATCAAGACCTTGATCATTATATACGCTCACCTTTATTCAGTATTGCATTCTCTTCAAACAACTTGATCATTTGTATTTTTAACATCTTTTATATTTATATGGGCCTCTAATTTAATATCTTGTTTATTTCTGTCTGGTTTGGACATTAATTTTTTTTAATGATGCTAATTTCTACAACAGTCACTGCTGCTTTCTCCACACCTTTATCTGCAACTCTCACAGCTTGTTTTCCTTGCCAAATTGCAAGTTTTATTTCCTGCTTCTCTAGCTGCTCTGTCTCATAAGAGCAGAAACAATGCCAACTTCCTTAAAGACACCCTGCTTGAAATACTCTCCATCAAACAAATTCCTCCATCACACTTACTCAAGTTCTTAGGGCGTGGGCAGAATGGAGCTAGATTTTTTTTTTGACAGAATGCAATGAGTATTTGGTTCTATAACTAAAATATAGCTAATCAAATTTAACAGAAAGAAATGAAGTACAATAATAATAGCCCTAATGGGTAGACTTCTAAAGTTACTACTCAATTATTTATATTACGACAGATATGAGGCTGCTTTGTGGTTTAGGAAGAATGTAACCCTGACCTCCGTGCTCATTAAGCAAGAATCATGTATTGATCATTATTATCTTAGGTAGTGAAAGTAATCACTAGAAAATCTAAAAAGTATGAAAAATTATTGATTATAGCCAAGAGGGGGCTAATAATGGTGAATGTATATTTTTCTGTACTGTTTGAACTATGTTTTCTCATGTTCATATATTACATTCCATCAATTTAAACATCTACTCCAAGTTGATTCCACACCAAAGCATAACACATAATTGTAAAGAAGGCCACACACACACACAGCTACAATTCTGAAAATGCAAACTACAAAGGATGTAATTACATAGGATTCAATTCAAGAACAGAGATTTGCCTCCATATTTGTATTCTTGCTAAAACACAAAGCAGGCTCACACCTGTCACAAATTAAATCATCCACAAGAAGGGTAAGGAAATCAAATTCCAAAAGGTTCATGGAACAGAATATAATTTTATTGAGCTATAATTGGTAAATTAAAGACTATATTTATATTTTATGTAAACATCATGGAGTGATTAGCACAATCAAGTTAATACACCCATTGCCTCACATGACATTCTCTCTCTATCCCTCCTCCTCTCTAGTACCCAGAAAAATAAGCTCTCTCTCTCCCCTCCCCCATCAACCTCTCCTCCCCAACCTCCACCTAATGTTTGGCTGGGGGTCTCTGCATCAGTTTCCATTAGTTCCTGGGTGAAGCCCCTAAGATGACAGATATGCTAGGCTTCTGTTTGCATGTATAACAGAATATCACTAATAGTAACTGGGGTGAGCTCCCTCTCATGACATAGGCCTCAAGTTGGGCCATTCATTGTTGGGCCCTTTCCTCAAATTCTGCTTCATCTTTACCTCAGCATGCACAAGAAGAGGGGGGAGAAGCTGCAATAGAATTGTAAATAGATAACTTAATAAAAACAAACAAACAAAATAACACATTCCTGACCTTCAGCTTTAATGTAGCAGTGCCTGGCAATGTGTGTTGAAGATGTGGTAAGTAATTTTGGTGGTTTAACTTAAATATATTTGTGAGTGAGAGAGAGAGAGTGAATAATATTCCTTTGCAATTTTATGTTCCACTTTATTATGTGACAGTGGTCATTAGGTTGGATTCACATCTTGACTACTTTTGTGTTCTTAAAGAAAACCAAATCATGGAAATTGTGATCTGTCAAGAAACTTGAATTTAGCTCCAAAGTACAGCATATTATCAAATTTGAAATATAACTTGTTACTTCATGTGTTTGAAACTATTAATAAGCTTAATCATTCCTCAGGATAATCCTAGTATATTTTGTGTGTGCAAAATGACCTACCAAGATTAACAGACTGAAGAGTGAGACTGGTACTTCAGGAGGCCAGCTTGGGATCATGAAAAGAAAGCTAGACCAGGAGTCAGAGAGCAGCAATGGCTCCAGCACTGTCACAGTTCTCTGTGAACATGTAGGCAAGCCGCCATCTTCGTCAGGGCTCAGTTTCTTTCCTGTGTGTGTGTGTGTGTGTGTGTGTGTGTGTGTGTGTGTGTGTGTGTGTGATGGCTCATATTTGTTTGTTTATTTATTTATTTATTTATTTATTTATTTATTTATTTACATTTCAAGCGTTATCTTCTTACCTGGATCTCCCCACTCCCCGAACCCCCTATCCCATCCCTCCTCTCCCTGCTTCTATGAGGGTGTTCCTCCACCCACTCACCTACTCCCGCCTCCCTGCCCTCAATTCCCCTATACTAGGGCATCTATCGAGCCTTCAAAGGAACAAGGACCTCTCCTCCCATCGATGCCTGACAAAGCCATCTTCTGCTACTACACTCATTGCAATGGTTGGCTATGAGCATCCAACTCTATATTTATAAGGCTCTGGCAGGGCCTCTCAGGAGACAGCTATATCAGGCTCCTTTCAGCAAGCATTTCTTGGCATCTACAATAGTGTCAGAGTTTGGTGACTGTATCTGGGATGAATCCCCAGATGGGACAGTCTCTGGATGGCCTTTCCTTCAGTCTCTGCTCTACACTTTGCTCTATATTTGCTCCCCTAAGTATTTTGTTCCCCTTTCTAAGAAGGACCGAAGCACCCACATTTTGGTCTTCCTTCTTCTTGAGCTTCACGTGGTCCGTGAATTGTATCTTGGGTATTCCAAGCTTTGGGGTTTATATCTACTTATCAGTGAGTGCATACCAAGTGCGTTCTTTTGTGATTGGGTTACCTCACTCAGGAAGATATTTTCTAGTTCCATCCATTTGCCTAAGAATTTCATGAATTCATCATTTTTAATAGCTGAGTAGTAGTCCATTGTGTAAATGTACCACATTTTCTGTATCCATTCCTCTGTTGAGGGACATCTGGGTTCTTTCCAGCTTCTGGCTATTATAAATAAGGCTGCTATGAACATAGTGGAGCATGTGTCCTTGTTATATGTTATATGGAGAATCTTTTGGGTATATGCCCAGAAGTGATGTTGTTGGGTCCTCAAGTAGTACTATGTTTGATTTTCTGAGGAATCACCAGACTGATTTCCAGAGTGGTTGTACCAGCTTGCAATCCCACCAACAATGGAGGAGTGTTCCTCTTTCTCCACATCCTCTCCAGTATCTGCTATTATCTAAGTTTTCGATCTTAGCCATTCTGACTGGTGTGAGGTAGAATCCCAGGGTTGTTTTGATTTGCATTTCTCTGGTGACTAAGGATGTTAAACATTTCTTTAGGTACTTCTCAGCCCTTTGAGTTTCCTTAGCTGAGAATTCGCTGTTTAGCTCGGTTCCCCATTTTTAAAATAGGGTTATTTGTTTCTCTAGAGTCTAACTTCTTGAGTTCTTTGTATATGTTGGATATTAGCCCTCTATCAGATATAGGATTGGTAAAGATCTTTTCTCAGTCTGCTGGTTGCTGTTTTGTCCTTTGCCTTACAGAAGCTCTGCAATTTTATGAGGTTCCATTTGTTGATTCTTGATCTTAGAGCATAAGTCATTGATGTTCAGGAACTTTTCCCCTGTACCCACGTATTCCAGATCAGGGCTCAGTTTCTTATAATACAAATAGGAGCTTTATGACTAGTGAGTGCAGATAACCAGTCATCTTCAAAATATTCATGTTTATTATGGGCTAGTTCCAGTCATTACCAATATGAAAAAAACAAACTAGTGCTGTAAATCTGTGACCAGTTGGTCTCCAACCAACAAACACTAAAGTTCCAGTTGTGGCTACGGGGCGGCTAAAGTGAACCAAGAAGGTGAAGCTATGACTTTCTCATGAGCTTTGCTCTTTTGAGAACAGAATAAGTGTATTCAGTGCCCATTTTGCCCCACTCAGGCCCCAACTCTTGCATATTAACATAGATTATAGCAGTTAAATGACTTTCACCCTAAAAGGTAAGACTGGAGCTCAAAGAATTTTCCAGAATGTAAATGTCTTATTATTCGATTAGATTTACTTAAGTGAAGAAGTGGGAAATTGATTGCTCCTTAAATGAAGCTTGTCTATGGTTACTACCATTGATAGATAAGTAAATGCCCATAAAAATTAATAACATTGTGATGGTTTGCAAATGCTCCACCCAGAGAATGGCACTAGTAGTTGTTACCCTATTGAAGTAAGTGTGTCACTGAGGGTGTGAGCATTCGAAGACCCTCATCCCAGCTGCCTGGAAACTAATATTCTGCTATCAGCCTTTGGATGAAGATATAGAACTCTCAGCTCCTCCTGCACCATGCCCGCCTGGACACTGCCATGCTCCTACCTTGATGATAATGGACTGAACCTCTGAACCTGTAAGCTAGCCCAATTTAAATGTTGTCTTTATTAAGAGTTGCCTTGGCTATGGTGTCTCCTCACAGCAGTGAAACCCCAACTAAGGCAAACATAAATTCTAACATTTTATTTTCAATATAAGAAAATATAACATGTATATATAACATAAAAAGTAATTAATCATTTACCATATAGAGAGGGAATATCATAAAACTTCTACCAAACATAAAGTCCCATCTTTAATTCACTAAAATAATTTATTTTACATTGTCAGAAAAAAGCAATGTTAGTCTTTAAGTTGGTATCAAAGTAGAAAAAAAATCTTTAAAGATATGAAAAATCCAACTTTTTCATAGAGAACTAGCAAAACATGGTCCCCCCCCAAATATCCTTACTTCCCCGTTTCCCTTCAATCATGGGCTCCAGGCTCTGTAACCACACACTGTCTTCTACAAAGCGTCTCTGATAAATCTGGTTCACCCTAGGGATCAACATGATAGAATGAAGAGAAGGGTAGGCAGCCATGAGTGTGTCAGAGGCTAAGATCAATGGGAGAACACTTGGAAGGGACAAAGGGGCTAGCCACCGTGTAAACCAGGTGAAGGATACAATAACAGACCAAGGATTTCAGGCAGTGATGTGAGCCTGTTGCCCAGACATCTCTCCTACCAGTAGCTATTCAGTTAGGGAACCTTGGAGGAGTATAGCAACATAGCTTATATAAATGAAACAATTGAAATATGGAGATGCTAGGTGATCTGTTAAAGGGAAAAATGCCTTGCAAAACCTGCCCCAGTCTGAAACTATAGGACTGATTAGGCCTGTGCACAGTTGAAGTACTCAACTTCAACTGGTAGGATCCATCTAGGTTATTGCTATGTGATATCATTTTGAGATTATATGTAACCAGACCCGCGAGAAACTCTTTTCCCATGAAAGCCATCCAATTGACTCAATAGGAACAACTGATCAGCCAGATTCACAAGCATCAAGGGAAGGAAGGACATGTGATAGCCAATTCTGTCAGCTTGGATTGGATGGAGACATGTCTAGAAGGATAGTAAAGCAGGTCTTTTTTGTGCCATCTCCACAGATAATTAGATCATAAGAGCTCTAACTTCATCAATGGATCTGTCCCTTGGTGGATTCATAATGTGGTTATGTTATTTGAAAGTGGTGAAAGGTAGGAGGAAGGGCCTAGTTAGAGAATCTGTTCACTGGGTGCATATCCTTGGGGGTCACAGCTTGCCCTGAACCTCTCCTGTATTCACTCACTTTGCTCCCACCACGATTTTCCACCAAACTCTCCTGTGCCAAACTATAAACTTAAATCAATTCTCCTGACTCGTAAGCTGTTTCTGTCAAGTATTTTGTCACAGAAATGAAAAAGAAGTAACTAACACAGGACAAAGAAGTATGAAAAGGCAGAACACACAGCACCTCCAGTGGAACACGACTCTAGCAAAGACAAAGAAGTTAATGGAATCCCTGAAAGGGTATTCAAAAGAATGATTCTAAGGAAATCCAGTAGTCTATAAGAGAACGAAGACAGACAAGTGGAATTAGAAACTGGTCATGATACTAATATGAAATTCAACAAAGAAAGATCATGTAAAGAACCAAACTGAAAGTCTTAACAACATACTGTATTCAGCAGAAGAAAGATATTTCTGAACCTAAAGAGGATTTTTTTTTAATTTCTAGAAATAGAAAAGAAAAAAATGAAAACAAACTAAAGGTACACAAACAAATGTTTGAATTATATGAGTTTCATGGGGTATAAGGAGGGGGCCAAGTATACAACACACAATAATCTGGAAAATTTACAGGAGATGAGTAATTTCTAGAGTCATATAACTCACCAAAGTCTAACCATAAAAGCAGAAATGCCTAAACAGACCAATAACAGTTAATAAAATTATCTCAGAATAAAAAGCCTGTCAATAATGAAAATATCAAGTGGATGACTTCACTTGCTAAACTCTCTTAAATGTTTACAGATACTATCAATTATTCTTAATTTTCTAAAAGTTAAAAGGGTGAATACTCTTCCAAATTTGTTGGTAAGGCTAATTACCATGCTCAGGACAATGAGGACTTTTATAGACTTTTCACAATTTCTTGATGTAGGTCTCCATTGCTAAACACATCACATACTTAAGTCAAAGGGTATGGAGAAACCAAGATGGTGCTGACCTGGAAATTTGACCTCTTTTGTCCAACCTTCATATTACTGGAAAGAAGGGTTCTGTGATCATTAATTTGACCAGTTGTGAACCCTACATCTACAATAATGACTGGCCTGACAAGATGTGCCTACTGGTGCAATAATGGCACAAATGTAATTAAATTCACCAAGAAATTCCTGATTGAACAAGAGCCCCAGGCCACAAGATGAAACTCATAACTAGTCCCATTATTTAGCCAAGAATCTATGGCTACACAGGCATAGGCCTTAGGGGAGAACTGACAATCATTATTTTCTAAATGGACATAATAAGTATTAAACTGATACCTAATGACTTATCCTTATACCTGTAGATTAATGCATCTCTTTTATTTTTGGTGGTGAGCCTAGCCTTTAACGGCTGAGCCATCTCTCCAGCCCTGGATTAATGCATCTCTTAACCCTCATCATAGATACTTCTATTTGCCACCAAGAGTAGTTAATACAGATTCCACAACTTCTCAAGACACAGAAAAATAAAGAGACTGCAGGATGCTCAACTCCAATCAGAATACACACACACACACACACACACACACACACACACACACACACATCCCTCCTCTCAAGACTCAAAGATTATTGTGGAAATGGGAAGCAGAAAAGGTATCATTGCCAGACATGGTGGAAGACTACAGAGAAACTGTCTGCTGGGCACAATAGGACAACTGCTCATATGAACTCACAATGAATGTGACAGCTTAGGACCTGTGAAAGCCCAAGCTGGACCAAACCTCATCATGTAAAAGAGACTGGGCTTAAAATCTCACTCATACACACATCCCCAGCCATGGATTTAATAGCAATTTTTAGCTTCCTGGAGTGGGAAAGTCCATTTTCTCTAAGACTGTAGACCCTGGTAAGTTGACCATGTTCCAGTAGAAGGCCATACATCCAAGAATATTTATGCAGCACAAATTGTTCTTGATGGTCAGGAGTGGGGGACACAAAGCTAGATGGATGGAGAAAATGGCTGTATCTTGGAAGAGTTGGGGATGAGATGAATTATAACCAAAACATGTTGTAAAAAACATCTCACGTAATTAACAATTTTTAAAATCCTAACAGGAAACGTTTTACTTTCCCAGAACTGTGCCTTTCCTGCCACTAGATGGTGTAGAGGCAACTCCACTGTGGCAGCTGCCAACCTAAGCAAAGCTGGTCTTTAAATAAATTGCATTCATCCAGATATTTTTTTAAAAAAAGCAGCTCAAGATTATTATTAGTAAGCATACATAATAGGGAAATGCTAAATGTATACACATTCAGAGTATTTCGAGTTTCTTTCCCATCAACCTAGGAAAAAAAGTTCTTGCTCAATGGTCAGTATGACTGACACATGAGAATTCAGGCATTTGGTAATAGGAGGAAGTAGCAAATTCCATGTTCGGGCTTCTAGGTGCAGTCATGCATAGGAAGGCAACAAGTTTTGAAGTCAGATATGTCACTGCCTCCCAATTGAACCAATTAGTAGCTATCTGCTTAGACAAGCCAGTTACCCTCTCTATGCTTAGATTCTTCTCTATGATGGATGTTTACCTTATAGGACACTGCTATAAGAGGACATTAATGTTCCCAGGAACGAAAGACATTTTTTGTAACTTTTTCCACCCTTTGTAATTTCTTACTACACTGTTGCTCTTGACAAAGCCTGAAGACAACCAACATGCTATTCAGTGTCTGTAAATCCAAGACAACTCCAGAGCCTCTGTAAAGGACAAACATGAGACCGTCAGTGTGATCCTTTAAAAATACAGTTCAGGATAGTTTCCAAGGAAAGCTGGTGAATTCAAACTTTCCTCTGTGTGACTTTATGAAGAGTTGAAGTGACAGAGAAGAGATAGTGGTACAAGGATAAAGAAAGAAAGAGCACTGGAAAAGGCAGTGACTAACCAATGAAGATAGCAGCAGAAAGGCAACACAGAAAAGAGGAAACGCCCAACAACTCCTACACTGCTCTTCCAGGGAAGATAAGCCAGTAGTTCCTGATGACAATGGGTCAGCAGTCCCAGTCTCAGGAGGAACTGTGGTTCTGGAAACCTCATGTCAGTGCAGGGACTTTGTCTGACAGTGGCTCCTCTAGCATGGCAGGCTAGCATTGGAGAAGAAATCCACTCCGTATCTCAGAATACTATAGCCAAGCACAATCTTAAAATGGGTCTGTTTTTTCAGTTTGAGTTATACTGATGCTCGAACTACATCTCTGTTGCTGTGATAAAATAACCCAACTAAAAGTAAAATAGGGTAGAAAAGGGTTTATTTGTTCTACAGTCCCAGGTTACAGTCTATTATTTCAATCGTTCATGACAGGACCTCAAGCAGCCAGTCACATCACATCCACAGTCAAGAGCAGAGATAGGAATATACTCATACTGCCTGCTAGGAGTACTCAGCTAGCTCCCTCTCTATTCTTAGGTGGACAATGGCCCAAAACCAGCTGCTGCTGTCAACAATAGGCGGGACTTCCTACATCAACTAATAATTAAGCACACACAGAGCACAACTTCATTTAAATAATTCCTTAATGGAAACTCTCTTCCCAGGTGGTTCTAGGTTGTGTCAAGGATAGTGAAACTAGCCAGCATTCCTAGCGACCTGAAAATAAGATACAATCACAAGTCAAAAAGGCTGAGAACACCCTACTATAATGTCTGCTAGGGAAGATGGTCACAAGAAGCACTTGGGAATAGAGGAAGAGTTGGAAATAGGCCCTCCATGGAGTTTATGCAGTGGAATTTCAGGTTGTGGAAGGCATGGTGGTCAGTAGACTTCCCTGATCTAGTAGTAATGAAACCATTACCTATGAAATATTGTAGACATGAGAACTCTGGATTACTTGGTCTTTGGAGTTGCCTTCCTGCCATGTGGCTGTTTACTGCTGGGTGACATCTGAAAACATTGAGGCCAGTAGGCAGACTTCCTGCTATTTTCCTCCTTTAATGCAGAACTCAGTATTCTGTTTTGCTTCCTCCAGCATCCAAAACAAATAGATAGCCCTTTGTGCCTATGTTTACCAACTGGGGAGATGGGAGGATCTTCTGGAGCAAAACCCATGGACTGCAAAGATCTTTGGGTCCTCCAGCAGCTACCAATATATAATAAATGGAGTCATCTAAATTAAACACAGGTCTATCACATGTATACTAAAAAACTTCATCAAGACCTGCTGGGTTTCAACATACTTCTCTGGGGAATTTTGTTTATTTTTGTCTTTTATTCTATTTTACATTTCCCAATATTCTTTTACCATATGTTAATTATACATAAAATGGATTTCATCATGACATTTTAATATATGCATGTATATGTGTTTGAACACAGTCATCTTACATGACCCTTTCTTGTTCCCCTCCTACTCCCACAGATCTCCCTCCTCTTCCCATCTATCCACAATCTACTTTCATGGTTTGGGGTTGGCATGTTTTGTGACACTGTATATTTCATTACAGTTTCTTACAGGAACAAGGGCATCTTAGCAGGGATACACCACATGAAAAAGCCCTCCTTCCTCCAGCAATTATTAAATACCATATAGATCCCCAGGAAGGGATAACACTTTGTGAGCCCACTCCATTACAGGATTTTTAGTGGCCCAGTCTTCCACAGTCTTGTATAATAGTCACAGCTATTATGAGTTCTAGAGTGCAGATGCCAGGTTATGCCTAGGAATGTCCCACAGTACTCCACCCCTTCCTTTGGCTCTTAGCTTTTCTTCACTCCCTCTTCCATGATGCATCCTGAGCCTTAAGATGAGGTTCACATAGGTGTCCCTTCAGGTAGAGTACATAAAAGCTACTTGTTCTCAGCACATTGACCAATACAAATCTCTGAACTTACCATTGCTCACTGCAAAGGGAGCTTCTCTAGCCAGAGTAAACAGTAGCACTAAGCTGTGAGTATAAGTACAATTATTAGTAAGGAAATCTCATAGACATATCACATCCATTTAGAAAAACAACAGAAGTAGCTTCCCGTCTACTATAATCTCTATGATCAGAGGCATCTGACCAGGTTTAAAGAATGAGATGCTATCAAACCTTCACAGGACCAAGCACATCTCCTTCCACTAAGGTCAGACAAGGCAGTCCTCCGCTACATATGTAGTAGGGGTCTTTGGTGGGTGGCTTAATCCCTAGGAGTTCTGAGGGGTCCAGTTAGTTGATACTGTTGTTCCTCCTATAAGGTTACAGTCCCCTTCAGCTCCTTCAATCCTTCCCCTAACTCTTCCATAGGGGTCCCTGGACTCAGTCCACTGGTTGGCTATAGGTATCTGCATCTGTCTCAGACAGGTGCTGGCAGAGCCTCTCAGAGGACAGCCGTGCCAGGCTCCTGACTGCAAGCACTTCTTGGCATCAGTGGCTAAACTGCCAATAGTGGGTCACAATGGCCAAATTAATCTAGGATGCCATTGCAAATAGGGTTTGGCTCTTTGCCATTTCTCAATGGTACCTGCTTGTCTCTGCTCTAGAGATCATAATTCCTTTCACTCGTTCCCTCTTCCATTCCAAAGGCTCTGCTCTCTCTCTTTTACTTAAAAAAAAGAAATAGTTTCAAACAAACCAAGCCATGTATAGCCAGACTTCCTGAGGTGTCCAGACATTGTGGCAAGGGATACCATTGGACCAATGAGTATAAGTTTAATGTCCAAGGCAATTTCTTGCAATTGGGAAATGAAATGGGAGCCTAGCAACTAGAAACTCCTAGGATTCTATGAGGGTAATGCTACCTAAGACTCCTAGCAATAAGGGATGTGGATGCTATAATCAGGAAAGACTTCCAATGAAGGGATTAGGACACCAACCCAGCCAAAAAACCTTAGACTCACAACTACCCCTGTACAAAATACACAGGGGTAAATGATGGATCAGAATTTGAGAAAAGAGACAATCAGTGACTGACCCAGCTTTGAAACCCATGCCATGAGAAGAAGGCCACCCCTGACACTATTAATGACATTTTGCTATACTTGCAGATAGGAACTTAGCATAACTGACATCAGAGAGGCTTCACCCTGAAACTGATGAAAACTGATGCAGAGACCCACAGCCAAACATTAGGTTGAGGTTGGGGAATCCTGTGGAAGAGGGAGAAAAAGATTTGAAAGAGCCAGAGGGGTCAAAGACACAACAAGAAAACCTACAGAATCAACTAATCTGGGCCCACGGGGTCTCATAGAGACTGAACTGCCCACCAGAAAGCATGCATGGAACAGAGGTAGGCCCATATATATGAAACAGTTGTGCAACTGGGTCTTCATGTGGGACTCCTAAAGTGGGAACAGGGATTGTCTCTGACTACACTGCCTGTCTTTGGATCCCTTTCCCCTAACTGGGCTAGCCTCAATAAATGAAGATGTACCTAGCCTTACTGCAACTTGATATGCCAAGGCTGGTTGATATCCATGGGAGACCTTTTCTTTTCTGAGGAGAAGGGGAGAGGGGAAGTAGAATGAGCAGAGGATAAGGCTAGAGGTGGGGGCTAGGAGGAGAGGAGGGAAGGGGGGCTGTGATTAGGATGTAAAGTAAATAAACAATTCAATTAACTAATAAGGAGAGAGAAAAAAAGCTTCAAAATGATTCATTAATAAGGAAACCCAAAATTAAGTGACATAAAGAAACTTGTGTTCCTATAATAGGTGGGTGACAGAAGGAGATACAGGATATTAAATATTTATGGAGTGCTGTGAGAGTATGAATTTCAATTTGACATAATATAGACTCTCCTGGAAAATTAATCTGTGAGTCTTCCTTGGGGCAATGATCTTGACTGCACTAATTAAGATGTGAAGAGCTGCCCACCATGGGCCTGGACAGGGATCCTGGACGATGATCTACTGTGACTCTACTTAGTGAAATGGGTTGGATGAAGACCAATAAGCATGTGTTCATTGCTGTGGTTTGTTTGTCTGCTCACTTGTTTTGATTTGGGTTTTACTGTGGAGTGATGTGCCCCAATTACTTCATGTTCCCCCTTCCTTGACTTCCCTACCATGATGAACTGTACCTTTAACTTCAGGCTAAAATGAATGCCTTTTCTTTAACTTGTTTCTGCCAGATTACTTTATCACAGCAACATGAAGAGAAACTGAGGCAAGAGTCTACATATCATGCCTTTTAGAAGACAAACCAAAATATTTTTTAAACTGGTTAATAGGTTTAAAAAATAAAAAAAAAAAACCCAAATATGTGTATATGTAGATGTTTGAGTATGGGTTTGAGTGTAGTACTCATGGAAACCAAAAGAAAGAGTTGAGGGCTGGAGAGATGACTCAGCACGTAAGAGCACCGACTGCTCTTCCGAAGGTCCTGAGTTCAAATCCCAGCAACCATATTGTGGCTCACAACCACCCGTAACGAGATCTGATGCCCTTTTCTGGAGTGTCTGAAGACAGCTACAGCATACTTACATATAATAAATAAATAATTTTTAAAAAACTAAAAAAAAAAAAAAAAGAAAGAGTTGAGCCCCATGGACGTGGAGTTATATGTGGTTGTTGAGCCATGTGACATGTATGCTGGAAAGCAAAAAGCAAACTTGGGTCATCTGCAAAGGCAGAAAGTGCTCTTAGCCACTAAGACATCTCTCCAAATCCAGTTGATAATTTCTTAATGGCAGATATTAAGCAGAGTATGTTGCAACCAGAAAAATCCCAAGCCCATAGCAATGAAAAAAAAAATCTCCAATGAGGACTGTAGGCAAGTGCTTAAACAAATTCTTGAGACTTTTCCAAGCAGCAAAATAGTCAGTAAAGAAAACAGCACATCCGATGCAGGTGAGGAGGAAAAGAAGACAACATGGGCTACCTAAGAGACCAATCAGCAGAACTTTATCAAACCAAGTTAATATTTGGGGATTATGCTCATTCCAGAAACAGGTTGGCAAATAAATGACCCAGTGCCAGGTATGTGATACCTCTCCTTGTTAGACAGAGGTATTCCCCAGCACCCCACCCAAACAATACATTCAAACCACTGCCATTGCCCTTAACTGACTGCCCACCAGAACTTGATGGCAAAACTCCAATGTTCAAGACACTACACATAGTAGTCACAGGACATGGAGAAATCAACTTGATATTGACTAGGAATCTTCCTCCCTGATGGATAGCTCTCATAGTACTGGAAGGTGCTATGAAGTCTGCTGGGAATATGGGGGAATCTCGGACAGTCTATTCCAGTTGTGAACCCTGGGAAATTCAATAATGGCCAATGAGGCAAGATGTGTCCATAGATGTAATAATGGCATGAATGTTATGGGGTAATCAATCACTTTATGATAGGATTTAAGGTCGAGTCCTCTGTGGGAAACATATGTCTAATATGGCAATCCTAGCCAAGAACTCATGGTTGAGGCAGGGGCCTCAGTGATGAACCTACAGCTATTTTGCTAAGTAGATATTGTATCAAACTGCCTTCTAAATCTCTCTCTTTCTACATGTAGAACAGAGCAGCTTTTGGAGCACATCAGAGAAGTTTCTTTGTGAAGCAGATAGTGGTTAACATGGACACTCATAACCCCCCAAAGTTCAGAGAGTACCCAGCCACAAATAGGACATCCATTTCACACCCCAACAAAGTGGGTAGAAAGATTATATGAGCCACAGATAATGGAGATCATAGCAAAACAGTGTCTTCGGGGTATGACAAGACCACTGCACTCATGAATTCTTAATAACTGTTGTCATCTGCACAAGACCTAAAAAAGATCAAGCCAATCAACTTTCTAGCACAGAGTTGGAAGAGAATCAATCCTGCTCCTAAGGAGGTATGAACAGTTAATGGCTGTGGTAGGGGAATTTGGCTTTCTTTAATGGTGTGGCACCTGGTAGTTCTACTACATTCCAATAAATGGTCCACACCCAGAAGTATATGGACATCTCAAACTGGATATGATGGGTTATTAAATTTTTGGAGGGAAGTTTTGGGTGAGAAAAAATGGGGAGGATCTAGGAAAAGTTAAGGGGATTGAAAGTGAGCATGATCAAAATATATTTTATGAAGTTCTCAATGAACTAATAAAATATCAAAAAATAAAGTCAGTGCTGCCAGGAACTCCCTATGTTTTCTGGAAGCCATTTCTATAGTAACCTCAATCAAACCTACTTAATCTAGAAGTGTTTGGCACTATAAATTGAATGAAATTAAACATTTATAAGGGTTTGTCTTTAAAAATTAATTGTCATGAAAAATAATAATCAGACTAAACAAGAAAAATACTAGTCATTTTTCTTCCTGAGAGTGAGGAGAAACTAGATATTCATATAAGAATCCCCTATCTGTCCATTAAAAAGATGGATCATTAGATATGATATATACTGTACATATTACATATATTTGAAAATATAAGTGTATCATAGATGTTGGTAAAATATAAAAATATTACTCAAAACTTCCAACATGAACTAGGGATGTAGTTCAATGACTTAGAATTTGTATAACCAAAGTTTTGGGTTCAATGCCTAGCATTTAAAAGAAAAGTCAACTTCCAACATAAAAATAATTGCTGTATGTATGTTTTTTTCTGTTTTTATATTTCCTTTTAGGCTTTTCTTCAGATATAATTATTGTTATAAAAATAGGTATAAAGCATATATGTGCTTTTGGTTTTATTTTACTTAACAAATACCATGTGTTTTGATTATAATATTGTAAGTAATTATATACTAGTTTGTCATAAATATATGAAGACATGTTATTGCTAAAGCATAAGTTATTTCATAAAAACAAACTATAGAGATGTTTGTTTCTTCTCACAAATCCTGGAATTTAGGCACAAACTTAGTTAGGAGGTGGTGTGGCAACCTTCCAGTGTCATGAACCATGCCACCAATTCAAGAATGGACAGTAACTCCGCCATGCCCAAGTATTCTCCTCAAATGCATGGTTCAGAATAGCTAAATATTCTAGCCCATGGGCCAAAGGGAAAGAGAAAAAAGAAAGAGAAAATGGAAAGGAAGGGAATGACTAATTCAGAGACATAACTAGAAATTACATATATTACCTCCATCCATACTCTATTGGTCTTATAGCCCCAACATACAAATTCTGGACAGCTAACAATTTGATTACCATGAAAAAGTAGAGAAAATTATATTGGGGGACTAATGAAGGGCTCTTCCCCTCATTTACAGTTCTTATGGCACAGATACTTTCAGTATTTCCTTTATCTGTTAATATTAACATTGTAACATGAAGAATACCTCTAGGTTTTATACCATTAATACCTGTTGGGTAATATTTACTAAATATCACATGGAAGACTGTGGTGGGTAGAACAGGAAACATCAGGTGATCTGGACATTGTGAACATTTATTTATTTTGAAATGTATAAATACTACATTAGCAGTTTGTTTTAACTATATAATTGTAAATAATGAATGCTCAATACCCACTTCATAACCTTTCAACACCCACCATTAGATTGTCCAAACTGGCATTCTTCTGGACAGCTGTGCAATGTAGAAACCAGTGAAATAAGGCCAAGTCCAGCACACCAGTTCAATGTCTCTTGGCCTTCCCCTGAACTCTGTATCACAGGGTATAGGTGGTATGCTCTGAAAATCTTCACTCACACAGTGTTACTCTCACTATTTGAACAGAATTTGCTTTGTTCTAGGGCTACCTCTCTAGATATTAAGATAGATTCTTTGAGCTTAAACCATTTTATTTGGATTGTTTACTATCAATCTCTACCTATGACCTATCAACTCTGACCCTATCTAGATCAAGCCAAAAATTCAGTGCTAGGGTTGCTTGATGGTAGTAACTTAGCAAACGTCAGGATCCTTTATCTGGCAGGCCTAAAATACACTTTTCTCCTTATTTCTCTCTGAAACCCCCCTCTTTTCTTTTTGTGCTATATTGTTACACTTTAAGCCAATCTCCTCTCAGTGACAGCTTGGCTATCAGAGATATCTTGCTCAGTTGAGGCCAAATTCTCTAATCTGTGCTAACCAAGAACATCACAATGTGGCCTTCATTCATGGACTTTCCCCTGGTACTTCAGTAGCTAGCGAAACAGTATGGTGATTTCCATTGTCTAGGAATGTGATAGCCATGAAAAATACGTAAATCCCTTAAACAATTTCTTATGGAATGTGATTTACTTTAAAATATTAGCCAAAAGATGCTGTATTGACCAAAATATAAGCACTTAGTCTCAGGGTCAGGATGCCAGATACAAGATCACAAAATTAAGTCCTTAGATCACTGAGACATTTCTAATGCAACCAAACCATGAATTGATGCTGTTAACTACTAATGAAATTCTGCTACTTGTAGAAACAGAAAATCTTCTTTGCTTTAGCTTTCAGTTTATGATGTGTGATAATGAGGAGGACAGAATGTCCTGGAGGGTAAGCAGCAGTAATAATCATGCAAATGGCCTGGGCTCTCAGATTCTTCCTCATATAGGAAGGAAGATAGAGCAGGGTAGCAATTGAATATGGAATGTAGAGCACGAGGAAACAGATCATCAGCCTCATAGCACCCATGTGAGCCTCCGTCTGGGGATTCCAAAAGCTGGTCCTGTTTCTCTGCATCTTCTGTATATGTCTTCTCAAGGAATGTATTAACAAGGAAGCAAAAGTCACATTGAGCATAAACTGTAGAAGTGAGTTCAGGACCAAAGAGGCTACTAACGTCAAGATACCATCACTGAGGTCAAATGACGTGTCATTTCTCCCAATTATGTGTTCAGGAAAACGTGATATCTGTGAGAGCATATAATATAGGAGAGTGGTGAGGGCTGAAATCAGAAGACAGGCCAACAGCAGGCTGGTGGTCTTCATAGAGATAGTCCGTTTCAACAGGAGAAACACTGGGTGTTGAAAATTAGTAATCTTCACACAATACAAGCTGTTCAGAATGGTCACTAACCAGAGACTGTTTGCATCCAGAAACTTCCAACACAATAGAAAAAATGTGGAAAAGTAGACTGACCTTCCAGTATTTGTAGCAATGTAGACACTGTTCAGTAGAAACAACCCCAAAGTCAGGAATCTAGTGATGGCCAAGCTGAACAGGATCCTATCCGGAGAGGCAATTCTGCGACTGTTGACCCAAGTCTTAATAATTATCACTATAATAAATAGATTTGCAATGATTCCTACAAAATTTAAAAAAACCGAGGCAGCAAACACAAATACATACAGTTCCCAGAGCATCTTTCCTCGTTTGGTGCCGATGAAAACAAACTGAAATAAGTAAGCAGACACAGGATGCAGCCTGGAAAGAGGTCTCCTTTTTATTTTCCAGCATGGCAAACACCATTTCTGGTCTAAGAGGCAGCTGCTTTTACTGAGATGCAAATCTTTCAAGGATTAAATTACTATTTCTTCACTCCTGTTCTTATTTTCTTAGGAATGCCTAATTACAAACAAGCTTAATTGAATCTGGAATCTGTTCCTCCAAGAGCAGAAAGACTAGTGGATGTTGTGGCAGACTCCAAGAACTTCGAACCCAAACCAGAGTGCTCTATCCTGAGACTATTTCAGTTTCTCAGCAGGTTTACTTTATAGAAATGATAAAATATTGTGGGGCTCCTCACGCCTCACTCTTCCCACCTCCCTCGCCTCCATGGCCTATTCAAACCAGTTTGTGTGCCTCCCATTTTCTTCAACTGCACTCTGACCATGTCACTGTCACTCCTTCATCCCTTCACACTAGAGATTGTTTACTCAATCGGATACACTAAATTAGAGGAACGATCCCCTCCTTGAGACATACTTTTCATGAGACATGGTGAAGGGGGCACAACAGAGAAAGCGATTTGTGTCATAGTCCATTTGGGGTTCACCTAAGAAAAACGCCTACTCTTTCATGTTTTCTTTATAAATCTGGATCTATGCTTAGATCATTTGTGGTTACAAAATTTCCCCTTAGGCATCAAAGTACTTGGATATAAAATCCAGGGCAATTATTTCATCACATTAGAAATCCACATTCAGTAATGCCATGTATCCTAGCTCACTATATTCACAAAGTTAAAAGAATTTTTCATGATACTAAATATTCTCATTGACTTGACAAAGGTATTTGATGACAATAAGTAAATCAATGTCTATTCTTCTCTTTAAATAATATTAATTAAGCATCAAAGTGTATCTTGATGAGGAAAAAGCACAAAAAGATTCACCCAAAAACAAAAATAGAAAGTTTAAAGAACTAAAATTCAAATCCACATCTTTAGGGAAAAAATTCTTTTGCCATCATAAAATGTCAGGTAAAACAAATACACAGACTGGCTCTGCTTAAGCTAATGGTTATTAAAATACAGTTCCATATCCATATAGTGAGTGTTCCTACACTGGCATTTCCCAAAGACTGTTGAGCCTGTCCCAAGTGATTAAATGGAGAGAGGTCATAAGAAGCATGATTTTACCTCTAAGTCAGGTAGAATCGGGGGAAAGCAGGCAGCATCTCTCCTATTGATGGTATAGATTGATGCACTGAAAGTCAGAAGGGCTCCGTATCTAAACCAGGCTGAAGAATTTCCCATCCTACAACCTCTGCTGTTTTATGAAGCAGAGGGTCCCTTAGATCCAGGTTTCAGATGACCACACTCACATGGGAGCATGGCCACAAATGTATGCTTCAGCTTGTTGTTACATACTATGAGAATAAATGAATCACCAACAAGGTATGACATTGAAATCACTACTCCAATTATCCTGGCGATCCTGGTTTCTGGTAGGAAACGACTGGATGACAAAATCATAAAGGAAAGAAAGTAGAATAAGAAGAATAGGAGAAAGGAAGAGATGATTCTCATGGCTCTTTTGTGGGCCTCAGCACTCTGATCTCTGGAGTCAATACTGTATTGCTGCATCTGCTGTGTGTGCTTCCCCAGAGAGAGGAGCAGCAGAAGGTAGGCAACCAGGGAAACAATTAAGGAAGGAATCTTCCACAGATTCCCAAGAACATGCATCAGATTATATTCCTGTCGCTTCAGTCTGATGTATTCAGTCATATTTGGTGTGTCTTTGCTTCTAGTGAGGGCAGAATAGATCTTAAATTCATTCATCAGAGACATGGTACTGACACAGGATAAGAGCAGTGCGCCCCACAGCATCCCAACAACCACTCTAGAAGCTCTCCATTTGAGCCAGAGGAATGAGGGGTGGGAGAAACTGGCTATTTTCAGGCAGTAGAAAACACTGAGACAGGAGATAAGCCAAATACTGAAGTGGTTTGTAAATGTCCAGAAAACATCAATTAGTTGCATCATTATCCCTGAGTCATGAGTCTGGTAAGAGAACACTATTATAAGACTATCAATAAAGATAATCCACAACAGAAAGATCCTGAAGAGGGCCAAGCTGGTAATGATGAAGTTAGACAAAGAAATCTTCTTGCTCTTGAACCAATAGCTGCTATTGATTGACACAATGAAACCATTCACCAGATTTCCAAGAATAAACTCAGTGATAGTCAGAACCAGGAACACCCCTTCAATGAATCCAAACATATTAGAATTTAGGCCACCCTGATCCTTGCTTGTTCTGTTCATAAATCTCATCTCCTTGTTAACTTCAATTTTTTCTCTGAGATCTAGCTCCTCTTGTTACTTTACTGTACCTGTCTCTTCTGCATGATTTAGTCTGTCTTACAGAACAGCTTTGTGAATCTGCTCTGGTTGTCCTCTTCACAGATGACATAGACTGTCACTTCTATGATCTTAAATTCAGCAGCTCTTTGTTGAGATGCAAATAATGCCCAGTGTCACAAGGACAAGGAAGGTATCTGGGACACAAAGAATATGGAAGACTGAGACTCAATTTCAGAGGGACTGGCACTGTGACTTGAATGCAAAGCATTTCCCATCATTTCATGTGTTTGAAAACAAAAGTGCCAGCTGGTCGCATTGTTTGGGAAGGTTATGGAAACCTAAGGAGGTAGAACCTGGCAAAGGTACATGACTGCTACTAGGGATGGGCTGTGAGATTTTATGCTGGCCCCATTTTCTGTTCTCTGCTTCCCACACTGTACAAAAGACTGCCCTGATGCTCCCTCTGGAACTGTATACCCAAATAAACCTTTTCTCCCTTACAATGCTTTTGTCGGGGTATTTTATCCCACGAACTACAGAAAAGTGGTGCTGGGAACCACCCAGAAGAAAAAGGCGAATGGTACCTAAAGGAAGCATAGAACTACCTGAAAGGTAAGAAGTCTTGTTTCACTACAAGTACAGACAGAAACAAGGAAATGCCAGAATTCTACCACACTGGAAGAAGTTTATGTGCATCAAGTTCAATGTCACTGGTCTTAAAAATCAGTTCCTTTATTAAAAATTCCATGACCTCAACTCATGAAAATGTCATTTTCAATTTTGCAAATAGGTCTCAATTGCCAAAAATTCATTTTGCATAAAGCATAAATATTCAATGTTTCTACCCATCCCCCCAAATGAACAACAAATTTTTCTGGCATCATGGGTTGGATAACCTATGTGACATACTATTTGTCTCCATATACACATTATCTTAGTCTTCTATTCCTGGACAAAACATCATAACCAAGAAGTAAGTTGGAGTTTATTCAGCTTACACTCCCATTCTGCTGTTCATCACCAAAGGAAGTCAGGACTGGAACTCAAGCAGGTCAGAAAGCAGGAGCTGATGCAGAAGCCATGGAGGGATGTTTCTTACTGGCTTGCTTCCCTGGCTTGCTCAGCCTGCTCTCTTATAGAACCCAAGACTACCAGCCCAGAGATGGCACCACCCACAAGGGGCCTTTCCCCCTTGATCACTAATTGAGGAAATGCCTTACAGCTGGATCTCATGGAGGCATTTCCCCAACTGAAGCTCTTTTCTCTGTGTTAACTCCAGCTGTGTCAAGTTGATACAACACTAGCCAGTACAATTGACCCTTCTCAACTTGACACACAAACACATCACTAGTAAGCCTCAACCATTAGTTTCTTATTCATGCCCAAGATCTATCCAACTTTAAAAGTCCCACAGTCTTTACATATTAAAAGTTTAATCCTTTAAAAATATCCAGTATCTCTTAAAATTCAAAGTACCTTAAAATTCAAAGTCTCTTAACTGTGGGCTTCACTAAAAAACTTCCCTCAAGAGGGAAAAATATCAGGGCACAGTCACAAAAATCAATCTCCAACCATTCAATGTCTGGGATCCAACTCACGATCTTCTGGGCTCCTCCAAGGGCTTGGGTCACTTCTCCAGCCATGCCCTTTGTAGCACACATGTTGTCTTCTAGGCTCCAGCCGCCTGTACTCCACTGCTGCTGCTATTCTTGGTAGTCATCTCATGGTACTGGCATTTCCAAAATTCTGTTGTCTTCCACTGTAACTTGGCTTTAACAATAGCCTCTCATAGGCTCTCTTCATGGTGCCAAGCCTCAACTCCTTTGCATGACCCCTTCAGTCCTGGGCCATCAATTACAACTGAGGCTGCACCTTCACCAATCGCCTTCCATGGCCTCTCACAGTGCCGAGCCTCAGTGTGACCCCTTCATGCCTTCAAAACCAGTACCACCTGGGTAACTCTTACACATTACTATGTCCAGCCATAGCACAAGATACAACCATGGCTATCTCTGGAACACAGCCTCTGTGCTCTCAGAAAACACTTCCCAGATGTCACCTCAGTGATGCTGGTCTCTTCTTAATCACCACTAATTTCTTAGCTCCAGCTAACCAGCATCAATAGTCCCAGTAATAAAAAGGTTTCACTTTAGTAGTTCTGGTATCTTGTTAATCACAGCTGATTCTTCAGCCCCAGCTAACCAGAACCACAGAATCTTCACAAAGTAACCATGGCCCTGAAAAACATCTTTAATTTTCCCTCTGAAATTTCACAAGCCAGGCCTCCATCTTCTGCACTGTTCTCAACATTATCTTTCAAACTTCTACACAACATCCCACGGAGCTCTTAACACTGATCTTATAGCCCAAAGTTCCAAAGTCCTTCCACAGTCCTCCCAAAAACATGGTCAGGTTATCACAGGAATACCCTGCTATGCTGGTACCAATTTGTCTTAGTCAGAGTTTCTATTCCTGCACAAACATCATGACCAAGAAGCAAGTAGGGGAGGAAAGGGTTGATTCAGCTTACATTTCCACATTGCTGTTCATCACCAAGGAAGTCAGGACTGGAACTCAAGCAGGTCACGAAGTAGAAGCTGATGCAGAAGCCATGGAGGGATGTTCTTTACTGGCTTGCCTCCCCTGTTCTGCTCAGCCTGCTTTCTTATAGAACCAAGATTACCAGCCCAGAAATGGCACCACCCACAAGGGGACCTCCCCACTTGATCACTAATTGAGAAAATGCCTTACAGCTGGATCTCATGAAGGCATTTCCCTAACTGAAGCTCCTTTCTTTGTGATAACTCCAGCTTGTATCAAGTTGACACACAAAACTAGCCAATACACACATGATCAATTTCTGGACTCTATTATGTCACTACTTTGCTGTTTCTACATCAATAGTACCCTTCCTCATAGTAAACTCTCTAACTCTCTCTCTCTCCCTCTCTCTCACACACACACACACACACACACAACAACAACAACAACAACAAAAGCCTTAACTAGCAGAGCACATCCCCTAGTTCATTCTCCATGAGTCCACTATTCTTGGGCATTTGCTTGTCAAAGCATTTCAAAGTCAGCTTGTCACATCTTCTTAAAGGATTTCTAGAAAATGATTTAAATTTTCCCATCTACAACAATGTTAGTGATGTTTCCAATAAACATAATATACTAGTGGTTTTTAACGTGTTCCAACGAGGCTTTATAAAGCTTTTCAGAGATCATTCATTAAAGTCTTTAGTATTCTGATATTCTTAGATGACATCTTTTCAAAATCATCCTTTGATGTTGTTTAGAACTTGACACTTGAGTATTGCTTAATTCCCTGCAACTCTTATCCATACTTTCAAAGCAACAAGAACATTTATGAATCACTTTCCCTTCATGATCTCAACTCTCTTCTAACAGTACTTGCTAGTCTTAGTGCAAGTATGTTTGGTGTTCATCTTTCCATTTCAAAGGAAAATTTAATATTTAACATGCACTTTGGGTATATAACATTTATTTATAAACCACAACAAGACTGATACACCATTAAGGATCCCTTTGTTCAGGTTTCTAAGTTAATCTGTACACGGAAGACTTGGGCCTTGAAATAGGCATTTTTGTATTCCATTTCCAAGTAAAGCCCTGGAGGTAGCTTAGAGGTATGGGGCATAACTGAAAGCACATAGCTTTTGTGGTTTCTGGAGACTAGTCAATAAAAGCTGCTTTCCATGGGAAAAAAAGAAAAACAAATATAAACCTCTGTTCTGTGTTTTGCCTGTTTTAGCCCCTATTTATTTTTTGTTTGTTTCTTTCGAGACAGGGTTTCTCTGTATAGCTCTGGCTATCCTGGAACTCACTCTGTAGACCAGGCTGGCCTCAAACTCAGAAATCTGCCTGCCTCTGCCTCCCAGTGCTGAGATTAAAGGCGTGCGCCACCACACCCGGTTTAGCCCCTATTTTTAAAATGTTAAACTAAGCTGTTTCTTCCTGCAACCAATGCTATGGGTTTTATTATGTCCCTGGTCTCCTAATCCACAGTCCTTATCCTTCATGTAACATACCACATAGAAAAGTACTTGAAGATGAGCTTTTTAAGGAAGAAACTAAGGTTACATGAGATCAAAAGGGTAGAGCTCTGCTGCTGCAAACACACAAAATAAAGGCCAAATGAGCAGAGCAAGACAGCAGCCACAAGGCAGGAAGACTCTTCTCCACAATGGATCATGGGGACCGAGCTCAGCCTTCCAGCTTCCAAAGTTAAAGAACATTTCTGCTCTTCAAACTACCAATCTGTATTCTGTTCTGGCTACCTGAGCAGATGAATAGCCCTACCAATCTAAAAGAAATGATTTATACTTAGGAAAGTCTCCCAACTCAGTTTTCTAATCTGCCATCTGCAAGGGAAATATGACAATTCTTAACCTACCTGCTGCTCCCTTAAGAGAGCTAAGGTTCCTTGTGAGGGACCGTAAGAAAAATTTAGCGCTGAACAGACTCCTGCCCCTGTGTGTGTGTGGGGGGGGGGGGGGGGGGAGGGGGAGCTTTAATCTGACTGCTAAAGTTTTGTGTATTTTTCATGATCCAACTCCTTCCCCACATTTATAATCTGAATTGAAAAATAATGTGAGATCAGGGATAAGTCTTTCTTTCTTCAACTTACAAAAATAAAAACAAAAAAAAGCAGAGATTTGACAATTTATACAGACATAAAGAATTCATGTGTATGAATTTGTAAAGAAGATTTAACTGCACACAAACACAAGAGGTTTATTTGGATCTCCCAAAGAATTCAGAGGTGGTCTGTCCAGGTAAGCTCTGCTAGTTCTACATCATCACAGGCTCAGCTTCTTCCATCTTCAACCCTGAAGACTACTCCATGTTCTGGATGGCAACTGGAGATTCAGCCAACATGTTCTCACCACAGGAAAGAAAGGTCAAGGAATGAGAGAGTCTAGAGAAATACAAAGGGTGTGTTTCCACACAGTTCACTAAGAACTCTCTCCTAAGTTTCACCAGATGACTTCTGCACAAAACCTTTTGTCAATCCATAACCACAAAGAACACGAGTATAGTGTTTGAGTTGTGCTTTTCGCTATTTCTAGCAAATACAAGTTTTGTGAATACATAAATAATAGATGATAGGTAGTATATTAATCATGTTTGTGCTTCACATTCTAAGTATCTTTGAATCCTCAGAGGCATATGAACCCAGAAAAGAAACTGTCTTTGCAGGGTTAATTTTTATGTTCTTTGGTATACTGACTTAACTATAGACTTTCCTTAGATGTTCACCCTCTGAAGTCTGCTCCTACATCCAGAAATGGAGTACCACTGTCTACTACCCATCTGACAGGAGGAAGCTCCAAATCTGGTTCCTTTTTCTTACAGCTACTTACTGTGTCAGTACTAGATGGCAGGCAGAAGCTGTATGCTTTTCTTGACGTTTTCACGTGTGTTTATGTGCAATGTACCCATGCTAGTGCGCACATACCCATGTACACACAAGGGAGGCTAGAGATCCACATTAGTTTCTTTCTGTTGTTTTCTACCTTATTTTTTGAAATAAAGTCTCTCATTGAACCTAGAGTTAACCAAATGACTAGCAAGGTCCCAGAATCTTCCTGCCTGGGCCTCCTAAGACCAGATTTACATGCATATACAAGTGTACTGGGTTTTTGTTTTGGTTTTTTTAATGGGTTCTGACCATCTGAACAGCAAGCACTTTACCCCTTGGGCTATTCTTGGATAGTTTAAGCTACAGCAAACACAGGGTCCGACTGAAAACTAGAGCACAAAGTAGTGAATACACTTGAATTCCAAATGTCCCTCGAGTCATTCCACTTATTGTCTGCATCCTATCAACACCTCCAAGCACACTGCTGGTGTCTCTTCACTGTTTCTAAAGCTGTCCCAGTTCTTATCCCTCACTCCATTTCTGTTGTGCTCTCTCTAAAGAACATCTTTAATGTACTCCTGTTTTCAAGCCTTCAGAAGTCCCACATGGCTGAAATTCTCAGCTAGTTTCCAAAGCCCTCTAAAGTCTACTCCAAACCCACTCTGCTTGTCTTTCCTTCCACTGTTCAAAAGTTTTTTAATGTCTGGACATCTATACATGCTATTCCCTCTGGTAACAATGGCTTACTTGCTACTTTCTGTTGAACTTCTCCCACATCAGATCACAAATCTTCTGCTTTCCTTCCTTGCTGGCCCTCACCATCCTAAATTATGAGTTTTTTTTAACATAGGGGGCCTGTTAAAAGACCTATATGTAGGCATGTATTGCTGCATTGTATACAGCAGGTGCCCAACTACCTGAAGTTTAAAATACCCATTATAGGTAGACACAAAAGATTTAAAACAACCATATTATACCACCAATGTGAAGTGGTCAGTTATTCCTTGAAGTTAGTAACAATAAAGCCAAATAATAAACTACCCTAAGTTAACATACTCACAAGTCGCACATGAGACTTCCTAAGTAGTTGAAGAACATGCCTTATTTAAAATACCTATAAAGTAGCAGAGTTTTTATTTACAATTTTATGTCACAAATATTATATTTATTGTGTTTTTCAAAGCAGGTCTATGAGGTAGGTACAACTATCCTTGTTTCACCCAAGAAAAACAAAACAACCGAGAGCAGAGAAAATGAAGTGGCTTATATTCAGCTGGTAAGGAGACCTGAGTTGCTTGACTGCATAGCCTTACCTTTGACTTTACTACTAGAGATTATTACCCTTTTGCTTTTTCTTTTAAAACAAGACACTAAGTAGAGAAAGTAGATATAGCCTGAAGGGTGATATAGTTGTTATACACTCTTATAGCAAAATAAATCCCTGTGGTCTAAAACACAGCAGCAAGCAAATAACTGAAGTTCTTTTAATAAGCTAAAAATGATGCTTCAATAACCATGGAAGTTACCCACTATTATACTAGGTAAAGCTATGAGGAAACAAAGAGGAAAACTGAGATATGAGAACAAACTTCAGTTCTACTGGTGTCAAGTAGTGAGCTTGAAAACTTCCTGAGCAGTCCTGACAATTTCAGTGCTTGGTTGGTCAACAGTGGAACCAGGAGACACAGTGAAGTTACTTTGATTGTCAGAAGCCAGTAGAGGAACTATGACTTGTTTTCCTACAGGATCACCAACAGAGACCAGGAGGTAGAGTATTTCCTTCACTTGTGAGCCTCTCCCTAACTGAAACCTATCATTTATTTCTAGTATATTAAGAAGCACCCTATATGGGGCATTCCAGTTTAACACTGGGTGGCTGGAGCTACATCTGGCCAGTGGAATATAAGTGTCAATGGAAGAAAGCTAAAAGTTCACATACCTGCATTCAAAGTCCCACTGTATGGCTTGGACATTGTTTTAACCTTTTTGTTTCTGAATTTCATCTGTAAAATGATACTGTCACTTTCTTCTTGGAAAAGTTACATGAGACAATAATATGATGTGTTTAGCACAATACTTGACTCATCCAATGGACGAAGGAGGCTCAGTCATTACTACACTGATGGCCACTGTCTCAGTTGTTTCCCTTTAACTTACTAACCCGAGAGAGCACTGCTCCTTTGCTATATTTGTCTTGCTGCTACTCCCACTAGTCTTCACAGCACATAATGCAAAGCCTGAAAGAAAGTAAGAAAGATGATCCGACTCTCATTTCCATGTCAATATTTCCATGCCAATGAATGAGCAGGACAGTACAATGTCACTGTGCTAGGCTGAGCTAACGAGGGGCATTGGGGTAATCTGAGTAGATGAGAAACTGATTTTAAGAATTAAGTGGTCTCTTTTGTGAACAAGGGAAATTTTCTCAATAATTTTCTTACCCAGCTATTAAGCTTAGCTTATATAACTTGATGAGCAATAACCAATCTCCCTGAACAGCCTCAGAAACAATGTGTTTGGTGTTTGAGGTTGTATGAGTTAATCATCCAGTCTGAGAATTGTAGTGGAAGTGATCAGTGGTTTTCACACTGGCCCATCTTTGAAATGCAGCCTTCAGAGCCATGCACACACTATTAACGGGTGAGTGAAGACACAGTACACAAGTATAAGATGCTAAAGTGCATATGGCCAGGGGTATGTACAGAAGGAAAGCTTTCTTCATCACTCCAGTGTATGAAGTAGCACTGGCTGCAGGATGAGCAGGAGCAATGCTCTGTGACTTAGAAAAGAGCCCCCCCCCATCTTAAAATACACTTTCTGTTCTTAAAAGCATGCACGAGAAGTATAAACAATCTACACACAATACCCCTATAGAAAATCAAAGCATTTGCCATTTCTCTTTCAGCCTTTTAAAGCATATATATCCTCCTTACTTTTGAAACATAATTTTTAAAAAATTGGATACTATGACACATACTGTTTGACATGTTTTCTCCTACTTTTCTATGTAGTCATCTTTCCATTTAATATAGAATAAAATCTCAACGAACTTGCAGGGCATTTTTAAGCCCCAATATAATCACATCAAAAACAGAAGTTTCAAGACCCCAAACTTGAATTACAAGTCCCTAGAGTGTCTTAGTGCTGTTAGCTTCTACAGGTCTACTCAGTGCCGGGTGAAGCTGGGAGCAGTGAGGTTTCTCAGCAGATGGGGCTGCATGTGATTAGGCTCCAGCAGATCTGACTGGCTTGGAATCGGCTGACATCACAAGGAAGGCAGAAGAGTCAGCCTGAGTGAAGTGCTGCTGCCTCCGCCTCTCAGCCTTTCTGAGTCACGGAGGGCAGGCAGTCTTTAGCTCCTGGAGACAATCCTGCAGACGCACTGCTCTACTTCTGCAGCCTACACTCAGGAGTGGCTTTGGCTTCCAGTTGGTTCCTGTACAGGATGAGATTTTTCCACCTCCACCTTGTTTAAATTTCACTCAGTTATACACATAGCCCCTCACAATGTTTAAAATTATGAAAGCTGAGAAAATGACATGAGAGTTGCTCAAACAGAACAGTGTCCTATCAGATCTAGGTGTAATCACAGGAAGATCTAGTATGTTGACCAATGATCCCAGTGGCAGAAAAAGTAGGCAGATAGGGAGGACAGCAACTCCTCTGTCTCTGGGTAAGGATGGGGTAAAGCTAAGGAACAAACGTTACTGTCAGGACAGAAAGGCCGTTCAGGTATACAGGAATCACTTTAGAAAGCAAGAGTCCATAACACTGAGCAGGGATCCGGAACTTCTTAGAGTCCAACATAATCTAAACTCTCAAGGCAAAGATCAAACACATAGGCTGAGCTGGGGAGCAGGGGCCGGAGGGGCAGCACGGAACAGACAGAATGAGGAATTTCAAACACTAAACACAGCAACAAACTTCTGGAAAGCTGCAGGCTGACTATGGATGGCTTATACAAAATTTAAAAGAAAAAAAGATATAAAAAACTGAGTTTATATACTCTTTATTGGTAAATTACTAGTAAATTTACAACAAAATTAACTAAATATATCCAGACTCTCTAGGGAGGCAAAGTCGAAGGTAAAAGATCTTTGAAGTAGGTACAGCTCAACGGGAGACGGCCTGCCTAACATGACCATAGGTTTAATCCCGAGCACCAGAGAAAGATCTTCATTTCCACCCTTAAGCATATAGAATAAACTCTGAAAAAAATAACACAGAGTGGTGTGGAAAGAAGGCCTTGACACCAGGACAAGAACTATGTCATCTGTAGTTATACTTCATTCAGGTCCTTAGTGCTGATAAAATCTCATAAAAATTACAGGAAAACTAACAAGAAACAAGATATGAAGGTGGGTTAATTCTACAACAGTTTAGAATGCTAACCAGTGTTCAGCAGTCTCCTTCAATTCAGGATCATTTCCCTGTCAGCACTTACTGGTGGCTCTTCCATGCCAACACAACTAAAGGTACATACAGGAACACCAAACAGAGTCACTACTTACCTACAGGTGTACAGAGATATGCAAAAACATCAGTGTTTACAACGATGACAGACAGACTCTTGACATAAGGCTCTAAGGTAACCAGTGGTGAAACACCACAGGGCAAGTGTGAAGCAGAAAGGGCTTTCCAGATGTATGCCTTGGCCCTGGCACACATAGGGAGCCTGAGAATGTATTACTTTGTACCTTTCTACAGAGAAACCACTCCTAAAAAAAAGCAAGCAATTGATAAGTGCCAAAATGACAGGCTTAATACACACACACACACACACACACTTAAGATATGTCAATCAAGAAAAATATAACCACTCATTTCATATAAAAAATTTAATTTTTATCTTTAAACTATAGACTATACATGATTTGCAAAGGAGACTGTACCAAACAATGATCAAAGACGAATCATCCGTTCTATGCCTTTTCTTTTGTCTGGTCACTCAGAAATATAATGTTATCTGGAAAGAAACCAAAGTGTTAAGAGTCACTTTCAGAATGCGGTCTTCATTTCATTGATAATTCCCGTCAACACAGAAGTCCTTTAGTGGTATTAAAAATTTCAAAATAAGTAACTTTTGTTGTGTTCATAAGAGGTACACAAGAGGCAATCAATCCAATAGAACAGGCTGCAACTGCTTGCCCAACAATTCAGACTTCAATACAGGATGAGACCATTAAGCTCTCCCCAGCAACATCGTGTAAACACTAGTAAGCCCACCCACACACAAGAGGATGAACACATTCCACATCTACATGCTGCAACCATGTAGCAAAGCCAGGAGCCACCTTACAACTTAGCAACTGTAACATTATTTGCTTTTAAAGGAAATAGATTCATCTTAAAGACTGAATTTCATATTCTGGCTGGGTGGTTGTATTGCATACTCTGAATCCCAGAATACAGGAGGCAAGAGAGGCAGATGGATCTCTAAGTTTAAGGCCAGCCTGATCTACAGAGCGAGTTCTAAGACAGCCAGGACTAAGCAGAGAAACCCTGCCTCAAAAAAAAAAAAAAAAAAAAAAAAAAAGGAAGGAAAAAAAACAGAATTTCATACTTATTTTAGGGAAAAGTTTTAAGTATTACAAAGCAAGCGTTTTTAATGCAAAAACAAAGTAGACATTGCTCTGATTATTTCCAAGAAAATTCGCTAAAAACAACCAAAGATAGAGGTTAAGTAGCATTTCTTGGATAACTCCAAACATTTTATATGTTTTAGGAGTAATGATCCCAAAGTGTAATGAAGTCTAAACTGGTGGCAAGCAGTTGCAGCATGTTCTATTGGATTGATTGATTGCCTCTTGCGGACCTCTCATGAATACAACAAAAGTTACTTAACTACAAAATTATCTAAAAGATAGTTAATAGTACAATTACTTCATGACTGTACAGGACTAGAATGGAAGCCAAGAGTGCCATCTACTGGTGTATTTTTGCTTTAAAAGTCAAATATGGCCCCCTAAGTGAAAAAGTACTATACAAAAAAAGAGAAAAATGGAAGGAGTCAATATTAAAAAAAAAAAAAAAAAGAATGAAAACAAAATAATAACAACAGAAAATAATTTAGGATGCTAAATATATTTCTAAACCACTCTATATTTGCTGTGTTTGCAATGTGAGAAAGAGGACTTACTCTTTAGATTATATTAATATACAATAAGTTACAGGTAAACAGAAAAAATCAAATAGGTTTCTTCAAACATCACTGAATGCTATTCAGCTTTTCTGTGAACCATAGATACACAGTCAACTGACCAGACCAGTAACAACTATGAAAAGGAAAAAGTAAACTGAACGATGTGAAATGTTTCTCTACCTTAGTTTGTAAAAACTCAACAATTCAAATAATATAACTGCCCATAGATCTGACTTATAGTGGAACACAAATGGAGATTAAAAAGATCTACATTGGTTTTCAAAGTCAATATATTTTCTTTTTTTTTAATTAATTAATTTATTTATTTATATAAGTACACTGTCACTGAAACACCAGGAGAGGGCATCAGATCTCATTACAGGTGGTTGTGAGCCACCATGTGGGTGCTGGGAATTGAACTCAGGACCTCTGGAAGAGCAGTCAGTGCTCTTACTTGCTGAGCCATCTCTCCAGCCCCGTCAATTTATTTTCTAAAACTACTATTAGGAAAATAAGTGATTATTTCTTTAAAAAACATAATTTACCAATATGAACAGTGATTAAGACATAAACATTGGAACAGAGAGAAAAGGATTTTTAAAAGGTGTATAGATTATACTGTGGAGTCATTCAGAGAAGAGTGGAGACAATGACATCTGTTTTCTGAAGTAAAAAATGCCATAATAATCTCAACCTGGGGGGAAATAACAGTGTTACAAAAACACCTTCTCTTTCAGCGAGACGAGCTGATATTTATGACTAAAATAGAGCAATGTCACTTCCAACTGATCCTGGAAGAGAAAGAGCAGCCGAAGAACCGATCCAGCCATGAGTGGGAAGTGAGGAGGCAAAGCACACAAGACACCATTCTCTCTACTCACAGACTTCAGAAACAGAGCACTCTATAGGGTAACACCTCACTACAGCCTATCTCAGGAGTTCATACACACTAAGAAATTTCAGTACTTTTTTTTTCACTCCTATCTATAAAACAGGTTTCTAGGCGTTTATAACAAAAACAAAATAAGTAAACTGAGGCTTAACTCATAATTTTCACAACATATTCAAGAAATAATAAAACATGTCTATCTCATTAAAAGATGAATTTTAATAGCATTTTAATTTTCACATTAACATATTAAAATCTGTTAAGCAGGTACTCTTAAAAAATGGCATTAAATTGGTAAGGCATCTATATTTCATTAATCTACATATAATTTGAGTAAAAAAAAGCATTTAAGTTACAGATACATAAACAGCTATATTGTTTTTAGACAAAAGTTTTTAAATTTCAAATGAAGGCTGTTGCACCTTCACTTTCAAAGTTTTGAATACATCACAAATTCCTACCATCACAGTTCTGCAACTGCCCGAGTATACACCAAGATTCAATTCTCCAAGTTAACAGTATGTACTGCAGGGGCAAGTTGCTTTCATACCCCACAGAGTCCCCCTGAACTAAACATGTGAGTAGACAGAGAGCCTTTTAAAGGAATAAATAAATGTGGACAACATTAGCACACAGGAAAAGGAACAGGACGAAGTCCCCTGGGGAGTTTCCTGCAGAGCTGCCATCAGGGTGCTTAGAGGCCAGCAAAAGCGGCCTATACTACGCCAACCCTTCCAATGAACAACCAGAGACACTGTGCACCACGAGCTTCTTACCAGCTATGATTGTTGTTGCTTGCCGCCTCACATTGTTTTTATCCATGTACTCGCCATAGTCCACTTTCCCTTCCACAAATATACGAGCCCTGATATAAAGAAATGCAGTCTTTAGTCTGTAGATTCTAATCCTGGCTTTCGAGGTGTCAGGACATGGGTAGCAAGTACAAGCTGAAGATGAAATAACTGTACTTTGCTAAACATGTCTTCAATTTCAAAACTAAGAGGACTGAAACACAATGCAATCTAGTTAAGAAGGACAGCGTTACCCAGGCACGGTAGTATCTTCTCATAATCCAATGCACAGGAAGCTAAGCCAGAGGCCCACCTGGGCACCTCAGTGAGGCCCTGCCTCAAAGGAAAACTTTACATAAAGTACAGGAGCTGTAACTCAGTGATAGAGCACTCTCCTAGCATGTACAAAGCACTGGGTTCAATCTGTCTCTCTGTCTGCCTCTCTCTCTCTCTGTCTCTCTCTCCCTCACACACATACACACGCACACTCTCTCTCTGTTGACCTTTTCCTTCAAATAGCCCATGTTTATGTGTCTTCATATATCCATATATACATAAAGAAAAGGTGTGTAATTATTGCAAAGAAATTGAAATTCTAGTCACTGCTAAAATTATTTCTCATGAAATATTTTAGTTCCACAAATAAGTATATTTCTAAACATAAAAAGTACATCCACAAAAATTCTTTTGTTACTCTATACATTCAGAAAAGATACTTCCAATATATAATCAACCTATGTGTTCCAAATGGGAATTACTAGGTCTAAAAAATTTATTAAATATAAAATAACTACTGTGAAAGCTACCATAATAACTTAGCACATCAGACATCAAATAGGCCAGATCCTCTAAAGACATTAAGTGATTGCTCAGAGTCCAGGTATGACCTCCATGATCCTTGATCACAGGGACACAGGATATCCTACAAACGCTGTAGATGCTTTGCAAAAGGCACCTGCAGCTGGAGAATCAATGGCCACGCAGTATCTTGCCTCATTTATTTCTATTTAAGTACAGATGCTGTTTGTCCTAACTTGTCAGCGGGCTAAAACCAGAGACTTTCCATGAACAGGATATTAAGGAATAAATACATACTAATGTCAGCACTTCGGAGAAAGGCAGACAAGAGAACACTTGTTACCGACCCTTTCTCTAACTTACCCCTTTTTCACATACTGATATGCCACATCTCTGAGGCCTGGTCGAAACACTGATATTCTGTGCCACGTCGTCTTCTGACTAACGTCACCTAAACCACCAGATACAGGAAATGAGGTTATAGATGCCAGCAGGTAACACAAATGCCAACACAGAACATGTCTCAGGAAAACAAGCTTTCAATTTCTATTAAAAAAAAAAAAAAAAAAAAAAAGAACAGAACTAATAAAGCCAGACTACCTATAAGTTAACATTTTTATAATTAGGTAAGAAATAATAAGTAATGTCTACTTATTGTTGATAAATAACAACTAGGGCCTTTTACACTCACCCATTTGGTATACTTCACTATCCCCTGATCGCCACATCTCATTTGTTGCTAGAGAAAATATTGTGACTGGGTTTTTTCCTTCCACCTGTCTCATGACAGGGTCCTGACCTACTCGTCCAAGTAACTGAACACGATTCAGAGCTGAAATACAAAGAAGAGAGGAAATGAAACTGAGAACAGCTGATGACTATGTTCTATAGAGCCATGTGCTCTATGTTTATGCATCCTGAAAGCTTGATTCTCTGCACTTTAACTTCCAGTGTGACAGTATCTGGAGGTGATCTCTGTGTGGGAAATTAGGTTTAGATGAGGTTATGAAGGTGAAGTCTCCGTGAGGGAATTAGTGTCCTTATAAGGAAAGAAAAAAGATCAGAGTCCCAACTACCCCACTACTGCCATCCAAAGACAGAACTGACAGGGCAATTCTCTGCAAACCTGTAAGTTGTGCCTGACAGGTAACCCAGCCATGCTGACACACTGGTCTTAGCCTTCAAGACCAGAGATGTGAGCCATCCCTGTTCTATTCATTATAGTCTGCAGGGTAGTTATACAGGATAAACCCACACCTGAAACTGACAGACATGTCCAGGGAATGAACAACTGCAAATACTGCTTCAGCAGTAATCTCTGCATTATGAAAAACTCAAGCTCAAGATCAACAAATAAAGGAAAAGTCTGTAGGGGAGAAAGGATAAGAAAGCAGAAAGCAGAAAGCAGCCCCACAGAACAAACTTTATGCTCTTTATCTTGAGCTAAAAAAGCAAATCTTAGGTTTAAGAAAATCTCTATTACAAAAAGAAGTATTTCTGTGAGTCTTCTTTGAACCCTGTATAACACACTCTTGAAGAACTCATCAGACAGTGGGGCAGGAGGGGGTGATATCCACACTATAAGCTCTATTTACACTAAGTTTTCACAGCTAGAGGTGCAGGGTAAAATAAACCAAATGTAGGATGGGTTGCATACTGTGAAAGTATCTTTTATTTGCTTGAAGTAACTGTTGTCTCCAAGGATTACTTTTTATTTGCCCGAAGAAAGTGTTGTCTCCAAGGCTTGCTGTATGCTAACCTAGGCCTCCTCCTGGAAGCTTCTAGCCTTGTACAATCTTAGTTCTACAATGTTTTCAACCTCTGAAACTTGCTGCTGAATAAGCTCACTCTTAGTCTTTCTGAACTCTGGCCAGCTGGTAAACTCTGCTGTTATAGCTCAAATTCCTCTCCAAGCTGACTGATTCAACCTGGCTTCTCTTGGCCTCTCACTGAATTGCTCTGGTTGGCCTCATACTAACTTTAGCAATATGCTCTAATCTTCTGGCTCCTTCTGTCCTCACAACCTGTCTCTCTATAACCACCCCAGTAAAACTGCCTCCTCTCTCTGCATTGACCCTCAGGCACCTTCCCTTTCTGTTCTCATGAGAGTTGGCCATATCCTATTCTGTCAAATCTTTCTGATTCACTTTGTCTGCTAGTCAATTAGACATCACTTTCAAATATGGGTGCTTCCTTCTACAAACAAATTTTACCTTCATTGTTTGGGATTAAAGGGCAGCTCTGTATTTCACCTAGAGAGATTAAAGGTATGTGCTAAGGCTGAGCCACATTGAAACTAGAAACAGTTTGGGTGTTTGTTTGTTTGTATCAGTAAATAACACAATCTCAGGGTTCACAGTGTGATCAAATATCCTGCAACCCATGGCTGAACACAGTCCACCAGATTATAGTACTTTGAGAGTATTAGCAAAGCACTGTAAATAACATTGTAAACTCAGACTCTGGTACTTACATCGTTCAAGAACCAAACTGCTGGCTACTTCAGACTCATGTCTTACAAACTGACGAAATACCTAAAGGAGAACAAACACGTAATATGGTTTTAAACTTTTTAGAAAAGAGAAATGCCAATAGAAGACCTACTCATATTTATTCACCATTTAATCAACAGTTCCTACAAGTTCCAGAAAAGGACAGCAAAGGAGAACAGAGTAGAAAGTAGACTAGAAAGCAATCAGTGCTTTATAGAGCAACTGAGTAAACATAAAAAGCAATTGAGTGGTATGATATTTAAACATACTGTATATTAAGCATCATTCTAAATTGTAGGCAATAAGAAAACTAGTTAAACAGTAGCAAATATCCATTACATTTGTTGTATATCTTTTTCACATTGAAATAAGCACTATGGATAAAATCTTACAAGGTCTATAATACATTTTTTTTCTGATTGGTTGTTCAAAAACCATAAGGAAATGGACATCTCAAATGTTTGGCCTAGAATGTTCCATCTAAGAGTGAGCACTGACAATGAAGAGCACTGATTTCGTGAGGCTGCTACAGAAGGTCAGCAGCTTCTTAGTGAGCTTGGCGCAGTGGAAACCTCATTCCTTGAGGAGATCACAGAAAAGGAGTACAAATAATATGGTTCAAAGGTATGGCAATGAAATCATAATTAGTGAAGAAGAATGCAGCTCTTAACACACTAAACAAATTACACTTTTACCATTTAATCCTTAACTTTTGTAGACACAAAGTCAAATTACCCTTACCATAGTTCCAAGGAAAGTTAAGCCCAGAGAGTCACCACTTGTCCAGGAAACTAGGAATTCAGTGGTGATTTATGCCTTACAACTCCGGGCTGTGTGGCACCAAGCTTGTTTTTCCAATTTGCCCTCTGCTGTCTTACAGGCATTCTGTTCTATGGTTACCACGCAGGTAAGAAGAGTCTACATCACTACACACAAGAGAGTTCAGAGAGCTAGACATGTTCTAAGAGAGAAACATTTCGCACGTGGCAGCATTGTTAATATAGCAGGCAGGGATCCCCCACACGGGAAAAAAAAAGGGACTGGCAGGCAGGCCAAAGAATTCTTTTAGGACCTGCGGGCACTGCAGGCTTCAGGCAGTGGCTGAGGGTGATGCTGTTTTTGTCTGTCACTCTCACTGTTAGTGAGTTAGAGAGTTAGAACTTCTCACACTCACTTTCAAGGACATTCTACCATATAAGAAGGGTCATTTCAACTGGTCCGTGAGAGCTGCTGTGTTCGTAATTTCCAGTTATGCAACTTCTCCATGCAAATGAAGGCAGAGACAGGCTACAACTCTGAGGTGACAGGTTACCACATTATGATTTCTAAACCTAGCTTTTTAAAAATTCCAATTGGGACCTCTTTCCTTCCCTGGTCTTTTAATACCGGCCTTCTCTCTCCATACCACTCAAATGAACACCTTTTCCTGGAGTGATTTTAGCTATATACTATCACTAAGAATAAATATAAGAATAAGATGTTACACGATACAGGACCAAAATGCTACTCAGTTCCTTTGTCACGATCACAGAAAATACTAATGTGACAGATTCAGAAGAGCCAGTGTTCATTAAATGTTATAAAATAACAATATGCCTCATCTTAGGAACATACACATAATCTAGTAGAAAAGAAGAAATAGGGAGAGGATTATTTCAATACCCTCAAAATGCAAACTTACTTCCCATTTGGTTTAAAAAGATACTATAGTATAACTTCAATTTTAAAAGGCTCAGAGTATGTGTGGATTACAGTAAGGAGCTAAGGATAGACCAACTTAAGAGTAGGATGGGGAAGACAACAGACTTTTATAACGAATTTGACTCATTAGTCTTAAGAGGAGAAGAAAAGTAATAGATTTTACATTAGGAGAATTTACAAGACTTGGTACCCACGTGCCACACTGAGGAAAAATGGTAATTAAGGCCTGCTTAAGGCTGGCTAGAGTAGAGGACACCCGACTAGATTGCAGAATGGTCATGAATTTGTGGCAAGAAGTGAGCTCTGCTCTCTGGATAGCAAGATGGGAGTGGGGAGGAGAGGGGCCAGAAGGTCATAAAAGACCAGAGCCATATGGGACAAGGTTAGAAGAAATCAGGTGCGATGGGGCAGGCCTGAAATACCATCGGTGACAAAGTAGAAGCAGGAGGAGGAAGGTTCTTGGTCATCTCAGCCTAACAGTGAGTCTCAAGATAGTCTTAACTATGAGTGGCTGTCTCAAAAACAGCAAAACAAAAATGATAATAATAACTTACATAATTAAATGAATACTCTGATCTAAGCACTGGTAACAAATATTTACTAAATTAAATTCATGAGGTGTACTACATATGCGAATACACTTTAAAAATCATTTTTGATTCAGTAAACATTATGAGCTTCACACACACATAAACACACACACACACAAAATCCCTTCTGAATCTCCCACATCAAATAAACACATAGAACACGCTGGATAGGCGTAAGAATCTCGTGCTTATGTATGCAAAATCGAAAAGCAACAAAACAAAACATGGCTATAGACTATGGAAACACGGTTGGAGCACTCACTAATGTAGAAAAGTGACTACCTGTAACACAGGTCTTCGAAACATGGCTTCTGTTTTTCTTACAACCTAATCTTTAGGCTTTTCCTAAAGGAAAGAAAGAAAAGAGAAAAATGATAAATCAAGAAACTACAGTATCCATCAAGAACACACATGCTCTCTAGTCCTAAATCCTAAGCGCGTCCAGCTTCTCGTGCACCCAATTTGCAACCGCATTTTTTGCACGTGTGGGGAGTTCCTTTCTTTTTGAAAACAAAAACTGAGCGAGACAAAAGAAACTCTGTGGTTCTGGGTCTCAACCAGCAGAAAAGAGGGGAAAAACCTGTTCTCACTTGCAATCCATTGTCTGCTAGATTTCTTTACAATAGAAGTTGTCTCGGACATTTTTTTTTCCAACTTGTTCTGTTATTCTAGACCCCTAAAACTGTCTCTACAAACAGTGCGGGCACAGTAAACGCTACTCCGAAAGGACGCAAATCAGTGCCTTCGTCCCCGTTAGCGCTGAGTAAGCCCGGCTCCCCAGCCTCGCCGCGGGGGCAAGAGGCTGCTCTTCCCCCAAAGTGGCGCTCGCGAGCAGCACAGGGAACGGCGGGGGACACTCGGACTCCAGCGAGGAGCCGCACAACTCCTCCCGAGCCCCGCACGCGCCCGTGCACTCGGGAAACACAACTTCGTGCCAGCCTTCTCCCCTCCCTCACCGGACACGCAGAGCCCGACCGCCAGCGGCTCGCTTCCGGCGCACGGAGCCCGCAAAGCTCGCGAGATGCAAGGAAAGACAGGAAATCTCTGAAGTGCGTCGTTGAAATGCCGCCGGCTGATGTCGCCGGAAACACGACCCCTCAATTTAGAAGTGCCAGGAACTTCTGTCCAGGCGGAAGTGGGCGGATCAACGATGCCACCTGTGGGTAGTTTTACGATTTTGGTTTTGTTTTTTTGTTGTTTGGTTTGGTTTAGTTTGGTTGTTGGGGTTTTTTGTTTTGTTTTGTTTTTCCTGATCTCCACCCTCGCTCCGGTAGTGGCCCCGCACTGGCTAACCAAACTCTGGCCAGAACTCTATTCCCAGCCCTAAATTGAAATTATTTGATGTTCCCAGCCTGGGAAAGGGAGTGAGGTAGGTGAAATAAAACATATTTGAGCCCCTGGAGGAACTAAAACCGACACAAGTCTCCTAATGCAGTAAGACTGAAGAATTAATTGCTGTCAAAACCTCGGTGATCTAGATATGTTAACATGTTAAGTCAAAAAATTCAAGAAACACGTGAGGAGCAAAATTTTTAACATCTTTATTAAGTACCGGTCCCAAACTGTGCCTAAGGCACAAGAGAAATGCGCCCTTATATTATGTATTTGTATATATGTTTTCCCTAAAACATTAAAAGTTTATGAAATTCCAAAACATTTTGAAGAAGTGTTAAAAGTCAAAACGTTGCTTTATTTTAAAGCAAAGTGTAATTAAGATTTTACTTTTATAGAAAGAAACTGATCAGTATTTTTTAGATTTTTTTTTTTCATTTTGTGTTTCAATTCTACATCTTTGGCAGTTATTCTAGATGGAAAAGCTTAAAAGAAAGAAAGAGAGAGAGAGAGAGAGAGAGAGAGAGAGAGAGAGAGAGAGAGAAAGAGAAAAGAAAAAAGACACTGTCTCGCTGTGTATCCCTGGCTGGCCTGAAACTTGGATCTCATGTAGACCAGACCAGGCTTGTCTCTAACTCCCAGAGATTCCCCTTGCTGCATCTACCTCCCTAGTGCTGTGATTAAAGGCATGTGCCATCACATCCAGCACTCAGTGACAGTCTTAAACAATCTCAAGTAACTTAAGCTTGTTGATCTTGTATTTGGTAATATCATGTTCATAGTAAAATTTCTTAGTTTTAACATTTCCAAAATACTGCATTGAGACATCTTTTCTTTTGATTGCTGACTTTCTTTTGCTCCTCTAAATCCTATGTTGTTTACCCTAATCCTGGCCCTAGTGAAGTAACGCACTTATGAATCCTACAAATTAAGGAACCCAAGGCAACAAGATTCAGTGGGGCTCCAGTGTTAGACAGAAGGGAACTCCAAACCATTCAAACAGACACACTGCCTCCTAAGGTCCATTCTTTCTGATTTTAGGAGGGGGGGGGGTCTGAATTATTGTCTGGCTCACTAGTGACGCCTTTATAGATGTTTACTTCCCTGTACTTTTACCTTTACAAAGTTGATTTCCTGAAATAACGAGGCACTGAATTGGACAGGGACACACACACACACCCTAGTAATAAGAAGACATCCCACCTGCTACATTAGTTCAATGGTTTCCTCTTTATGAGCTTTGGAGGCAAGACAAAGGAAAAACAAAGTTGCTCCTTTTCCTCCAGAGAGAAATCCCGCCCGCCCACCTCGCAAGCTTTGTTTCAGTGGTCCCAGACTTGAACTGTGGAGTAAATCTTAACTCTGTTTCCCCATTGCAGACATCTATTGGCTCATGTATAGCCAGTTCTGTTCTTCACTATCCCGTTAGTTTTGCCTTTGTTCTATTTGAAGAATGTAGAGAAGGTTGGTTAAAGAAAAATATAGACAACTGAAACTTGAGAGCACCCTGCCTTAACGTTTTATAAAGAACCCCTGAATGGGGAGTCTTGACTGAGCCCTGTTGTCCACCCAGAGAGGAACTGACACATTCTCCTTCCTTGGCTGGTTATCTGGAAGAAGCTGCAAGTCCTGCTCCTTCATGGTTTCCTTTTAACAACAACAACAAAAAAAAGGTATTACAATGGATATGTTCTTGTACAGTGTGAGGGAGAGACTGTAACTGAGGTATTGCTTCTGGTAATGTTCCTTCTTAGTGCAACAGACACTTCAACCTCGGTCAGCTGTCCATATCCCCAGAATCTGAAATACAGCCCTGTACACACTTTAAAAATGCTCTCCTCAACTAGTTACTCCCTCCCTCTTTTGCATATTGTATTATAAATGACCATGAAGGTATGCCATCCCCATTGATGAGCTCCTAGAACATAAAAAGCCTGTTATAAAAAGCCTAGCTTACAGTGTACCTAGAAATTTCATGGGGGAACACAAAAACATGAGTGGAAATATGACTTCGGGCATATTCAAATTCAAGTAAGCCAAAATGTTGAGGAACCAAAAAAATTTTCACTGGGGGAAAAAAAAAGGCTCAAAATTTTTGTTAGAGATACAAGAATCTATAATATGCTCCAATGTCATTATAGGGAAACCCAGAACCCTTTCCATAGGCAGAGAGGGAGGGGAAGACACCACATGAAGTGCTTTGAATGAGAAGGCCCCCAGAGACTGGATGTTTAATGTTTACCGGGGATGTGGATCTGTTTGGAAGGAATCAGAAGGATTTAGAGATGTGGCAGCTTCTTTGGGATACATGTGGTTTTCTTGGAGGAAGTGTGTCACTTGCAATGGGCTTTGAGGTTTTAAACCCTCCACCAGGCCTAGTGTCTACCAGTGTGCTGCCTTCAGATCAGGATGGGAAGCTCTCAGCTACTGCTCCCAGAGCCACGCCGTCTGCTTCCCACCGTGCTGATAATGGACTAACCTCTAAAACTATAAGCAAGCCCTTAAGGAAAAGCTTTAAAAAAAAAATTAGAGTTGGCCTCAGTCATGCTGTCTCCTTCCAACAGTAGAGCAGTGACTAAGGCAGAGCAGGAGAGAGAATGGCAGGAGGAGGGAGACTGACTGATTTGATCAAGTAGTTCACCTGTGGACACAGCCTTCCCAGTGAAAAGTGATGGCAGCCTGTGGCACTGGAGCTATGCTCAGCTTGAATCTCTAATAGTAGTAGACTATGAAGAGATACCCTGCACATCACATCCTACACTCTCCTGACCCTGCTCAGAGCCAGAGCAGTTAGCATTCTCTCTCCCCTTGGTGATCCAGCAAATGCCAGCCTTGGGAACAGAGGAAAAGCAGCAAACCCTAGCTGTGGCCAGTTGTAAAACTACACCAGCTTCTGGTAGCACAAGTTACTTCTCCCAGGTCACAAAGGTCCCTTTCCAGCTGCATGGTTCTGCCACGCTGTCTAAACAAAAGGTATCAGGTTTGAAGGACAGCATTCCTTTACCCTCTCATGTAATGCCAAGGCTTGGAAACACTGCTTGTGTTTTTTCCTTTTCCTCTAATGCCAAGGCTTGGAAACATTGCTTGTATTTTTTTCCTTTATAAACCCCCTTCACTTAGACCTGGGGGTTCACTCTCTTTCCTGTTCCATCAAGAAGGTTGGTGGCCCAAGCTCGAGCTTGAATAAAGACCCTCATGTGATTTCAGCGGGGTGTGATTCCTGGTGGTCTCTGTAGGGTTTTTACAATCTGGGAACAACAACTACAGATTTTAACCTTTCCAAACTGACTGAAGAAGAACCATATTATTATCTATACCCAGGAGTGCAAAGTACATTGTTACCTTTGGCCTTCTCTCCTCTCTCTCTCTCTCTCTCTCTCTCTCTCTCTCTCTCTCTGTGTGTGTGTGTGTGTGTGTGTGTGTGTGTGTGTGTATTAAAGTTCCAGCTATGGATGGCAATAATTTATCATAAACAGAAAGTTTTGGAAATAGAAAGTTGGAACAAAAAAATAACAACAACAAACCCAACCAACCAGCACTACCACCTTTGACTAGTCTGTCTTAGAGTTTTACTGCTATAAACAGACACAATGACCAAGGCCACTCTTACAAGGAGAATATTTAACTGGGGCTGGCTTACAGGTTCAGAGGTTCAGTCCATTATCATCAAGGTGAGAACTTAGCAGCAACCAGACAGGCATGGTGCAGGAAGAGCTGAGAGTTTTATATCTTCATTTGAAGGCCTCTAGGAGAAGACTGGCTCCTGTGTGCTTAGGAGGCTCTCATTGCCCACCCTTACCATGACACACTTCCTCCAACAAGGCCACACCTCCTAATAGTGCCACTCCCTGGCAAGGGTCAAGCATATTCAAACCACCACATAATCTAATCAAGTTCTCACTTTCAAATCATTTTTCATAAAGCCTCATAGTGAGTGTGAGGAGGTTATAATCCTTCTACTATGCTAAGGGCTTAAGGGTTTTGTTTTGTTTTGTTTTTGAAAGCAACTTTAGAAATACTTTGTAGTTAGTAGGGATATTTTTCTTAATTTTTAATTAAAATTTTAACAGGTTGCCTTCATTAAGACTGTAAAAAGCATATATTTATGAACAATATTGTCACTATAGATGTACCTGTGCCATTGGGTTTATGGTGTTAACACAAAGACATGCCACTAATGATCCCCATTTCCTCCTAATTACAAGAAGCTCTAACGTTCAGTTCACATTCTTTGTACACAGCACAAATAAGAATGTTTTACCCATGCTCGTCTTTGGATAAGATAAAATCTTTATTTACAATGATCTGGATTAAAATATGTTAAAAAGCAAGAAAACAAAAGGATGAGTTCTGGTGTAAAAAAAAAAAAAAATCAAGAGAACCAGATGATGCTATGATGTTCAAAACTGAAAAGCAACTGGAGTCAGCCACAGAGACCTAAGACGTGAGGAACACACGGGGAACAGGTACACCAAAATTCCTGGGTCCTCTGCCTCTGCTGATTGTGTTTCACAAATTAATAAGCAGCTCAGGAATGTCCAAATTATAGTCTTACTCTAGTTGTTTCACACAATGATAGTCTTTTATTTAATAATGCAAAATCAGAAAAGAGATTGCTTCCATTCAGAAAGTATAGTAGGCAAATTCCTTGCTCAAAGGAGCTGGTGATTGGAGGAGCAGACAGATCTTGGAAAGCACTCTGAAATACAGGCAACATTCTCTTGGAAGCTGGCACTTAAAGCCATATTTTATCCCTTTTTATGTACAGGGAAAGTTCTTTGGACCCCAGTGAAGAATAAGTAACGGCAGCTTCTTAATCCATAGGCCAAAGTAGCACATTTCTGCTTCTCCTTTCAGTTCAGAGCCATGTTTTCTGATTATTCATTAGGAGTCCTTAGTAAGCAGCTCTAGAAATACATCACTAGGGAAAAGAAGACTCCAGTACTTACGATACACAAGACCGTTGCTAAGGAGAAACCCTGGAAGCTCGGTGATCTTACCTATAGATGCCACATCAGGATGGCTTTTGAGATCTTTGTACATTCAAGCTGGTTCAGTTTTGTATCCTGTAAGAGTTTTCAAAAGGCTGTGTTGTGTAGCAAAAGGCCAGAAGTGAGTTCCTACACGGAGGATGTCCCACGGGTGAAGCTTGAGGGCGCCTTCCTCCTTCCTCCCACCAGGAGGTGTCTTGAGCCTTTGCAGATCTGATAATAACAATGGTGGACTTCTCTCTGAGGGGTCTGGATATGCCGAGCTTTTTTCAGTTCCCTGCAATCAACGAAGACAGGCATGGGTAAAGTCTTCCCTAGTGGGAGGGAGTATTTATAGTCATAGCTAAATTCTCTTGTTATTTCAGTTTTACAGGATCAAGCCTGAGCTGTATGCAGAATGGCATCATCAATTCTTATGATCTTTACTATCATTTAGAAGGTTGATACATGTATGGTTCATGAATCACCTTTAAAATTAAAATTCTAGGTGAACAACTCTTTAGGCAAAATATAAGAACCATGGGGCAACAAACTACAGATCTTATTGAAACACAGTTACTCATTTGTATCTGCTATATACATATTACAAATATATATTCAGTGGTTGTTTCCATTCACCGATGGCAGAGATGAATCAATTCAGTAGAAATCATACATCCTTCAAAGCATGAACTACTAAATATCTAATCCTTTATAGAACAAGTTTACTACCCCTTGATCTAGACAACTTCAAGATGCCATCTGCCTCATCTATATGATGGGTGCCCATCAACTGTCATTTGTATTGAACAATGACAGTCGCTTGTAGCTCCAGCCTAGCCTCACAGAGTATGTACACATCTTCACAATTTGCATTCCTATGAATATATATATATATATATATATATACACACACACACACACCTGTGTGTGTGTGTGTGTGTGTGTGTGTGTGTGTGTGTGTGTGTGTGTTGTAGTGTATTACCTGAAACAAAGAAACTCAAAAAGAGCAAAAGAATATGAAGTGGTTTATTGGGAATAGCCAATTACTTCACTAAAGGCTGAGAGTCTCTGCAGCTCAAATCAAAACATGGGTTTGGTGACTGTTCAGGTTTTCAAGCTAGTCCTTCTAGGATGGACTTTGTAGCTAAACAAAATTGAACATTTCAGCAAGTTTCAAGCAAGGACCATATTTCATTTCCTTTTATTTTCAAAAGTGCACATATACAAAAATAAACTAAGAATTCCTTCAAAAGCTTATGTAAAAATCACTGTATGACCTCTTCCAACCACACCCACACTATTTCCCATTTGTCTAATGAAGAAATAAACAAACAAATGAATACAAACCTACATCAAAGGGAGATGAATCAGATTGCCTTTTCTAGGGAAAACATATAATCCTCTACACATGTTAGCAGGATATGATGCCTGCCTCCTGTCTCTGCAACTTGGTGCTTTCTGAAGTAGGTCTCCACTTACCAAGGTATCATAAAACAGATCTCTATTTAGCTAAGACTAGCTTAGGTGGTCACCAGTTACTTTGATACCTGCTGTCCCTCAGAATCCAAGGACTTGCTTATTGCTGGTGTTGTATACCTCCCTCTTGCTTCCTTTGCATTACCTGGAATTCTTTCAAAGCTGTCTAACCTCAGAGCTGCAGAGTCTCATGCCAGAAATAAAGCACACTGCCAGGCTTCCTGTGGGCAGAGCCTATGTCTGATGATGTAGAATAAACAATAAACTTGACTCTATAAAGACACATCAGTCCAGTCAGACCACTGGGAGTGGTTCAAACCGATCCTTTTTTGACTCCAACAGCCAACTGTACCTTTTCAGTGTGGCTGTCTTGGATTTCTCCAAATTCAGTTGTTTCTGGAGTTCATCAGTCTTCTCCAAGAAAGGCCAGAGAATTCGACTTCTGGCCAGAGCTGCTGCAGATGGTCTCTCCTTTGGAGCTGGGTGGATCATGTTCTGAAGACAGAGTTAGGACCATGGAAGAAAACAGTTTTAATACTGGCAGTATCTCCCCAGTCAAGGCAACTTCAGCTCAATATCTACCAGTAGGTTTTGTAAAACTGCTTGACCTCAGTGGAACATTGTTCTACCTTGAACAGAAAGTGGAACATGTCTGGTAACACTGGTTGTCTGTACCTATGACTTGGATTTCCACTACATTGTGTTGTGGTTGTTGTTGTTGTCTCTTAGTGACCATAAAATACTTAAAAGTCTCTTATATGTTGCCTGAAGAGCCATTTGGCTTTCAACCTTTTAATTCAGTAGAAGATACACTCTTTCATCTACTTTCTCTGATGCTTCAATATCACTTGAGAAAAACTGTCCAAGTCTACTCTGTACATCTCTACCATTTTCAGCTATGGGAAACTCTTGAGTAAATGCAGACTACCATTATTCTAAGTTGCTTACACTTTTAAAGACACCCTTTAGGTGATTCTTTTAGAAAACAGTGTCATTGACGACAGTGCAGACTCTGAAGTTGGAGGGGAAAGACAAGGTTTGATTTAGAATGGCCAATTATTAACTGAATACAAGAGCTCCTCTGCTGCAGAAAGATGTGCCACCTGCTATTCTATGGGGTTATTAAGAAGAACAAATAAAAAGTGTTCACATCAGTGTATTATGGAAGTTACGTTTTGCGAAGAAATTTCATTCTGTCTTACCTGAACTTCTACATCCTTCCTCCTCTCATTCATGCATGATCCCAACCAAGTTCATATTTACCTAACCCCTTCCCCCCACCACCATGCCTGTCTTCACTGATATTTCATCTGCATTTCATCTCAGAAGATGTTTCACCTTGAGTAGACCATAAAAGTCATCCGAGAGCTCTTGGGAAATCTCTGGAAAGTTCCCTTTGCGGATATGATGCCACATGTCACCATTGATGGGTAAAGACTCTGCTCCTGCAGCCACTGCGATTGTTAATCCTAAGGCAAATATGTCTGCTTTGGGGAGGTGTTGGTAATTCTACAAAACAGAAGACAGGAGGACCAGTTAGTCTGCCAAAGATAGTGAGTCTAAAATGTGATTGGCAGAGGTCTGAATCTTATGAGCCCTTCACTTTCAGCTGCCTCTGGACCAACAGTTATATTTACTGTAGTTGCTGGGTTATGCCTAAGAAGCTAAAGGAAACAAACAAACCTTAACAATATTTCTGTGCCCCAAGAGACCATGGCAGAATCTCTGCATCATTTTTTTTCTGTCAGATTCTAGGAGGCATGAACATATAATTAGCTGATCACAAGAAAACACTTTTTTCCCTAAGTATTACCCAGAAAGAAGTTATAGTCAAGCTAGGTCAGACTTAACAGAAAACCTAGAAAATGGGAAGACACTAACAGTCATTTTAGTGATAAGAGCTGGTGGGCTATCAGGAAGATAACATGCTAAAGACAAAGATGACCATGAAGAGATGGTTTCCTTCCTACTATGCAACCCACAAGGCTAAGAATTCTAAGAAATACTAGAAACAGTAAGGGATATTTAGAAAGAACTATGTAAATATTGATTCATTGTTGAGGAAGACAACATTCCTGTGCATTTTGGGAATTTCATTACTGTGTTTGGTCTGAATGTAAATGAGACTTCAATTTGAGTTACACATGCATACTCTTCATTTGGGGCACCATAAGCCTTCATTTGAGAGTTAAAACAGTTGAATTAATTATAGAATTCATTGAACAGCTGTAGCACCAGCTACTTGGGAAGCTAAGGGGACAACAGGTTTGCAAGCAGCCATATTGGATAACACAGCAAGATTCTTTCTCAAAAAAACTAAAAATAAAAAAGCAAGCCCACCCTCACCCTGTCTCCCTAATTTATACCTCTTGCAAGATCTCATTAGCCAGGAAACGAGTATCTCCTTCTTCCACTTTAGGTTTGCTGATTGATGTCGCGTGGCCCAGGTCACCTTTTAAAAGAGAAAGAAAGGGTGTTTTTACGAATATGTCTTTCTTGGAGTTGGAGTAAATATAGTTATCAGTTTATTGATAAAGTGATATACTGATGGAATAGAAAAGAAGACTCACCAATTTTATACATCACACTGGCATTGAGAAACCAGTCAGCTTCACTTTCAGCCTCTTCTGGGCCTACAGGAGAGTCACACTGCATCTTATGACAAATGAAGATGTTACCTCAAAAAATATAGAGTAGACATAAGTAATGATTCCTGGGCTCCCACTACATAAGCAGCCTTTCATGGCCATGACATTCCAGCTTCTCTCCTTTGGTATGGTTGCAAAATAACTACTAATCTTTTAATTTTATTTTTTTTCTACATGGTCTCCCCCCTTCCCTTTCTCCCTCCCTCCTTCCTGTTCCCTCTCTCACTCTCCATCTGTCTTTGTCTCACTGTGTACTTCTGAAAAGTCTGAAACTCATAATGTAGATGGTCTTGAACACACAAAAAACTGTTCTGCATCTGCCTCTTGGGTACACACACACAGCTCTGTAACTTCTTACATTGGATCACAACAGCCAGTCATGGATTAACATGTGTTTAAGATGAACCACCCTCATACAATCCCCATCCTCTGGAGAGCATGGTGACATGCTGTCTCAAAATAAACAAAACCCATAAAATAATAACTTCTCCTTAGGCTTCATAAGTGATCACACTTATTCTGTTCACCCTGCGCACGGATGACTTAGAAAAGCACAGTACTAGTTACCACACAATCAGAATATGGCCAACATGTGGTAAATTAAATGTCTAGTTTAATACTTTTGCTCTACATGAAAAATTGTCTTTTTTCCCTTGTATCCCCTGGCTCAAGGAGAGAACAATTAAAGATACTTGAATTTGTTATGAAAAGAAATGGAAGAAAGTGGTTCTTATAGGCAGTACTGTCTTTGAGATTGAATGTATACAGGGGCGGATTTTCAGGATGGTCTATAAAAGAGAAAATATGGCAGGAATATAGATGGAAAAATACTAACTGGGTTTGATGTCCAGGTGTACCATGCCAGAATTGTGGATGTACTTAAGTCCCAAGGAAATCTGCAGAAGGATGTCTTTGAGTTTGGGCTCTTGGAAGTGATTATTGGACGCAGTGTTTTCAGATATAGCAGCTTGCAGGCTCCCACCTGAGGAGAAATTGTGGATACCACCACAATAGATAAACAAGTGTGAAAATGCACAGGAAATGATTATCAGAGACTTGAACACATCCAATTAGTTCAGGGTCAGGGCAGAGCATTCAATATCAGCCCTACAATGAAGCCATAGATGCTATGATTTCAGGAATTTGAAAGCAAAATACAATTCTAGTTTCTCAGTATGTGGCCCTACTGCCTCAGGTATGTGACTACTAACATTTTAAGAATTTTACTTAATTATTAACCATATGACAATCAAGCCAACTTGGGTAGTTATTAGGTTCATAATCAATCCTCTGTCAATGTCAGACTAATAATTACAGAGCATTAGTAACTTCAGTGTGACCCTTATTTCATTAATGATAGATCATAAAATTAGAAATGTAAAGGTTGACTCAGAAATGTTAAAAGCTCTTATTATGCCTGAATCCTCTATTTTCACACTGTCTGTAGACTGTCTTGATTTATCTTTGTCATCAATAAAACTGAAGTTCCGAGTTCATGCCATGCCTAGGCTTAAACACCCACCCTCAGGTGTTAGAATGTTTCTCAACACTTCTTTTCATTTAAGTTCACGGACAAGGTCCTCAAATTTTGAGTCTCAACTCCTATCAGCAGGTATATAACTTAAAGCTGTACCTGTCTATAACAGAAAGATCTAAAATGATAAAGTCTGAAGGACGTCTGTACTTAAAAATTTTTTTAAAAAAAGTATCCTGGCAAACCTTAAAGGCCAGTTTGTCATGCTAAAATGTGCACATTCAGTAAGAAAATTCCACTCCCTTGTAAGGAAAGCAAACATTTTCAATTTTGTTTTTAAAAATAGAAAGGAAGTGCCTGTGGAACTGAATCTATAGGTGATCTATAGGTGAAGCTACTACAAATCAACAAAGAGGAGAGGGCAGCATCCCAGGAAAACTCTCCAGGCTGCACCCAGCCGGGCTATTCCTAAGAGGCAAGAACTACATCTAACGCACACTTCTCTTCTGAAAGACCTGCAGTATAGGCCGTAGGTTTCAGAGTCGGATGTTTACCCTGGCAACAGGGAAATGAGTAAGCAAGGACCTCTGACAAGTCCTGTGGGAATTGTGAGTGCTTGGGAGAAAACTCCCAGAAAACAAGAGTCTTGTGACCTCGGTTTCTTCTTGGAAGGTGCGTTCACGCTCCTCCCAGGTGTAGAGGACAGGAGTGAGTTTACTTCAGCTGTCGTTATTCACTTGCCTCTGCAGAAGACCATGCTTTTGCCCTTGTTATTGTAATTAAGAGCGAGCACGTCATGCCCTTGACAAAAAGAGCATCTCTAAAAGGTACTTGTTCTCTCAAAACAAAAAGCAAATAACTTCTAATAATAAAATGTAAAAAAAAAAAAAAAAAAACAACTCAATGGGATATTTCATCCAGACATACATATCCTTGCAATCTCACTTTATAGTACTGTCAGTGATACGGATTTATTTTTCTACTGCCAGTGCTTCTTTGTTGTTGGGTTTTTTAATGGAGAAATACAGCCATTCGTGTGATTCCATGGTGCATGCTGACCCTGATGTGTCTGATGTGTCACATTATTTAGAAAAGTAGAATCAGTGGTTGGCTTTATGGAATTTCAATGGCAGAAGATACCAGGGATACAAATATTGTCATTCAGAGAGAAAAATAGTCTAACCCAGAGTCAGTTGAACTCCTGGGGGCTGTTGAATCTATTAGAGACCTTTTAGTTGTCTAGACTGATCCAGAAGTGCCTTTCAAGGCATTTTGACAAAGATCAGGAAAAAGAGGACATCTGATTGGCTCAGGCTTAAGAGGGACAACGGGGAAATTATATGGCAGTGGGTCTCTAGTAATAGTCACCTAACATACATTTGTAAGATTCTAAATCACACTACTACCTCACAACTGTACAGGCCCCAGTCTGACTGCTTTGGTGGGCTAGGAGATGAGTATGGGAAGCCCTGGGATGAAAAGATGGAAATAAGAAGGAAGGAAGCTTCGGGGGTGAAGCTTCGGAGGGAAAAAGAATGAAGACTTGGACAGGCTCCACATGGAAGAATTAAATTTCAAGATCAGCTACACATCAATGAGTGAGCACTCTGTAAGGGCAATGGGCCAGTATGATGAAGCAAGAATTCCCTGCAACCTGTAACCTACCACATCTAGTCTGAACAACACTGACTGGACTTTAAAGTCCTGGATAGTATCCCTACCTTTTATCTTGCTGATATTATTTCCTACCATGGGAATTGCTACCTAGTGGCTTTCCTACTTTGTTAGGTCAGACCACTATCAGTACTTTACCTTTAGCCTGCCTGATGTTCCAACAATTGGATGCCTTCGCTCTGATTTCCTGAACTATAGTAATTCTTCTGCAAATCTAATTCAAGTCTTGGCTTCTTTATGAAATTTGGGGCTACTCTATTTTTACTAGCATATGCTTATATTTGGCAAATGTTATTGTTAGATGCCAAATCATTTCTGTAATAAATACTACCATCCATTTATGTACTAATTTTGAATGATATTCCAGTAATTAATTATATAGCTGGTGAACATCAGAGTTGGGCTATAAAACCAGGTCTTCCAAGTTTTAATAACTAGGCCCCTTTGAGTACCCCGTCATATTTCTCTGACTGCTTCCTTATCTGTGGTTGTACCAGATAGCTTTGCACCAGATTTCTGTTATGTAGTTCTTCTAACAGAAAGAGTAGAGCAAGGCACTTTGAAGGACTTATCCATCTATTTCTCTAGCTAGAGTTTAGTAGACTATCAGCCATAGAGAGGTATTCAAATGCCCAAATGAAGTAAAGGATGATTATAATAAGAACAATTTCCTTGTCTTTCTGGTTTTGAAATTCTTAGAGCTTTTCATTTGGCTCTGCATCATATTAACATTTTACTTTGTGAGTTAATTTTTTCTATTTCATACTTTGTGCTAGTAGCAAGACTAAATCATGGAAATCAAACCAATTTTCCTCCTAGAAAAAGGAGTTGGAAAGAAAAGATGATTAAGAAAGGTCTCAATCATACGTACAAAGAAAGGCTCCACCTCCCAGAGGACTATTAGAACAAAAGGAGAGGGTGGTGTGAGTTTAGAGGGAAGATAAAAAGAACTAGAGGTTAAGGCCAAAGGGAAATGTTAGCTACAAGGAAACAGTAAAAGAGGTGCCACAGTGCTGTCTTGTAAGGTTGCATGCCATTCCCTGACCTTTCATGACATGAGTCACCTGCCTACTTGTTCATCCACTCACTCCCTAACGGAGAAGCTCTGTCATTGGTCACTATATGCCAAAGCCAGGCTGAACCACTCTATGAGGGCCTGTGGGTATGCACCAAAAGTACTGGAAGGTACACTACACTATTAGAGACAGTAAGGATGGCTCTGGGGAGGAGGATTTTCAAATATTCTCCAATCAGAATATGTATTGTTACCCCTAAAATTAGTGCAGATATTACTCAATTTATTAGAAACAAAACAAATAAACAAAAAAACCTACCGAGTTTGGTCACAGCACCCACCTCATACCTGTGGTGAGGACAATTAGGCTCAAAGATCTGAAGCAGCAAGAGACATGAAGGACCCCTTTATTCAGAAGTCCATAGTAAAACACGCAGAATTGGCAGTCTTTACCAAACCAACTATAACTAGAAACCTTTATTCCAACATTCCCCAAATGGTATGGTTTATAACTTTCCAAGTACCTGACACCCTGACACATGGTAACAGAATTATTTAAACTAGTATGATAAGTTTTATTCTTTCAGTATTAGATAAGCTATGAAAGGATTAATAACATTTTTATATCAGCTACACTAGCTTTGTATAACACACACTCAACTACTCTTCAACTCCATTCCTAATCTCTGCTTCCAGGCACAAACATGTTCAGTATGACTGATATGTAAAAGCTTAAACTGTCAGGAGGCACATTTATATCTGAAGATTTAAAAAGTTCATCCTTTATATGAGTCCACATACTTACCATTACAGTATTCATTTTGAATGACCACATGATCATCTTCTATCCATGATGAGTAGTAGCGTACCACATGGGGATGATGGCCAAGCACTGCATGAGCATAAACTTCATGCAAATCCAATCTCCCAGGGGACAGAAAAGCATTTGGAAAAATTAATTGAAATACTATACATTAAAATGTTTTCTTAAAAGGGAAACATGAGAGGCATTACAAATAAAATATTTTTCTAGGGCCTGTTGCATGCTTAGTATTTTATCTATTCAGTCTTTATAGATTCTTGCAAGATACATTGAAAAATATGGTGAGAGTGACTGGTCCAAGGTGAAACTGGTAATAGTAGCTCTAAGAACAGAACCTTGGTCAACCTGAGACCAAAGTCCATGTTTTATACATTGAACATGGCATATATAGTGGTGCCTCGTGTGCTTACTGTCTCAATAGTACATATGCTTTAGGTCTTATTCTACTGTATAACAATGAAAAGGCCTTAATAGGCATAACAAGAAATCCATCACACACTTGATTGTGGATATTTGTATGGGCCTATATTCTCTCTAAAGGCTATATAGTCATTAGAGTATTATTAAACTCAATCAGATGAGGTCATGGGGAAAGTTTTGGGAAGGAGATGCATTGTGCCAAAGAAAAGCAAACTCTGTTCTTGATTGATATCAATATAAAAACAAAAAAGACTGTAATTTCTGGCTTTTACATGGTCAGTATAAATGAAAGGAGTTCATGAAAGCATTGATTCAATGAGAAAATGCTGGTTTTCCTAATGATCAAGGGGGAACTGGACAGTTAGTTCTAGATGTTAGATATAAACATTACTAATAGCTTTTCCTTTGCGTACAGCATCAAACTTTACTAATGAATTAATTACTAGTACATGTTCTGGTTAGTTTTATTGTCAACTTGATTCAAACTGGAGCCACGTAGGAAGAAGAAATGTCAAGTGAGGGATTGTGGAAATCGGATGGGCCTATAGCCATGTCTACAAGAGATTGTCTTGCTTAATATTTGGTGTGAGAGTGCCCAGCCCAGTGTAGGAGGTTCCAATTTTAGACAAGCATAAGAAGCAGGCTCAGCATGAGCTAGGAAGCAGGCCAGTAAGCAGTGTCCCTCTATAGTTTTTGTCTCTGTTCCTATTTGAGTTCCTGCCCTGACTTCCTTTCCACAATGGACTGGGACCAGGAAGCAAAACATTAAATAAACCCTTTTCTCCTCAAGTAGCTTTTTATCACTGTTGCAGAGAGTAAGCTAAAAGGGCACAAAACAGAGTTAAACGACTGAGAGGATTTCCCGCCGACAATATTCCAGATGAACTTAAATAGGTACCAGGAGACCATTGCATAATTCAATTCATTAGAATAGCAGTAAGACCAGTAGACAGAAAAGCCAAGAAATTCAAACAACAGCAGCATGCTGGTTGGTAGTACATGCTTTTAATGCCAGTGGAGATAAACAGATCTCTGAGGTCAAGGCCAACCTGCTTTACTAGCGGGTTCTAGGCTAGCAAAAGTTATATGGTGAGACCCTATAAGTACAAACAACATGATCTGAAATCATCATGTTCTCTCTTAGGAAATGCGATTGGTGTTCTGGACAACTTGGTAAAGCTATGAATATAAAATGACACCCAATGGTAAGGATACATTTAAAAACAAGCAAATGGTGTGTAGTCATTGATATTGGTGTTCTTTTAGAAACTACTTGGAGAACCAATAAGTTACCAAATCCAAGCCTGTTCATCCAATACTTTTCAAAGGTACTCACTCATTTGATAATCCTGAAAAGGACTTTGCAGAGCGCTTTATTGCATAAATGCATCCATCCAGCCTCTTAATGCACTTGTAGACTGTCCCAAATTCTCCAACCCCGATTTTTTCTATCTCGAAGAATTCTTTTTCATAGCGGGAAGCCATATTAGTTTCTTGTAGAATACTTCTCTAAAATATTTAAAGAAAAGAGAGAGAATAACTCTTCCTATATTCTGTGAGCAATAAAATAGAGTTATATTGCATTTCCTAAATTGCTTTTTAAAATGAAAGGAAAGGCAATGGGTTCGTAGCAGGAAGAGTTTGCCAATGGCTGGCCACACCTATGTCCTTTGTAGCCTTACAAGTCAGTGCTGCCCCTGACCACTTTTTTTTTTTTTTTTTTTTTTTTAAATGTTCTTTCCTCCATCTGGTCAGACTGCTCTGATGGGGGAGACCCATCAGCTTCTGAAACCCAGAGCTACTGTCCTCAGCTAGAGGACTAACAGGAAACAGGTGAAGCATGTTCCAAGGCCTGAGTGCTGTGTTTGCACCTCGTGTTGAGTATATTTTCTTATTTCAATTTGTTTTCACAGCCGTCTTAGTCTGGGAAACAAAATTGTTGAATGAATTAATCCGTCACCTGAGCTCAGAAATAACTCCCCCTAGTGGCCAGCTGGTAGTATCGGCTAGTAAATCATCTCAGGGAAATCACTGAACACAGCGGTTTCTGTTTATAACATGAAATTCATAGCAATGACTTCTCAAGTACATTAATATGTCACAATATACAGCGTTTTATAACATATCATTGTATTTGTGTTTATGCATGTTGACATATATTATGTATGTTGATATATGTTATATATATCAATATATCACAGTTATCTTAGTATAATGTCAACACTTGGGAATTTTACAGTCTATTATTATGATCAAAATATCTATAACTATACATAAATTTAAGATGATTTCTCTCTCCAGTGTCATCTTTTTTAATGTCCCAATTACCAAGAATGATTTTCATCTAACTTTAGCAAATTAAAAAAAAAAAAAGAAAGAAAGAAAGAAAGAAGGAAAAAAACACAGCTATTCCTAGATGATTTTTACATGCAATTCCAATCAGTCCTTATCAGCAAGACCTGTAATTTTCTTTGCCCTTAAGCAATCCTAATCTCTGATTCTTCCATATTGGGATTTGCCTCCACTACCAACTCTCTTTCCAACTATTCTAGTAATAACACTTTTGCAAAATGATTCCACAGAATTAAAACCCTAGTTGTTTACTGTGAGAGAGTTAAACAGACGCAAAGCCCTCTTAGCAACTGAGTGCTCTGGCCACCCTCTTTTTAGCTCAAACATGCCAGCCCACTTCCAGCCACTCACCCACCCAACCCACCCTCTCAACCAGACCCCATCCCCCAGTTTTTAGAGAATTATACACTAGTTCTTTTCTTTGCCTAGTATTATCTGTACACATACATCTGATTATTTTGCTTTCTTTTTAAATTTTTTATTAGATATTTTCTTTATATACATTTCTAATTTCAAATGCTATCCCGAAAGTTCCCTGTACCCTCCCCCCGCCCTGCTCCCCTACCCACCCACACCCACTTCTTGGCCCTGGCATTCCCCTGTACTGGAGCATATAAAGTTTGCAATACCAAGGGACCTCTCTTCCCAGTGATGGCCAACTAGGCCATCTTCTGCTACATATGCAGCTAGAGACACGAGCTCTGGGGGTACTGGTTAGTTCATATTGTTGTCCCACCTATAGGGTTGCAGACCCTTTCAGCTCCTTGGGTGCTTTCTCTAGCTTCCCCATTGGGGGCCCTGTGTTCCATCTTATAGATGACTGTGAGCATCCACTTCTGTATTTGCTAGGCACTGGCATAGCCTCATACGAGACAGCTATACCAGGGTCCCTTCATCAAAATCTTGCTGGCATATGCAATAGTGTCTGGGTTTGGTGGCTGATTATGGGATGGATCCCCAGGTGGGGTAATCTCTGGATAGTCCATCCTTTTGTCTTAGCTACAAACGTCGTCTCTGTAACTCCTTTCATGGGCATTTTGTTCTCTATTCTAAGGAGGGACGAAGTATCCACCCATTGGTCTTCCCTCTTCTTGATTTTCTTGTGTTTTACAAATTGTATCTTGGGTGTTCTATGTTTCTGGGCTAATATCCACTTATCAATGAGTGCATATCTAATGACTTCTTTTGTTATTGGGTTACCTCACTTAGGATGATATTCTCCAGATCCATCCATTTCTCCAAGAATTTCATAAATTCATTGTTTAATACCTGAGTAGTACTCCATTGTGTAAATTTACCACATTTTCTGTATACATTCCTCTGTTGAGGGACATCTGGGTTCTTTCCAGCTTCTGGCTATTCTATTTTGCTTTCTATAAGGATTGTTTACCACCCTTGTTGATCTTAAATCTATGCATCCATTCAACACACCACACGTAAGGACATGCAGATTCACATATGGAAAGGGGTAGGAAGCAGAGAGATAGAGAGCAAGAGAGACAGGCAGAGAGAGGCAGGCAGAATGAATAGAATGAGATGTCTGTTGTAACTGTTGGACCAAGAGACCACGCTCACCTTAGCAGGCAGCCACTGTACTGATTTGCTTTCCTCTTCTCCAGTTTCCTCACTAAAAAAGAAAAAAGGTAGAGCAAGGGTGATTGGAAATTAATTGACACTGAGGCTGGTGTGATACGTTTTGCTGATGTGAGCAAATAATTCCTTCCCTCTCCACTTTACATTAGGGAACAGAAATGATGCAAGATAAGAATAGGGCATCAGGAGACACCATGAACTGCACCAGGTATGTGGGTATCTCGTGAGGGGAAAAGGCTCCAGAAGACAATATGTAAGCTAAGACCCAAGAAGGAATGGGAACTGAATGAGGAAAGAAATGGAGATTTCAGGCAAGTAGATGACCCATACTAAGACAGTGGTTCTCAGCCTTCCTAACGCTGTGACCCTTTAACACAGTTCCTCATGCTGTGGTGACCCTCAACCATAAAATCATTTTCTTTTTTTTTTTAAACTGATTTGTTTTATTTATATGTATGAATATTTTGCCTGAATATGTTTGTGTTTCACATGATTTCCTGGTACTCGTTAGGCCAGAAGAGGATGTTGGATACCCTGACACTGAAGTTTCTGATGGTTTTGTGAGCTACCATGCAGGACCTGGGAATGGAACCCCAGGTCTTCTGCAAAAGCAACAAGTGCTCTTAATCTCAGAGCCATTTCTCCAGCTCTCATAAAAATTATTTTAATTGCTACTCCATAACTTTAATTTTGATACTATTATGAATCATAATGTAAATATCTGATATGAAAGATATGTATTATGTGATCCCTATGAAAGGGTCATATGACCCACAAGTTGAGAACCCCTGTGCTAAGAACTGGAAACAAAGCTGGGCGTAGTGGCGCACGCCTTTGATCCCAGCACTTGGGAGGCAGAGGCAGGTGGATTTCTGAGTTCGAGGCCAGCCTGGTTTACAAAGTGAGTTCCAGAACAGCCAGGACTATACAGAGAAATCCTGTCTCAAAAAAACAAAACAAAACAAGAAAAACAAGGGAGAAAACAGTAGAGAAGGTAGGTGCTGTTATCCTCCAAAAGGAACCAGCCAAAGCTGAGATGTTAAACCATACTGTGTTCCTCAATTCACAAAAAACTCGGATTTGAAACCAAGTCTGACCTCAAGCCATATTTTTGATTTATAGCCACAATATGCTCTCCTGTTAACACTGGCCTCCCTAGAACCCAACTTTGAATTTAGTACACAGACAGAAATTGAGTATAGCAGAAATAAATTTGCCTAAGAGGTTTCCAATTATTTTGTAATAAGAAATGATTGACAAACATTCTCCTTTGTGTGAGTCCTTTTCTGGGTCTTTAGACAAGATTTCAGTGGACACACCAGACAGTTTTCTTTTAGAGGAGCGCAGGGGAGAAACTCATGACTGTGAGCATCCACTTCTGTATGTGCCAGGCACTGGCATTACCCTGATACTTCTTAAAGTGACAACACAGTGAAGATGGGAGGTTATCCTGTCCTGAGCACTAAATGGTGCCACTGCAGTATCTCTTCATTAATCCAAATTATCTATCTCTTCCTGCTGTCTCCACTGAGTTGAGTGGGTAGTAATATTGCAAAGGTTTATAACGATGCCTAACACCAATAGGATTCTTAGTAGCCAAAGTAGACTGGATAGGCTCGTGTTTAGGTACTGAATGCTTATATGGAGCAAAACCTCGCCTGGCCATAAAGCTTTATAGTACATAGCCACACATTCCAAAGAAACAGCACAGTACATTAGATGCTCTGCAAAGCTCAGACAGTGAGCTGTGCATTTATTTTGCTGAGTATGTATGAACACAAATGGCTTCCCTATTTTAGAACTGTTTCCATTGTGTAAAACGAAATGTCAAAGAAAACTGGTAAAGAAATAATCCATAAATTGGGACAGAGGAGTTAGATGACTCAGTAGGCCAAGGCACTTGCCAACTAGCCTGTGGACCTCGGTTCAAGCCCTGGGATCCACATGGTAGACGAATAGGAACGGTTCCCCTAAGTTGTCCCCTAACATACAGTCATGTGCCAGGGACTGCGCATTTACACAACACACACACAGGAACACAGTAAAGAGGGATACGGAGGGAGAGATGTAACAAAGGTAGTTAATGCCACCAAGTAACACAAGCAACCCTTATTTAGGTGACTTTTACCATTCTGTGGCAATTTGGGGGAAAAGGGTGCTTTGACTTTTCTTTTTTCTTTTTTTTTTCTTTTTTTTTTAATTAGGTATTTTCCTCATTTACATTTCCCATACTCACCCCCACCCCCCATTCCTCTACACACCCACTCCTCCTTTTTGGCCCTGGCATCTTTTTTCTTTTTTTTTTTTTTTTTTAAGTGCCTTTGAAAGCAAGCAGCACTATCTTTGCCCCCTCTTCGTTCCATTTTCTATCACCTACACAAAAGTTCAAACAACCACCCTGTAGCTCCCATCATCACCGGGTATCACAGGCCAAATTCAAAGCAGCAATATACTGTTTAAAATACGAATGCCGTGACTGGCTCCATAGCTCAGGGGTTAGAGCACTGGTCTTGTAAAATACGAATGCCTTTGCTAGCCTCATTGTAACTAAAAGAAATCCATGGACTTTGGTCTCTAGCACATTCAGCTGTCTACTGAAAGTCAGATCTATTTCTTGTTCTGCCAAACTCTTATCCAAAAGCTCCTTGCAGTGCACATCAGAATAGAAAGGTGCCAGAGTCCTGTGTGCACACTGTTGTAGGGATGAGGGACGTGTACTTCAGCTTCATTCAAGTGGAGTTCTTACTCCTAACCTTACTCTCAACCTAGCACTTGCCCAAAGGAGTTCTCAGAAACTGAGAGAACTGTACACTTACAGATAGTCTCTGGTCTTCCTCTTGCCCTTTGATTGAAGGAGTAATTTTCTGTAGGTCTCCGGAGTGAATGGGTTGATATTGACCAGAGACAAAGAGGTCTTCTCATCCATAAGGGAAGCAGGTGTGAGCCTCATATGTCTAGAGCTTCGGGAGGAGAGCTTCTCTAGCAGAGAAATCTCTGGCTGACCCAGCGAATTCTAGGTGAGGACGACAAACAGCAAGTCAGAATAGGGCTTTAAGAAGTAAAAGGAAGTTTCACATCAACTAGCTAGTTCATATGTGGTCCAACAGATGCCATTGCTAAAAGACTGTGTGGCTCAATGAGAACTAGTTGCACAGTACCTGGTGCTCTTATTTTACGCATACAGAATTCTAGACTCATTCTTGAATCCACACAAGAATCGGTGCTTTTGTTAAGCTCCACCCCTTCTTCCAAACAGTTTTCCCAATTGTGAAACCAATTCTAAGTCCTAGCTTTCAAAAGTGAGGACATTGCATCTAGGTGGACAAAAATGATTCTGTAGATGCCCCCATCCTCCTGTTCTTAGATATTCTCTCTCTGTCTCAATAGTAATCCCAGTGTTTGTTTGTACCTATGTAATGACAGGTGCTTGATTAGATACTGATGGGTACAATGGATACAGTCTGGCTTTTAATGAGCACACCATTTGTTAATCAGTGCATTATGTGTTTGAATTAATAACTTTGTAAGAGCTATATTTCATAGACTTTCTAAACATGAAAAGTAGAGCTCTCAAATTTACTCAAAACACCACATAAAATGAGAAGAACCCCATGAAGTGAAATAAAGATTTAAAAATAATAGTCTACATATATACATTCCTAAATATATAAATACATCATGTCCAGTCCTATAATGTTACTAGTATGTAGTATATGATTTTAGGTTGACCACTTGGTATTCCCTGGGGGTACACCATATCTTTTCAGCATCTTTTAGTTGCCTGTAGTTCTTTGCCTAGGGTAAGGAAAAAATGAGTCAGCAGCCATTAATTTGAGAGAGAGCAGGGGGCAGGAGAGGGAGGTGCAGAGGTGGTGGGGTGGAGAAATGGGAAAGGGAAACAATGTAACCATGTTAAACATTTAATTAAAGAAAAATGATTATAAAAATAAACAAAGAAAGAAATAGGTCATTCTCTATTAAAACAGTGGCCCCAGGAACCAAAGTGTAGAAGTAGAAATGAAAGAGCAGAAGAATTACAAAGATTTTTAACTAAATGCATCCCAACCATCAGCATTTTACAGAGCTATAACTTAATATAAACAATCATGTCTGTGTATCATGAGTGGCAGACATAGTTGCAGATGTTTAAAAGCACAAGGTCTCTCATCCCTTAGACTATATATTCTAGAGTAGTGCAATGGTATTCTAGGGTGGTTCAGCTCAGTAGAGGAGTTCAAGTTTATTAGCCCCAAGGATGTAAATATGCCAGGAAATAGAAGAAAACCACTCCATGTATCCATGCAAATGATAAAGCCCTCCAAAACTGTTTTACACTATGCTGAGTGGATTGTCATTAAACAACCATAGCTCTAAAAATGATATAGTCTAAAATAATCATGTAAGATTTCAGGGCTTTGATGTGGCTATAACCAGCTACCAATATATGATATATATATGAAGACTTGCTAATATATGATATATATATGAAGACTTGCTAATCCAACTGAATCTAGACTTAACCAGAGTTTAACCAAATGCCAAGTTCAAAGACAAAGTATTCTGAAAGATCAGGATCCCTTAGACCTAAGTGTCAGGATCTGGAGAAGCACCCATGCTGTAGTTCTGCAAGCACACAGTAGCACACATATGGTCAAGATGGAACTTTACAGTATGTTCATTGCACTTGGGGTTGCTATTAAGGAATCCTACCATTTTGATGGACTCTGCCTATGACTTTTCACTGTAAAATCAGAAGCCAAACCATCATCTGACTCATTAAGTAACGTGAGTCTTCAAAGACTCTTAGAATTAATGTTTACTAGATGATCGAGATGAGCAGAAATGAACAATGCTGTGGAGCATACAAATTTGCATACGTTTTATAGGTGAAGAAAATATGCTATTAGCATAGTCAAGGACTTTATATAGGGGTCTGGCATTTCTCTTAGAGTTCAGAGTGAATAATCCCAGGACTGTGTTCAAAACCCACAGTGACAAAGTTATTGTTTTCTGGTGAGTTTATCATGGAAAAGGACTGTGGTTTTAAAATAAGCAAAAACTATAGTACATAATGATGTGTCTCCATTACCAGTATGATTTTGGGAAAAAAAACTCAGGGTTACACTCGACCATTAGATCAAGAAATGTTGTTTTCTGATGCCAAGTAAAATGAATCCTTCACATATGACCTGGAGGGTGTAGTTCTGCATATCTGTAGTGCTGCAAAGAATTCTCTTGCCATATTTTAAGAAAAAATAAAAAGAGCCTATGAAATTTTCAGATAAAAACATGGGAAATTTCATATCATGGGAGATGTCAGCCAATGGGATTTGTAATCTCCTCTTGTGATATAGTGGAAGATACTGTTAATATCCATTATGAAAAAAAGCTTTGCTTGGAAGTACAGCAGACTAAAAAGCAGTAGAAAGGAGTGTAGATGAATACCTAGTGAAAACTCTGGATGGATGACTAAGGGAGATGTGGGGGCAGCTCCTTGACTTCTGAAGATAGTGAGAAGGCAGCCTCCTATCAAGATGGAGTTATATTATTTGGAATTTGCTAACTCAGAGGTCAAATAAGTGTTGGAATCTAGAATCTATAATGTTGCAATAGAGTCATAGCTAGCGTTTAATGCAGTTAGCTGTAGCAAACTTACTACTGCCTAAAGATGTTTTTCTAGTATTCAGTGATTCTGCTAAGAATCCCTTATGGAGAAGGAGGTTTGTGCCACGCACTTTTTGCTTGCATCTCTTGGAAAAAGCTAAAAGAAGCCAACTTTCCTTTCCTGTGCATCAGCAGCAATGTCTTCAGCAAAGCTCCACTAGCTGCCACCCTGATCTGTCACCATGATCTGCTCTCATCCTGGTTCATATGTAACATTGTGGAGTAGGGATTTTTCCCTGTTGTATTTCCACCTACCTCTCCATGCTCTCTTCTCTACCTGTTCTTCATCTTGGCATAATTGAAGGTCTCTTCTCATACCAGTACTCAAAACACGTGACCTAATCCCCACCAATGGCTTCACTGGTTTTCTAAATGCCACAGATGGCCAAAAGGGGATCCCTGGCTTCAGTTGTTTTCCCTTTGTCCTACTTAGCCATTCATTTATTCGACTTATTCCCCCAAACTTGTATATCCTCAGTGTCTCTCATCTTAATTCAAGATTCCACCTATTCAATCAAGCAAGAAGGCTCACCATCATCTTAGATCTCTCTTTTCTCTGCAACACCTCCATCAAGTTATTGCTAGTTCCCAAACATCTCTCAACCCGAGGCCTGTTCGCTCCTCTCCTCATTCAGGCCTTTTTCTGCTCCCAACAAAATCCTTGTGAGTACTCCTCCATATCAAAACTTGTTTCTGGTCTAGTCCACTCTGTACATAAAACCCCGACTTTTTAAAAATATCCCTACTCAAAGCCATTGAATGGTTAATTCAACACTTTCAAACTAGAAGGTTCTTTCCTGCCTACCCTGCCTCTCTTTTACAGAGACTTCTGCTCCGCTGAATATAACACAGCTTCCCTTCATGGATGTCTCGACCTTTGAGGCTCTCCTTCCCTTCTTTACTTGGCTAACTCCAGTTCATACTTAAGTATTTTCTCAGCTAGTACTTCCTTTAACAAACCTTCCCCGCTGTTGTGAAATTTAATTCCTAGTTACTGTTCCCCATACCCTGCTATTCTTCCACATCGCATTATCTCAGCATTTATTACTGCTTTGGTTGATTTCTAGTTGGGGGCACTTGCTGAGGAAATTAAATGATGTCTTCTAGCAGAGGGTCTGCTAACACAGAGCATGTTGTGGATGATGTTATGAATGAAATGCATATGCGAGCATATCACATGTCCTGCCTGCATACTTCCACTCAAAGCCCATTCTCCATCATCTATCAACATTACGCCAACTCTCATTGCTGTTCACGTGCTCCCTCGCCTTTCCATCTTTCCTCGTCATCCCACTGAGTCAGTCTGCACAGAGGACTTTCAAGTACCACCCTGCCCATCTCCTGAGAAACTGTAAACTGATTGGAAACGGAGATTGTGACCTGTGTTAATAACCCACAGTGGATTCTTAAGGAGGAGGAGGAGGAGGAGGAAGAGAAAGAAGAGAAAGAAGAGGAGGAAAAGGAGGAGGAAGGAGAAGGGGTTAATCATTTGGTTGGTGTTAGAACACTGAAATACCTTCTGACGGACACCAAAACCTCTTCATCTATAGTTCAGACAAGAAGCCTAGTATTCCCCGTCAGACATACAGTGGCCCTCAGCAGGCACTCCAGAGCCCTGCTGACAGAGACTGTCTGCAGGCAGGATCACACGTATTATAATGATCTTAAGCACCTCAAGCTGAGCTGGCAGAGAGTCGAGCTACTATTCACCCTAGGGAACCATACACCATGGCATCAGAATCTGCTACATGGAGCCATCCCCAAGCCTTGGCCTCAATAAACTGAGCAATGCAGTGCAGCATAAGTAAAGTAATATGTGAACTATAAGCAACCAGTGCTTAATTGCTGACACTTTAAATTCTTTTTTTAAAAGATTTATTTATTTATTTATTTATTTATTTATTATAAGTACACTGTAGCTGTCTTCAGACACACCAGAAGAGGGCATCAGATCTTATTACAGATGGTTGTGAGCCACCATGTGGTTGCTGGGATTTGAACTCAGGACTTCTGGAAGAGCAGTCAGTGCTCTTAACCACTGAGCCATCTCTCCAGTCCCCACTTTAAATTCTTCAAGAAGTGCTGCTTTGTTTAAGTATATAAGAGGTGCCAGTACTGCACTTGGCCAAAAGCAGAGGGGACTCTGTGCTGGGGAGAACAGCAACAGCAGATATGAGTGTGTGCTGATGGTGATCATGAACATTCCTCTATTAGAAAATATTAGTAAACAATTACCCAGAAACACAGCCACCTAGCATAATGGAAAGGAAAGTAGACCGAATAAAAATGATAAGTTATCTGGTCTTTTCCCTAACAGTGGCTGAGGTCAGACTCATGGGAATTGGTTTTCTTATAAGCAAAGTACACAGGATGTCTGGACCTCTGCATTTCTTGAAGTTCCAATATACTTTAAGATCTTTTCAACTAAGATATATGTGCCGCCAATACCAAATAGTTACTGGCTGAGGGAAACAAGCAGGTAGACACTTCATTCTGTTTCATCGTGACTTTAAACTAGCCTTCATTTCCACTAACAAATAGGGAATTGAAGATATATCTAGCCTGTAAGGCAAGTTCATTGCATATATGTAAATGACAAAACCCTCTTCTCCCATCAGCTGACCCTTAGGAGAACAGAGACCTGGTCCCTCCTCTCCAGGGCTTACTCACTTTGGGAGTGGAGAAGTTGGTAGGGACTGGCAGCTTGCTCTTGCTGTGTAATACTGGTGTCTCTGGGCATTTGGGAGGGCCTGAAACTGATTTCCAAAGATCAGGACCTGGACTTTCCTTGTCTCTGCTCAGAGAAGTATGAAGTTCATCTCTGGTAGGAGGCACGGGACCCTCCAACTCCTCACTTTCTTCCCTCCCAGGCTTTTGGCTCTGGGCCCCTCCGATGTCTTGTGCAGTCATCTGCCCTTCACTCTCAGTGTCTTCTTCACAAAAGGAGAAGCTTAATTTCTTGTTCAGTCCCTGGTCAGTCTCTGTGTCGGCCATCTCAGTGCAGACAAGGAGGTCTCGGAGTGGAAAACACTATAAATCTACAGAGGTAAGGAGAAGAAAAAAAAAAAAAACCCAACCTGTTGCACAACGTCTGCTTGCCCTCCCCTCTACCCACCAACAGCTGTGAGACAGGCTGTGGATTTTTTTTTCCCCTTAAGCACCACACTTCTAAGGCCTCAGCATATCCTTATTTCCATTCTGATTAGGGAAATCTCCAGCAACTCTCCAAGCAATTATATCCAGGCCCTCTAAGAACTCTCCTGATGTCCCACAGAGTCTCCCAGTGGCCAATCGCTGGTGACACACTAATAAGATGGTTGGCTTCCTTTCATTTACGAAAAGTGTCCATTAGCCAATTGGGAAGCAAGTTCATTATCAGCAGGAAATGATTTTCTACCCTTTCACATCTGCGGTACTTAGGCACAATCTGTCCTCCGTCATGGCACACCTACCTCTCAGCTAGCAGCAGCAAGCTTACTGAGTCTCAGATTTACAACGGCTTCCCCTTCCTCTTCCATTCTCCCTCTCCCCACTGGTCCCTTCACAGCTGTTCCCACTTCTTCCCATCTCTAGCAGGAACTCATGGAGAGAGCAACCTACATGAAAACCGAGGAGTGAGAAATCCTACCCTCGGCTAAAGGCTTCCTCCTGAGGCAGCGCTTTGGCGGGTGGCCCACTAATGACCTTTCCTTTGTCTTCCTCAGCCCCACCCCCTCACACTGTCCCAGGTACTTGAACAGGCAGTGGGTGGGATAGCCCTCTCCGAATGTGAAGACTCAGTGCCCACCTTTATCAGAGGCTCAGCGTTCCACGGGTGGCCATAAAAAACCATCCAAGGGAAAGGAAGGCACAGGTTACCAACAGAGAAGTCACCATCAGCTGAAATTCTGAGCCCAGGAGCAGGTTCTTGGTTACAAGCCAGTGAACCAGGTGATCTGATCCTTTCCCCACCGCCTCCGAGTAGGTCAGTTCTCCCTTCCTCGCGTCACATCACTTGCCACTTCTTCTCTGGGCCAGCCGGTTGTTGGCCTTGCTCCCAACAGAATAGAGCCTGACATAAAACACCAAGTGTATCCTGGACCTGGAGGCGGGCTTAGCTAGCGCTGATTGGGTGGGTGCTTCCCAGGTAAATCAGATGATCATTGCTTACCACTGTGCGCCGCCTTTCCTCTCTCCCTGTTAGACTTCTTAATTACAAATATAATAAGTGACTTATGGCTAAATTGTTTGCCTGGGGAGGGAACTGGGTCGAGATCTTGTGTTGCCAATGGCAATTCTATTAGACTCTAACTCTACACTCTTCACCACTTGTCAGTTCCATGTTATTCTGGGGTTGAAATCCATGAGAACTGAACAGCCGCTGATTCCCCGTGACCCAAGGAGCGCCCTAGAGTTTCGCGTCTTGCCTCTGCCTGGGGCCTCACCACTTCCAGGGTCAGTTATACTTTGCTCTCCATTCTTTGCCTTCTCGTGCTCTGGAGCAGTCCAGCTCTGCTTCATCGCATCCATTCCACACATCCCTTAATAATCAGGGTAATTTGTTAATGGGGTCTATCAGTAGGAGCAAAAGGGGGCCTTTCCCTTAACACCTGACACACAGTAGATGTTCTGTCCACTGTTTTTGGATAGATTTGGGAGAATAGTATATCTCGGTTCTGTTTAAAAATAGTCAAATATTTCACTTTGAAAAACAAAACAAAATAATGACAAAATAAAAACAAAAACAAAACTGTGTTGCTGCCCAGAAAAATAACCAAAGATCACAAAAGTAAGATGTGTAGCAAGGATTCTGTCCTTGCCTTGCATTCATATCCCTAAGTCTCTTGCTTGGGGGTGGGGGTGGGGGTGGGGGTGGGGGTGGGGGTGGGGGTGGGGGTGGGGGTTGTCTCTTGTAAACATACTCCCAAGTGATAAGGAGAATCCACTCTGGTTCAGGGCCTCAGGAACACTGATGGGAGAAGCAGAAGCAGGAAGATCTGCCAGGCGGGACAAAATGATTTTGTAAGGCGTGATACCTGTTTTCACCACCGGAGGTAGCCTCCTCTTTTGTAAAGGTATAGAGTTACAACCTGGAAGGTGAGAGAAGTTGAGACCATATCACTCCAGGGAAGGTCATATAGACTGGAGGTCCCTCAGTCAAGAGAGAGAATTGTAAAAAATACCTCAACACAAATTCTACCACTTTATTTAAAATTGAATTAAGCCTGTCACTAAGAAAACACAAATTGTTATTTAGAATAGCCTATATTTAATGAGACTATTCCACTGGAAACCACTGGAAAGTCTGACTTCTCAGTAATATTTTTTTTTTACATTTTTCTTTTTAAGATTTATTTTATTTTGTTCGCATGAGTGCTTTGCCTTCATGTATGCATATGTAACATGTTCACATGTGTGGTGCCCATGAAGGTCAAAAGAGGGCATCAGATCTCATGGAACTGCAATTACAGATGCTTGTAAGCCACCATATGGGAACTGGGAGACAAACCTGGGTCCTCTGCCAAGAGCAACACACGCTCTAATCACTGAACCGCCTGTCTCTCTACCCCTATTTAAATTTTTTTTAATGAAATGATCAAATAAGACAGGCTAGTCTGACTGCATTATAACCTAGCCCCAAGCATTATAACAGCTTTATAATCTAGTTACCATTGTTATCTTCAAGTTTCTTTTTTTTTCTTTTTGTTTTTGTTATTTTGAGGGGGAGGGATGCTTGGGTATGTAAAAGCAAATTAATGATTTCATGCCATTTCACCCCTGAATACTTCAGTGCCAAAAATGAACATTTCTAGGTTAACCCATCATTTTGAAATCTCCTGAAATGTAACGAGTGTTTAACGGACAGGGATCTATTGCTTTTCCCCTTGGCTAGGATGAGAAGGTGTTCGTTAAAATAACTGTTGAGGTAGAAAGAATGATGTTTTCCAAGCCACGGACAGTAGAGACAGCATTCCTGGAGCAGGAACACACTTCCAAACTGGCGCACAATTATTTTGACAATGATTTAGGCATCCATCATCTGCTGCCCATTTCTCCACAGAGCAGATATTTTAAAATCATTCCTTGGAGTCACTCCCCTGGTCATTTCCCTTAGCTGTGAGCATTTTCAGTTTCCCTAAAATTACAGCAGGTAATGGCTCGCCCAGGTCACTGACACCTCAGCTAGCAGTTGGAGGCGAGAGCTCCGGGCTCCTCCCTCACTCTATCTATGAATGTACACATCTTTGCATATACCCAGACACATAAACACCTCCCGCAGGGGACCCACCAGAAACTGAGAACTCAAAGGCTTTAGGAAGCAGTTTTGTCTAAAGAGAGAGTGGGAGTGGGAGCTAGACGTCACTGTTTCCTACATGCCTGTTGCTTTGCTCGCTCATGTGTATGCGCGTATTCTTGTGTGTGTAGGTACATGTGCTGGGTGGGGGGTGCCTGTAGACGAGAGAGGACACCTTGATTGTATCTGTCAGGCATCATCTGACTTCCTTTTCCTCTCTTTGTTTGTTTGTTTGTTTTGTTTTGGAGACATGGTCTCTTGCTGGTCTCCACAGCAGTGGCAGAATCCGCTTCTCTCACTCTCTCTCTGCCTGTCCAACGCAGCAGGGATTGCGGCAGTGTGCCACCATGCCTGGCTTCTTAAATGCACATTCTAGGAATCAAGTGCAGGTCCTCAGGCTTAAAAGCTATCTCCCAGACTGATTAATCTTTTGCCATTAATATCTACTTATTAAAGTGTCTAAAATAATGTTCAAGTAATGTTTAAAATAAACTACCTATAATCAAATATACAAATGAATGCATGTATCTTAAACTCTGATCCATAAAGTGCTGGGATGACTTCTCTCCAGTCCCAGCCTCTATAAAACATGGAGTTCCCTCGGCTCAGTCCCCTGCACTTTGATCTGAATTCGCTTCCCTAGAGCGCCATTGCTGAAGACGCTACCTACAGCCACCAGCCTTGGGATTTACAAGTATACCACAGTCCTCCTTCTCGGTCTTCAGCTTGTCATTGATCTTATTGCAGCTCGCTCCGCCTACGGAAGAGGCTCCTGTCTCACAGGAAGAGGCTCCTGTCTCACATGTCGCAAGTCTCCCCCTCACATCCTCCTCCTGCGTTGTTGTCACATCTCAGTAAAGACATGAATGGGAACGACTCACTTTCTCTGAAATCGAATATCCATCCCTAAAGACCAGGCTCATAACAGGTATCTGTATCCAGCAGCTAATGGGCTCTCTCTAAAGAGTAAGATCATGATATTCTTATATTCAGACCTTCCCAAGTCTCCCATTAGTGTGGATGTCGTGGAAAAATAGACAACAGCTAAAATGCCTAATCAGCAAACGTAGTAATTTAACATTGTGCTCTAAGTGGATTACAACTCAGAGAAAGTAAAGGAATAATTCTATAAGCACACACAAATATAAGCTGGTCAGTGAGAAAATGGTAAGCATCACATCATAGCAAGACTGGGTAAGATGAAGACAGTTAATGGACAGGCATGGTCTAAAGAGGAAAGACAAATTTCTAGCACATATTTTGAAAAAAAAATGAAATTCAACCATAAACCATAAACATACATCAAGAGCCTAATAAAAAAGAAGAATGCACTTGAACCCAGTTGGCCACGTCCGGCAGTTATCACAAGTCAGCAACCAGAATGGCTGACTGCCCTCCCTTACCCCATGTTTTATTTATTGTCTGCTTTTCCTGCTGGGTTGTGAGTTTGAGAGAAGAGACGCATCTGTCTTTTTTATATCTCTCCCATTATGTGCTCAGGGCTGAAGGTTACAGAGCTTTACAGTAAGAGTGAAATTCGGGCAAAACTTACGACACAACAGAAGGGGAAGAGCTTTACTTTCCAGCAATGGCAGATGGTGATATAAATGATCCGACTCTCACATAACACTAGCCACAAAAATAATTCATGTAGTTTTCCGTGATAGGATACCAAAATGTTCATGATCTGATGTAAGGGAGAAAAGAAAACAAATCTAACATTGAGCATACTCTAAACAAACAAACAAACACAGAAAGAAACTATCTAATAAATATCTGTTTAAGACAAGCCATTGAATTCCCTTGCTGGTATAGCCCCATATAAAACAGTAAAGCAGCCTCCTACAGAGAGAGCTAGATAAGGAAATTTCTTGTTTTGAATTTGTCACTAGAGGGGCTGGGGGTGAGAAAAAACTCCCAGCTAAGACTTTGGATCGCAGGCTGCTGATTCAGATAGTTTTTCCTTTGAAGTCACAGCACCAGCAGCTTCCAGGGAACTTCAAGCATGGCTTTTACTCAGCGTAGTCCCTGGTTGGGTTGGTGGTTCCTTCCCACTTCTGACAATGCCACCAGGAATCTCTTCTGTGACAACCAGACCTCAGTGACAACTGTCAGACACCACAACATGTTTATACACAGTTGCGTTCTGTGCTCTAGAACTGATGAGCTAAGACAATTTAAGACTTTACATCTATGTGATGACATGGTAGACTAAAAATATTCTGTATTTTATGTGATGGAGATATATTTAGTATTTGGGAGACCAAAAGATTTTATTTAAAATGTAGACATGGTGTTCTAAGTGAACACATTTCAAAATACTCTGCCAGCTGAGTATCTTTGAAAATAAGTGACCTTTCTCCCATCTCATCTCAAACACTTGTTCCCAAGCAGAAGTGTTCTAACAGCCAGACTCAATGTCTCTATCATCATGTGACAATTCAGTAGATACAAAGGTTAATCTGGGGGTCAGGTATAAAGGCCTCTTTCAGATTGTGAATGTGTGTGTGCTAAAAGAGTGTTATCGCCCTCACAAACAGTTTTGAGCACCTACCATGGGCACAATACTAGATAAAGCCTGGCAGAGGGCCTGCAGCATCGGAGTGTAAGTTTCTGCTTCCACTTCCTGAGCTGACAGATACCTGTTGAGCAATATTATGCAAAGCACCAGGAATATATTATTAGGCTCCATGGTTGGTGAACTAGAATATGCTGAAGACAGAACATGGCTGTCAGTTTGAAAACTGCTTTTATGTACAGAGAGGTGGTTGGTATGGACATTACAAGTTGATTTATCGGTATATATGTAGGACATTAAATTAGGGGGTGGTGGGAGAGGTAGACATTGCCAAACAACAACAACAACAACAACAACAACAACAACCCAGGAAAGTATTTTTCTCAAGTAAGAAAGAAAAATACCAGCCGGACGGTGATGGTGCCCACACCTTTAATCCCAGCATTTGGGAGGCAAAGGCAGGAGGATCTCTGAGTTCCAGGCTAGCCTGGTCTATAGAGAGAGTCCCAGGACAGCCAGGACTACATAGAGAAAGTGCCTCAAACAAAACAAAACAAAAACAAGAAGAAAAACACCAAAAACAAACAACACAACTATTAAAAAAGAGAAAGGAAGGAAGGAAGGAAGGAAGAAAGAAAAAGAAAAGAAAGAACCGACCAACCCATTTGCCCTAAAACCGGTGACTTTGGAAAGTGGTTAAGGATTATCTATCAACCGAGTTTTGTATCTAAAAATAGAATCTTGTACTTCTCAACTTCAGCTTTGGCTGTGCCTCAGTTTCTGAAGTAGTGGGCTTTGTTGTCTGGCCTTCAGAGTTTGTGCAAAACTCAAGCAGATGTGCCCTTGAATTTAAACTGGATTGTGCCCTAGCCCTGGCTTGGACTGTACATTCCCCAGACTCCCATTTCAGTAATTACTCCATTAATTGAGTGAGGTAGTCACTTAACATGTCTTTAGGGGATGGGGGTTAGGGTGAACTAACTAATGATGATGACAGCAATCACTACTTTTTGGTAAAACGTTTTACTGTTAAGGCGTGAGTCACATATTTGGAACTAGCAGCAGCTGTGGGTAGGCAGTCATTGATGATCCTCTTGGGAACAGGATCAAAGCAGGGAGACCTGGGCTTCACAAAGTCCCTGGAGTTAACAGGTAACACAAAAATTTTACCAAGTCCTTGTCAGAAACATGAGGTGAATTCTATCTAAAAATAATTGTCTCTTGCTATCTTATTTTTTTCATAATTTTAATGGATATTTCTTATGCATACCTCTAAGTTAGTCACCAGATTTACCCCCTTCCAAGAACTGAGAAATTCAAATTTTTATTTGTAAATATTCAGAGGGAATTCATTGGCAATCCTTACTTACCAAAGCCACAGACAGGCTTAAGGGCTGCTTTCCTACTCACTTTTTCCTGCTTATTTTAATGTAGAATGCCCCCCACCCCCACCCCAGCCCTCCAGCTTAATATCTCCAAACTGCATATATGCAAGGAAATAAATTAATGATCACTATCTCGACCAGCCTGTTATATAAATAAAGTTAAATGCCCAATGGCAACCTTACAGTCCTTTTGATCTTGATTTGTGTGTGTATTTGAAACACTTGGGATGTCCTCTGCTTCACTTCCTGACTTGGAGGCAGTTTTCACCAAGCTCTCGGGATTATATAATATATGTGCTCCGCTCCATAATGGTGACGTTCAAAAATTCACAGTGGAATCCTAGTTGGGAAGGCTCTTCAACCCACGCGCAGGTGACAGACTAAGGGATGCGCGTCCTGCACCCTACACTATGGATCAAGAGCACCCACATACAGAGATGCAGAGCTGAAGCCCGGACCAGGCCACGGGGCGCTGAACCCGTGCGGGCCACCTTCCAGAGCTCCGGGACCAAGCAAGTGCGCTGGTGTCCGAGCAGGGGCAGGTGTGGCCAAGCCCAGCGGGCACCCAGAGAGCCTCCGCACCGCAGAAAGCGGCAGGGCGGGCAGGCCCGGAGGGGAGTGCCCGCAGCCTGCCCCGCCCCTCGCGCCCCGGCTCCGCCTCGCCTCGCCATGGTGGAGCAGGGAGACGCGGCGCCGCTGCTGCGCTGGGCCGAGGGCCCCGCGGTCTCTGTGCCGCAGGACCCCGCGCTGCAAGCTGGAGGATGGGTCCGGGGCGGCAGTGGGGAGGGCCGAGTGGCCGCGGAGGCGCCCCGAAGGCGGGAACCCGACGAGCCAGCTCCCCCCGAAGTGCTGCTGCAGCCGGGGCGCCTAGAGCTAGGCGACGTAGAGGAGGACCAGGTGGTGGCCGTGTTCGTGGTCACCTTCGATCCTCGCTCCGGTGAGAGCCACTTAGGGATGGAAGGATTGGGGGGGGGCGGTGGGGGAGACTGCACACTGGGTTTCGGGGGCGCGGGGGAGGGACTCGCTGCGCACGCACTCGCACCCACACACCTGCATCCCTCCCTGCCCGGGGGTCCCGGGGCACGGGGGCGCTGTGTCTCCAGACTGGAGCCGAGGGATCCCGGGGGCTTTGTTCCGCCCCCTGCTCCGTCCCGCCGCCGCTCTCAGCTCCGCTCCGCCGCCTAGTCGCCGCTCTCCTATTTGCTCCGCTTCAGTGCGGGAGGATTGGTTTGCGGCAGCGGGCACATTGGCTTTTGTTTTCTCTGTTTTCCTGCTGGGCTGAAAGGTTCTTATAGACGCCGAGAGGAAGACACCCCCCCCCCTCCCGCGTACGTCGCCTCCCACGAGGGTTCAGAACGACCCTGCTCTGCGCCTGCCCTTGCTCCGGATTGCTCCCTGCGCCGTAACTTTCCCAGCCGCCTAGTTCACTTTCTCCGAAGGCTTCATTTTTAGGAATTAACGTGAGAGCGTTAGGGGATGGGGCTGGAGAAGCTTTCGCTGGCAGGCTGCCTTTCTGGGAAGACTCACTGGCTGTGTCACACCGTCTCTACCCTAGCCACCCACTCCGGGGTGGGGAGTGCGTTGCAACAGTAGGCGGTTCCGCGAGGGGATAAAAGTGAACGAATGGCTGTGGGCTCCAGCTTAAGGCATTGGAATCCCCCAGCTGCTTATTTGAGGAAGAGGAATGCTCGGATGCTTCTTCCTCGATTTCTCCTTTGAGCTGCTAGCGTGAGGAGCTGGTGTTTGTGAGGGAAGGATGGTTTTCTTCCTTCTGGAAGTTCCCAGCCAGTCTTCCAACCCTGAGAGGATGGATGGGCTAGGAAGAAGAAATAGGATTATGTGCCAGGTACTTCAGAGATGATGGATGCTGGTGGCTTCTAGGGTGGGTGGCTTAACCATGGTCAACGATTCTGAGCCAGCAAACAGGCTCCTTACAAAGGCGAATGCCCTATTCCTAGCGGCAGGACTTGTGGGAAGAACTCAGCCCCCACCCCCATCCCGTCTACTTGTTGCCTTATCCCACAGTCTTTCAAACTTTTCTGACTTTAACCTGCCATATCGAATTAAATTTGCATCACAACCAGAACATTCAAACTAAGGGAAGCCCGAGTTTCCTGATAGGAAACTCAGTATTGGCCCCCTCCGTGCTTATTAATGGTCATCACACATACTGCCCTGACTCATACAGTCAGGATTTGTGCTCAGGTAAATCGAGGCAAGCTTGAGAGTCACCCGAGGTTCAGAACTGGGAACGAGACATTAATGGCTTTCTGACTGCATAATGGTAGCTGTCTGGTGATAGAGTCTAGGGAAAGGAGGGGGGAAGGAAATCTCACACTAGTCACAGGTAGAGCTGATAAAATGGATTATCGATCCATTACTCTCATTGATTACGGAGATTGAGGCCCTTGTAGGGGCTCCCATATCTTTCCATTCACAGCTGGTGACTGGCTTTCTGGTTTATACTGTCTGTGTGTGAGGGGGGAGGAGGGGGGACAGACACAGACACAGACAGACCAACAGACAGACAGAGACAGAGACAGAGACAGAGACAGAGAGGGGGGTTGGTTTTTATACTAAGGTTACTATGAAAAGGCAAGAGCTGTTACTAATACTGTGACATTTGTGCAAGCATTTTACTCTGATTTCATTCTAACCACTCTGCAATTTGCTGATTATTTTATACCTAGTTTGCTTATGAGGAAAGGCACCAAGGATGGTTACATATTTTGGAAATAATGAGCCAGCTTAACCAATATCTTTCTAGCACACTCCACTGCCTGAACCTTGGCCCCTCACATTGCCTGGTCACTTCCCTTGGGGATCTGCAGAGAGGAAGGTGTGTGCACTTGGGTGAGCATTGTTAACTTGGTTTAGTTTTGGTGGAGAAAGCAGCTGTTTCCTGCCCACCTCTTTTCCTCTAAGCTATGCCAGCCTTCTATATGGCTCCTCTCATCCTGTGAAATATACTGGGAGTTCCTGTGTAAAATAAAGTTTTATAGCACATCTCTTAGAAGTAGCCAAGGACTGTGTGAAGTCACACACCTCCGCCCCAGGACAAAGGAAAGAGGACTGCCTTGCCCCTGTGTATGGTGGTTGAGGGTGGCCAGTTGAGAAAGGATCGTGAGGCCTGCTGTTGTCCTGCAAGCTGGCGCCATCACCGTGACCAGTATTGTCTTCTCATCTTAATCTAGGGTCTTCTCTACTTTCCTGAGTCCCATCTGCCACGTGTTCCTAATTAATACTGGGCCACCAGGCAGGTTCCTCAGCCTGCATTACCAGAAGTAGTCAAGTAGATAAGGCTGCTGTACACAAATCAGAACGAGTCACCTTAACTTCATAGGTGTGAGGGTTTTGTTTCGGGTTCTTCCTCTGCCCTGACATCACTTCCCCATGTCCTTCCTGTCCTCTGTCCTCACTTTTCATTTTTAGGAGCTAAATCAACCCAGTCACCACCCAGGCAGTGGATTTCGTGTGTCCTCTCACCCGATATGGGTTACCTTGGGCATATCTACAAGTCAGTGTGTAGGGACATCTCACACACACACACACACACACGGAATGGGAGGAGAGAACCCATAGCTGTGGCTTGTCTGTCTGTCTGTCTGACAAGAGCAACTCACAGAAGGAAGGGTTTGGCTTGTGGTTTGAGGAGATTCAGTCAGACGTGACAGGGAAGACGTGCTGATGAGAGCATGAGGTGATAGTGACATCACACGCACAGGAAGCTGACACCCCGCCTGCTTTCCCCTTCTTACTCAGTCCAGGACTCATGGGATGATGACCCCCACCTTCTGAGTGGGCTTCCCCTCCTCAGTCAAACCTTTGCAGGAACACCCCGAAAGACACCCCCACCCCCAGGGCTGTGTTTCTTAGATGACTGGAAATCCAGTGATGCTAAGAGACAAAATTAACCATCACAGAAGGAATAGGAGAGTGGAGCGGATCCCTGGGACAATGTGAGTTCCTGTTTTAGGGCGGGAAGGAGGAGAGAAATTCGTTCACACTTTTAAACATACGTGTTGGGAAGCTTTTGGGGGCATCTGTCTGAAAAATCAGACAGGAAAGGACAGACGTGATAGTTTTCTCTGGATTCCTGACTTATTGCTGGAAAGTTATGGTTGGTTGGTTGGCGTACAAATGGCAGGAAGATCAAGGGCGTCAGGTTCAAGGTAAGGCACATGCAAATACACACACACACACACACACACACACACAGAGTCTCTATCTGGAGCCGAGAACTAGCTGTAGGGTGGTGGTGCTGGCCATCTGGGCTACAAAGCTGCTATTGAAACCAGTCACAGATGCTAAGTTGGCACGCTGGGTAGAAGAGGTTGGCAGCCAGAATATTGCTCGCTCTGTGTGTGTGTTCTATGATTTCAGACCCGACTTTAAATCTGTTCTTAGACTTTCTAGTAAAATTTCCTTTTCTCTGCTTCTTTGAGAAAGGTATGCTCACACTTGGGCTGGCAGGGCTGTCACCCCAGAGTAATAGATGCCGATGAAGTTTTACCCCTCAATTCCTGCCTGGCATCCTGTGAATCTGCCTACTTTAGACCTTCTCTTTATGAGAGTTACTTTAGGCAGCTGTTATTTTGTGGGCATTTGTGGGCATTTTCCTGAGCTCTGTGTGTGTGTGTGTGTGTGTGTGTGTGTGTGTGTGTGTCTGTGTATGTGTGTGTGTCTGTGTGTCTGTGTGTGTGTGTCTGTGTGTGTCTGTGTGTCTGGGGTTGCTCAGAAGGGGAAAGAGCATCACCTGGTGGGGTTTTCCAGATGTTTCTTTCCAGGCTACTGTTGAATCACCTGTTCTCTTGCCACCTGTAGCTCTTACCCACATTATGCAAATATCTCTTCACCTGTGTGAATGATGCATCTGTCAAATGGGAATATTTGCAATCAGTCACACATAGCAGCCAGGTGTGGCCCATGCATGACAATCCTAGAATTCAAGGCTATGCTGGGCTGCATTGCAACCTATCTCAAAAATAATAAATAAATTAATTTAAAAAAATCACTCATACCAGTTTTCATTCTAAACCTTATAGACTCCCTGTCTGTCATGGAAATACAAGCAGAGCAGGTGGAAAGGTATAATGAGATTAGGGCTAGGTCTGGCACCCAATCATAACTTGGAGTGCTGCCCAGCCCATCTGACTCCTTTCAGAAATGGGAGGGGCTTGACAGTGGAAAGCCAATGGAAACTCTGGAAATAGACAGTCGCCCTGAGAGTCACCAGCTCACAGAGCAGGAAAGGGAAAACCAGTTCTGATAGGTAAGAGGGAAGTCCCAGGAGGGTTCACACTCGCTGTCCTTTCGGTGTTTTGCATCACCTGTCAGTGGCTGATTAGAACACAATTGTGGTTATTGATTAATGCCACACTGGCTGAATCTTTCCTGGGCCGCTGGTGATTCACCTGCTCTGTGGTTTCAAGCTGCAAGTATGTGGCCATCTGTTGGGAATTTAGTTTCTTCTCTTGAAAAATCTACAAAGAGGAAAGTAAGGGTGGTGGTTTTAATGCCTACCCACTTACTGTGTGCTTCTGGGGTCTCAGGACCTGTACCATGGTGTTTAGGAGCATGCCTCTGGCCCCTGCAACAGTTTACACGAGAGAAAAGCAAATGTGTGGGGCTGTGAAGTGCATGCGAGTGTGTGTGAGAGTGGCCTGGTAACCAGAAGTGTGTTTTTTTCTTTTCCTTCCTATGTAAAATTGGTGCACTGGCATTCAGCCATGGGCTGACATATGGCTGCCTTGAAGTTACCAGGATTAATTTCTCCCTGATTCAGAACTCTCCATTCTGTGTCTGCCTCATGCTTTGGTTGTGTTCTCATTTAGGGCTATGTAAGATTTCATCAAAATACTGAAGACCTGAAGTCGATTGGTAATGGCTGGACAGGGACTGGACCAAAACACTCTTTGATGGTTCTTCTATCCCATGGATTTAGTGGCTTGTTTAAAAAACATTATTATATTCAAGTAATGTGTTGTTGCAACCAACAGTTGGCTCCTGCTTCTTGCCTTTATTATTGGGTTGTTGTTGTCATTTGTTTGGTTTTTGTTTGTTATTTTGAGGCAGGATCTGTCACTCTAACTCAGGATGACCTGGAGCTCTCTATATAACCCAGGTTGGTCTCAGACTCCTACCCTTAGCCTCTTGAGTGCTGGGATTACAGGTGTGAGCCACTACATCCAGCGCCTACCTGAGTCAGAATTCCGTGTTATCTCCTAGCTGAAGCTAGAGTCCCAAGTGTAAGTACTAACAGGAGGTGGCTGAGAGAAAAGATACAAAACCAATGTACAAGTCTCAGGGGATGTTTATAGCCCCACCCACCCTTACAGTCTTGCTAAGAGGATGCCACTCAATATCCAGTACAGGAAGCCTCAAGAGGAAGTACTTGACTGGAGCCACCCAAAAGAAGGGGGAACCAAATTTCTAACTTCTAAGAGGTTGGGGTCAGGATTGTTCTTTTCTCTACTTCAAAGGCTTTGAGATGGGCCAGCCAGTTTGGCGTGGATATGGACTGTGCTCTGTAGACACCAGTACACACTGGGTAAAGTTATTTCACATTTAAGCAGAGTACTTGGGAGACGGGTAGCCCTATATAGATGGGAGACCCTGTCTTACAGGCTTTGCTTATTTTCATGGTACTTGGAATTGAACCCAGGGTTTCACATGGGCTAAGCAAGTACTCTACTGTACTTGCTACCATAGGATTCTCTTAAGTATCCTTAGCTTGGGATAGAAACCCTCCCTCAAGAGTTTTGAAAACATCAGCTTGGGAGGCTCTCAGAAGAGCCCCTGGGCTCACCTTAGAGTCAGGGGAGGGGGGAATGGCAGAGTTCAGAACAACGTGTGCATCCACAGCCCTACACGCTTTCCCTAGGAACATAAGCTGCTAGCCCAATTATTTGTCGCTCCAGTTCCCTTGAATGGGAGTATGTTTACCTTTGCATGAGCTCAGCACTGGGCATTGTGCTGCCAAGTTAGACTCTACCAATATTTACTGAATGACCAGACCAGCTGAATGTACACATTTCAGATCACCTCATTTGTTCCTTAGGTGACCATATGAAATCCTTCTCCTAAGCTGTCTATGCAGGAGGGGCCAGGCAGGACCTTCCGGGCCCTGTGATAGACCCAAGGTGTGGCCTAAGAGCTGGGAGGATACAGAGCTGGAAGGAAACCAAGCTGAAGGGAAAGGCATGTGCCAGCGATGAGGCTCTTTTATAAGGTCCCTGCTTGCTGGATTCCTTCCAGGCTGCCACACTGTTCTTTTTTCAATAGAGGAAAGATGTTTGGTGAATTTGAGAGTGGGGTATGTATTCCGAGCGTGGGATAGGTAGGAGTACTACATGTCAAGTTTTTCTGGCATTAAATAATTTCCCTTAAGGATTTCTATTTCTACAGAACCTTTTTTTCTTTAAACTACAAATTCCATATAGAAGTTATTCCTTAATTCAGAATACTTTTATAAAAAGATTACCTCAAATCATAATATTCCCCTGTCCCACCTCAGGTGTGGTTTCTTTTCTCAATTACTGGAGGTTTTTATAAAGTCCTTTATGCTTCCCTCATATATGTTAATATATACATACACATCTATCTATACAATACACATATATAGGTATATATGCAAATCTCAAGCATTTCATTTGTTTCCCTGATTTGTAATGAGATTGGTTAAACCTTGGGGAAGGGGTCGAGAAATGAAAGAATCGCAGAGGGAGAACTTGTTTATCCTTCCTGTAGAGTCCCCATCTGTTGACATTTTGTCATATTGGCTTCATTCTCATACAGTCAATTCCTCTGTAATATGAAGTGACATGTTCCAGAAACTTCTGCTAGGAAATATCATGCAGTGTAAATTAATTTCATGAAAAGAGTGAGAGGAGGACACACCCCTCAAAAATGTCAGCAACACAGTGAGAGAGGGGGGAAGGAGGAGGGAGGAAGCCAGCAGGAACAGTAGGACAGTCGTCAGGCTGTGAGGTGGGTAAGAAATACAGAAATGCTAAGTAAGGATATACTCCTCCTAGCAGGTTGCCTAAGGAGGTAAATGGTGGTGGTCTGATCTGGTGGGTTCTAGTGAACTAGGCCAAGAGCTACATGAGATCTGAGGGGAAGTTGTAATACCAGCAGGGGCAGCGGCAGCTCCACACAACAGGCAGACGCTGAAGAATGAACACTGTACATTTCTTCATGGCTTGAGTTTGGAAGGTTCTGCATTGTCTGGCATTTCTCATGGTCGAAATCATGTGAAATTCTCTGCTATCAAGTTACCAAGTTACTCGGTCCTTTTCATCACCATAGTAAAATATCTGGCACACACAACTTAAGTAAGGTTGGGTTTCATTCATAATTTCAGAGATGTGAATTAAGCACCTTTATCCACTGAGCCATCCCGGTCTGCTCAACTTTAGAATTAATTTGCCATTATTTATTAAATGACAAGCTGGGTTGCTTTTTAAAAATTGGGGTTTCATTGAATCTGTAATAGAAAATGTACAAATATCTGTGTCTAGATTGTTCCCTAATCAGCTGCCTTGGCCCTCGCTAAACAGACATTGTAAATGGCGTTGATATCATATGGATTTAGATATACCTCTCCCCCCGCCAAGCCTCCCCCCGCCCCGAACTCTTTGAAAATAAGTTGCAATGATGCTTGAATCTCACTCCTAAATAATTAAGAATATGCTTCCTCAGAATAAGGCAGCTTCCCTGTATAGGCAGAGTGTCATTCCCACGCCTCGGGTAATTACCACTGATTCATCAATGAGCTGAATAAAGACATGCTTGTTCCTAAGAAAAACGATTGTCCAGTTTGTTTTGGTTTTACTGCCCTTCCTCTCTTGTCCTAGGCACCGAGCTATGTTGGGATGTGAGCAAAAAAAAAAAAAAAAAAAAAAAAAAAAAAAAAAAAAAATCAAACAAAATTCCCCCTCTCCCATCGTTCAGAGACTTACAGAGTCCTGGGGAGTGTGTATGTGTGTGTTTGGGGGGGGGGGGCGAGGTTAGGCATCTAAAGCGTGATAGGTTCTGTGGAGCCTATGCCTGGTTTTTCTTCAAGGAGGGTATCAGCAGAAAATGAACTTCGCCCAGCAGGGTGTTCTGAAGCCCCAGTCCTGTCTATGACTCACCTACCTGTTCTGAGGTGCCTGGCTCCGAACCCAGAAGGGCTTGCTTCCTAAAAGGAAAGGGTGCAGCAGACAGGACACCCTCTCCTTCTCTCAGCATCCTTACGATGAGTGATGAGCGTTGGTGAGGCACAGAGCTACAGTGAGGAGGGTTTTGAGAACGAGGCTGAAGAATGGGGACTTTATCCTCTATTTCAGCTGTAGTAAGTAGAACATGAACTTGGTCATAAATACCAGGTATCCAGTAGCTACACTGTAGTCAAGATAGAATCCCTTCCCTTTTCATGTGTGTAATAGCTTGCCTAAAGACAAATATGAGTTCAGATCAGTGGGGCCATCAGAGACCTGGGGTCTTGTTGGTTTATAGAGTCGTTGTTCCTCAGATCATGACATCACCTCCGTCCAGTGTTAGGTAGCATGACAGAGAAAAGTGCAGTGTGTCCCTTCCCTTTCAGGTCCATTTCGGTAGCTATGTGCCTCACTTCTGTCTGGATCCCACACCTACATGCAGGAAGGATGGAGGAACAGCCGTCATTGGGAGGTCATGTACCAAGCTAAAAAGGGCAGGTTTTAAGAATGGATATTGAGGGGCAGCTTGCAGTATCTGTTATACCACCATGTCTAAAAACACCAATGAGGCCTTCTCCAAAACTGCTCCTCAAAAATAGAACTATTGCACCAGGCATATTGACCCACTCCCATAACTCTAGCTCTTGGGCTGAGGGTGAAGGATTGGGCAGTGAGTGTCTGGTCAGCTTAGGCTAGAGTATAAGACCCTGTCCCAAACAGAAAACAACAAAACTCAGAGGCAGTGTCGGAATGATTTTGGAAAACAGTGTTGATCTCTCTGAGATTCATTATTGCAACATGGCATACTAAATGCTCCATGAAGTCCTACAATATGTGTATGTATGTATGTGTGTGTGTGTGTGTGTGTATATATATATATATATATATATGTATGTGTATATATATATATAGATAGATAGATAGATAGATAGATAGATAGATAGATAGATAGATAGATATAGATATAGTCTTTGTTTCACCTAAGGAAATTTAGCCATAAAAGTGTCTCACATACTTTACATTTTTTAAAGAAGCCCTGTTCATATTTGCCTAAAGATTCCTTGGTTTGCAGTGAAGTAACAGGAACGTGTGGGAATCGTGTTAGTCAAGATTCAGACAGGGGAACAACGGCTAGGACAGCCATGCAAGGATTGCTGCAGACACTAGAACTTATGTAATGTGCTGTGAGGACTACTTAGCCGGTCCATGGAGCTTGGAATCCATGGGTAGATGGATGTAAAAGGAGGACAGTGATCTTGGGAAGGAGGCAGAGGGGACTCCTGGGAGTGGATAGGGACCTGGGTGAGTGTGACCGTTCCCAGGTTTGTTTTGTCCTTTTCTTCTGAGATGGTGTCTCACTACATAGCCCTGCTTTGGCCTGAAACTTGACCTCAAAGTCAAACTTGCCTGCCTTTGACTCCCAAGAGTTAAGTTAAAAGGCATGGACCACCCACCATACTTGGTCAGTTGGTCTCCAGTGTTAGTGGTGTGGGTGTCCTATAAGAGAAGTTGATGTTCTTTATGGAAGAGAAAACACCTAACTTAGGAAACTCAAGGCAATTGTCTTAGAGTTTCTGTCACTGTGATGAAAGGCTGGGCTGCTGTTCTCATCCCAGAAGGTGAGGATAGCAACAGTGCCTGGTGCTCCAACACCAACCTTCCAGATGTTATCCCTTCATAGCCACTTTCAGCTTTCAATTGGAACCATGCATGGAAGGGAATTCTGAGCAGTGCAGTTCAGCCTACTCAGGGAAGGGCCATCAAAACTCAGCCCAGGCACTTACCAGATAACAGATAACAAATTGCTTACCGCAATGCTAGTTGCCATAGCTTTTAGTGAGCACTGACCTAAATGGGCACCAGTAGCGAAGTAGACATCGTGCTACATCTAAATGATAGAAGTGACACACGGACCCATCATTAGCATTGTAGGTGATAATAATAAGCAGAAGACATCCTTGCTTTTATAAAATGTCAAAAAGACCAAACTTCTTCAGGACCACGATTACTCATCAGAGGCTGAGTTTATTGGTCTCTCAGGAGGTTCTCTTATGTGTGTGTCTTATGTCTGCCTCTTGACCTTCCGTTGCTTCCTATACAGGAATGCTCTCTGGGAAAACTGGGTGTGTTGTATAATTTATACTTAATGCTAGGCTTCAGTACGAAGTTTAGGTAAGTTCAATTTCCTCAGGCTATAAGTGGCTATGGGTTAGTGTTAGGTGAGTGCATTAGGAGTGGGGGATAGAGCCTGGGATGGATGTAGCTCAGGTGTGTCTAGTGTGCACCAGCCTATAGGTTAGATCCCTTGAATTTTGGATGGATGTACATGCATATCAAGGGAGAAAATGCAGGAACGGGGGGCCTTGATGTATAGGAAACTTAGTTTCACATTCTTTGTGAACATGTTTTCTTATCTTTAACCAAAGTAACAAAATGTCATTTTAGCCTTTTTATTTTATGGAACTTTAATTTTTTTTCATGTTTTTTGTTTGTTTGTTTCAGTGAATTCATTAGTTAGTTAGATTTGTGATTCTTTTTTTCTCCAAAATAGAATACTTGAAAGTGCTTTAGGTTGTTGAGTGTGGGACCGGGTGATCCTCTTCGCTGTCTGCAGTGACATAAGACAGGACCATGTTTTCTCTGATGTCCCATACAATGATCTGAAAGTGGTGGTGGCTAAGATAGTTGTTGATGGTTTTAATGCCTAGAAAACTGGGACTTGGCGTGCTAATACATTTGCTCAAAAATGAAATCTCGCAAGTTACTTAGTCTTTCACTTTGGAAACATTTGAATATGCACAAAACAGAAGAGATTTCTAGGATATTGGGCCCACCTATAGCTAACTGTGCAGTGCTCTCCTCCCCTCTGTCTCAGGCACACTCATTGTTGATGGTTCTACAGCCTCTCCTACCTTCTGTCATAGAAGTCACCTTACTGAGCTGCAACTGCTGGTCTTCATCTCTGTCATCCTGTTAGCTTTAGACTCTCATCTCCCTCTGGTCATGTTTCCAACACCAAGCTTAGAAACCCAGAAATCAGTTCAGGAGTGAATGAGTCCCAGAATTCCTGAGGTGAAGGCTGATAGTTGGTTCTTGAGGATGGCCACATGTGAGGAGAGGGATGAGCTACACTGCACAGAGTAGGAGAAGAGCCAGAATTACATCCTCTCAAGGAAGTCAAGAGAAAGAGGAGTTTTGAGGAATTAGCAAATAACACAAAGAGGTCAGTGATAATGACGAATATATAATATATATATACACACACACAAACATACGTAAATACATACATATATATATATATACACATACACACACATATATATATACATATGTATATGTATGTATGTATATGTATATATATATGTGTGTGTGTGTATATATATATATATTTGGTCAGACATTAGTGGCTATTTGGATGGTAAGATTAAAAATAGAATCTCAAGAGATTGAGGTAACAGTATAGGATGAAGAAATGGGAGCTTAAGGTTTAAATAAATAAATAAATAAATCTACTTGGAGAGATGAAGCCATGAGAGGAAGATTTGGGGGTGACCAGAAGGGAGCTGCTCAAAGGATACTGAATCTGAAGCTGGGATGAGGTCCTTCTACTGCCCCCTCCTGGTCCTCTGGTGTAGTTCATCTGAGCATCTCAGTAGTTCTTGATCAGTGTGAGGAACAGCACATTTCTGAGTACCGATGTATGCTGGGCTATGCTCTTCTCTCTGAGTGGTTTTTGTTTCTGTTAACTTGATCCCCCTGTTCCTACAGGAAACATGGTAGAATGGTGCTTACCTCAAGATATTGACCTTGAAGGTGTTGAGTTCAAGTCTATGGCCAGCGGGTCCCATAAAGTTCAGTCTGATTTCATGTGAGTACTTCTGAGCCTATCTGGTGCCACTCGATCCCGTCTCTCCTATGTTCTCCCGAGCATGTTATCGAGAGGTGTCTTCAGATGGTATATGTAAGTCTTCTGTGTGTTTATCCAGCTTCCCAGCAAGAAGGGCTCCAGCTCTGGAGTTCTCAGTGGGGTCCCAATATTCCATGCTCATACAACTGAGCTATTACTGAGCAAACCTCAGGGAGGTTTGGTTTTAGTGTGGGTTAAATACTAGCTTTAAGCAGGCCAGTTTTAGTGACCTGTAAATGGTGCTTGCTGAATTTTGTAAGAAGCCAATGGATATGCTTTGAGAATAATTTGTAGCTTTAATCTCTGCATTGGCCTGAAACCAAGGCTGATTCAAGCATGAAAGGGAGAAAGAAGTGAAATGTCAGCTGCATTGGAGCTGTCAGAAGCCAAGGAACTGAGAGAATTGGGATTTGTGAGAGAAAACAGACTGAGTCCCAAAGGAGCCAGAAGGTCAACCCTGGTTCTGGTTCTCCCATTGAAGCTGTTAGTTGTGCCAGAGAGGATACCACAGTCTCTGGCTGTGGGCATTTGAACTGCATGCTTGTAGAGACTTAGAGACTTTAAGCTAACTCTACACCACCCCCCCTTCACTCTGGGATGGCACATTCTAGAGTCTTGGAGCCGTGGCCACTCTTTGGGAGACTGAATGGCTTCTTTTATGACCCAGCTTTGGAGCTCTGAACATGGTCGTTTGGGATGAGATTGCATTGCAAAGGAAAAAAGCAAAAAAAGCAAAAAAAAAAAGAAAAAAAGTCATCTTCCCTAAATTAGAGCCGCAGTGCATATTTGGTCTGTTTCAGCTATTTTCGGAAGGGTCCCTTCTTTGGCCTGGCCTGCTTTGCCAACATGCCTGTGGAGAGCGAGCTGGAGCGAGGCGCTCGGATGAAGTCTGTGGGCATCCTCTCTCCATCCTACACCCTGCTCTACCGCTACATGCACTTTTTGGAGAACCAGGTTCGGTAAGTGGCGTCTGTGAGTGGCTTCTATATGTTTCGGGCAGCAGCGGGATTTGTTACCTGGTGCCTGTGCTGTGAGTCCCTGGAGATGGGGACTGTGGGCCAGGGCCACAGCTGTCTTCCTACAGCATCAGTGGCTCTGGGCCAAGCCTCAGGTGACCCTCCTTTCTTTCAGCAAATGTATTATAAAATAGCTCTTCATCCTATAATGAAGGCTGGGGAAGATATTTACTTTCAGTTTTTATTAATACTCTCATCACGTTTTAATCAGACATGAACATCTTTGTTTGCACTCAGTTGGCTGCTATCCTTATGATTTTCCCCCCAGGTAGGCAGGCAGACTTTAAATATTGTTTTATACATATCATTTTTTTTTGGAGTAGTAGGATAATATGTAACAGAAGCAGAAAAATTGTTACTTTTTATATTTACATATATATTTCATTATGCAGGTAACCTAATTAAACTTCAAACAGTGCTGGGGATTTTTTCTCTACTCCTAGAAGCATTGTTAAAATGTTAGTCTGTTTTCTGATACATATATTTGTGTGTTTTGATAAAATATCCTTGACAACTGGGCATGGTGGTGCTTTAGCCCAGGAAATAAAAGCCTTTTAGCTTACATTAGTAGCAACATAGCAAGACCTTGTATGTCACACATACAACATATATAAGAGAGTGTGTGTATGTACTTGGCACTGATACTATATATAAACCCTATGCATCTCATTCATTCATTCATTCATTCATTCATTCATTCATTTTGAGTTACTGTCTTGCTTTGTAGCCCAGGCTTGCCTTTTAATTTGCAATTGTGTAGGATGCCAAACTTTTTATGTGGATAGTAGGATGTGGGCTGCAGTCCTCATGATTGATTGTACAGTGATTCCTCTTAACCCCTGAGCCACCTCTCTAGCCACCTGGTCATAGTTAAAGCTGATGGGATCTAATCTGGTCCATATCCTTTGCCCATCCTTCTTTCCTTAGTTCTCCCTGTATCTTACATTTTATTCTGACTCCCTGTCTACCCAAGAATACTTTGGAGTGAGCAAGAGTCTTAACTGCTTTTGGGTACAGAGAAGTTGGCTTTCCCAGCCTCATGAGATCTAAATTGGTGGATTGTAACAGAAATGAGCTGCTCCTCCCCCACCTCCCCAAACACACACACTACTTCTCGTTTTCCTTACTCTTTTTTTTTTTTTTTCCCCAGCTTCTAAGCCTCAACACTGTGGTTTTTGATTCCACAGTAACTCATTTTCTGGGTATCAGTGTCTGCTTTAGCTAAACTAGAAACTAAGTTCCTATAACAGAGAAGAGATCCCAAGGTACAGCAGTTGGAACAAGTCAGAATTCCAGCTTTCTAGCACAGGGTTTGAGACCAGATGGAGAGAAATGTTCCAGTGTGGGTGGTGACTGGAGCAAGGGCCCTCCGTGTCACCCATCTCCCAGCATGATGGTGGACGGTGACTCACCTTCATCATATGACATTGCAACCAGTAAGGAGAGAGATGGAAGCGGAAACCTCAACTTAAAGACACTACTTCTGCACACATTCCGTAGGCAGATCAGCGCAGGGGACTGTGGGCTTCAAGAGAACCCCAGAGTGGCTGGCTCTACAGGGGACTCTCCGATCTGGTTCACACAGCGGAGGCTTCACATCTGCAGCATTCACTGAGTCATTTATTCCCCACTGGACTATTGCTCAGTTGACATGACTGGCTTGTGAAGTTTGAGTTTACCTGCCCTTACTGATAACCTCATCATATCCATCTCTGAAAAACATCTTGTCTTCTAGTACTCTGTTGCCCTCAGACCCTTTGTTTTTTCTTGGTGGTGTGGCTTCATCTGTTACAAAATCTACCATGTGTTTAAACCCAGGCTCCCTCAACAGTTGGGTAACAGTCATGGCTGAGCTGTGAGTTTCTATTTATGCCTCCGAGTTCATGTTCTCTTCTGCACTGTCTGTTATTGTTATCCTGTCCTACCAAGCAGTGGCTCAAAGGACAGAGTTCTGAATTAGTTGTTTTCTCTTTACATCACACATCTATCTCCTCTGTGTGTGGGAGTGGGATCAGGGATCAAACTCAGGTTGTCGGGCTTAGTGGAAGAGCCGGCTCTGTCTCTAGCTTTTTGTCTAAAAGACTCATAGTTCTGACGTTTTCTGTAGAATCTTGGTCCAGATATGGTGTTGAGTGTAGTCAAAAAGTAAAGGCCCACAACTGAGTAGCGGAGTGAGTTATTTAAATGTTACCTTTTTAAAGACAATGTAGAAATTCTCAGTGGGCTTTTAAGGGAAAATGGATCCTAACCTTTGAACTTCACCTATGCATCAAGCTTGACACATTTCCCTGAAGAGTACCTGCAACCCACTGCCTTCTCAGAACAGCCAGCCAGACTGTAAGCCATCAGGCTTTCTTGTCCAGCCCAGCAGCATTTCTGAGAGCACCGGCAGTTGCTCTAAGCACCTGAAGGCTTGTTTATCACATGGCTGCCTCCTGAATCAAAGCTTTTCAGACCCCTAAAATTAGAAAGAGGCCCTTATTTTTAGTAATTATTTTCTGAAATTTTCTTGGGGTAGAGGCAGGGTCCTATGTATAGTCCATGCTGACCTTGACTTCATGATTCTCCTGCCGCAGCTTCCCAAGTGCTTGGATTATAGATGTGCACTGTCACCTACACACAACTAATAGTATCTTTTTAAGTACAGTGATGATGTTGTGTTTCTGCTTTTAATACAAACTTGTCCGCATAGTCTCCTGCCATCGTCTTGTTGTGGGTGCTGGAAGCCACTCTGGGCTGGCAGTGACTGAAACCAGCTACTACTACCTTTTCAGTGGAAATCTTGACTCTGAGCAGCTTGCATTCCAACTTGGAGAAGGAAGGATTCATGGCATGTTGGTGGGAGGGAGGAGCGGGGATATTACTTATCAGTGTTGTTTCAGCCACAGTCAGGGATGTGTCTTCTCTGAAGTTTCTTTTTCATTGTGTGGTGGTCACTGGAAGGCTCTGAGAAAATACACCAGGGTTCAGAAGGGATCGGAGCTTTTTATTCATCCTTATATTACCTTGCTGGGACTGGGTAGCAGTATCTTTATTTAGACAAAAGAAACTTACTGTCTCATAGTTCCAGAGACTTAAAGAGTCAAAAGTCAAGGTGTCAGTGTCAGCAGGGCCGCTTCCCCCGTCTCTCCTGGCTCCGTGCTTTGCTGGCTGGCTCTGGGTTCCTGGGCATCTGCATCATCCCATTGTCTGCAATCATCCTCACGTGTCTACCCCACGCCTTTGTGTGTGCATGTGTAATTTCCCCTTTTTAAGTCACATAGAATCCAGGCTCCCTCAAAAGACCTTTCTTTAACCTAATTGTGTCCTACGATCCATCCAAATACAGCCATCTTCTTTGGTACCAAGAGTCCAGCATCTTTGGACAAGGAACAAAATCAACCTCTAATGTTCCTATGCAACATAAAGCGTTGACCCGGTGGCATCATTCTGCGTCGCCCAAGTGGTCTAGGACCTAAGTGTCATTGTCTTGATCTGAGGGTTGGTTGACAAGGCTCTCAGCCTGAGTAGAGGCTGAGACAGGGGTGGAATAGGGGAGGGGAGATTCGGATTCATTTAGCTGATGTGGAAGTATGAGCCCTCAGTGACCTTCAGTCATAACTGACCCCCTCTTCCCTTTGAGACATTGAGGGCTCAGATTCTCTCAGTTCTATTGTAACAGAACATGCATGCTCACATTCTACATAAAGCAAAGCAACTGTTGGCATGGAGTGTGGTTTTCTGAGTTATCTCTTCTCACAATATAAACAGTGCTTTGAGAAGTTACATGTGATCTGCAGCATAGATTGCTCAAGAATTAGACACTAGACATGGCCTGTTCCTTCTAAATGTGCATCACATGGTGCCGTTGAATTTCAGACCTTGTGTTTGAGCTTTGCATAAAGCTATTCTCTAACAGTAATGGAGACTTGAAGGTAACCTCCAGGTGCAGGTGTTCTGAGTGCATCTGGGCCTTTAGCCCTTTTGGTAGAGATACGTAGTTATGCTGGGCAGAGCTGCTCACTGTGCATGTGTGTTACACAGACACCAGCTGGAGATGCCAGGACATTACTCTCATCTGGCTGCATTCTATGAAGACAAGAAAGGGGTGCTCCACGCTGGCCCCGGGAGGGGTGGCAGCTTGCCACCTGTCTACTGGTTGCCTTCTATTCACCGCTATATGTATCCAGAGATGAAGGTGAGGCTGGCTGTTCTCTCATGTGTCTGGGGATAGTCATTATGGGTTCATTTTTAAATGATAAAGAAATTATGCTTCAGCCTCATGCAGAATTCTGCCTTTGATAGAATTGGGTTTGATATAAGCATTTTGGGTTCATTTAAAACATAAGGTAAATGATCTTAAACAATATGCCTTCTGTAACCATGCACAGAGCCACATATGCTGGGCCGCTCATGCTGGACTCTGAGGAGGGCGGATGCTTTTGATTGTGTCTGCTAATGTAAAGCCAAGCATAAGGATGTAGAGTTTGAAGGGCAGACGGAATATTTCTTAGCTATGTTATTTCTGACGTTTTATTCGGAATTTTTATTGCATCCTTTGCATTTATACTAGCATCTCTGTTTAATATCAACAGGAAATCTGGCCACACAGTGGGTAGTCAGAAGATATAAAAGGGTCTAAGAACACGAATCTACTATTTCTCCTTTCTCCCTGTTCTGTGGCTGGGCACAAGATATTTCAGTGAAGCTTAGGACTCCCTTTGTAAAGAAATAATGCATGAGTTTATAGACGGTGTCTTGGGACATTACTTAGTTAGGGTTTTATTGCAGTGAAGAGACACCATAACCACAGCAACTCTCATAAAAGGAAACATTTAATTGGGGCTGACTTAGAGTTCAGAAGTTTAGTCCATTATCATCATGGCAGGAAGTATGGCAGCACCAGGCGGCCATGGTGCTGGAGAAAGAGCCAACAGTTCTACATCTGGATCAGCAGGCATCTGGAAGATAGAGAGACACTGGACCTGAAGAGACAGCTGAGCTCCTGAAACCCCAAAGCCCACCTCCAGTGACATTTCATCCGACAAGGCCTCCAATATTGCCTGTGGGGATTGTTTTCATTCAAACCGTCCCAGGACAGGAGATGGTCACTAAAGCATTTGCCTATGTAGAAAAGAAGGGGTGCTAATTCCAGACCTGTTGGCTGGAGGTGGGGCATGGTCCTACTTTCTTAGCATAGCCTATGAGTTAGACATTATGCTAATGTATCAATACTTAAAAGTAAGATTAACAGGAGAAGGTTGTTTTATTAATCTTTGTTTTCTAGTTAAAGCAATTGAAGCTTATCAATAAATGGTTTAGTGACTTGCTTTGGGAGACAGGCAGAATCTAAACCCAGGACTGTGGCAAAGCCAGTGTTCACTCTCTGCCCTACTTAAGATGTGGACAAGAAAGGACCCAGATATAGCTGTCTCTTGTGAGACTATGCCGGGGCCTAGCAAACACAGAAGTGGATGCTCACAGTCAGCTATTGGATGGATCACAGGGCCCCCAATGGAGGAGCTAGAGAAAGTACCCAAGGAGCTAAAGGGATCTGCAACCCTATAGGTGGAACAACAATATGAACTAACCAGTACCCCTGAGCTCTTGACTCTAGCTGCATATGTATCAAAAGATGGCCTAGTCGGCCATCACTGGAAAGAGAGGCCCATTGGACTTGCAAACTTTATATGCCCCAGTACAGGGGAACGCCAGGGCCAAAAAGTGGGAATGGGTGGGTAGGGGAGTGGGGGGGAGGATATGGGGGACTTTTGGGATAGCATTGGAAATGTAAATGAGGAAAATACCTAATTAAAAAAAAAACATGACCTTGAAAGCCATTATTAAAAAAAAAAAGATGTGGATAAGAGGACACAGACATGCTCATGGGTCAAGAGCAAATTATTTAAATGAGACTGATTTTTTTTTTTTTAATGTCATTTGGCCATAGAGGAAAAAGAAAAGTAATAAGTAAGATGTTATCAGCAAAACAAGAGTGTGTTGGGTATTTAAAACGAATTCAAGAGGCTGAAGGAGCAGTCAGAGAACAGAGTAACCCTATGCATTCGGTATCTCAGACAACGGATGCTACCTCGCATTAGCAAGCTATTGCTGCCTACCAAATCTCCCAAGATTAGAAGCTTCTAGAAGTGCATGTGTATGGTTCCATGGTTTCTGTGGAGAGGACTCCAGTCATGGCTTATCTGAATCCAAGATCTCGGGTCTGCTGTGAGAGATTTCAGGGCTCCAGCCAGGGTTGGAGACACGGCACAAGGTTCAACTAGGCAAGAACCTGTTTTTCTAAGCTCGTATGAGCACCCACAGGAGCAAGTTTCTTAAGGGATGCTACACTGAAGGCCTCTATTAGTGTTTGCCCTCAGCTCTCAACCATGTGGGGCTATCTAGCTTGGCAGTTTGCTTCATCAAAGTCAGCAAAAAGAGAGTGCTAGCACAATAAAGTCAGAACGCTGTAACCTAATCGTAGACGTGAAAGGCCTGTATATAGCCACAGTCTCTTTGTTAGAAGCAAGTTCCTCGAGAGGAAGAGGGGATTGCACAAGGCTGTAAATACCAGGGCCACAGGCCTTACCTTGGATGCTGCTTGCCATATTTAGGGCCAGGGCACAAGGAGGAGTGACATCAGGCTCAGAGCCCAGGAAGCAGGAAGGAGGGGCCTTGCATTGTCTGTGCCAGTATCTCCGAGGGACGCTGTGTTCCACTGAGCCTGGTACTGTTTAAATATATGGTCCGACTTGTGCTGAGAGAGGCTGGCAGCTAGTGTGAGAAGTGCTCCCTGCTGCTGGAGAATGAAGCAGCTGTAACATGAAGGACATCCACCTTTCCTCCGGTCTTCATGGCTGAATTCATGGCTCCCCATATGCAGAACTTAACAAGAGACTAGGTGGCCTGGGAGTCCAGGGGATGGAGCATGCAGATTTCCTGCTCCTGTGATAGGGTTGAGAGACGGTTGGCAAGGGGCATACGATGATCAGAAGGATTTGGAGAATTTATTGATTGGGACACTGTCAGCCCCTTTTCTTCTGAATGAAGTTACTCTGCTATCACCAAACCCAGGGGATGGTGGCCAACATTTGACCTGAATGTTCTTAGCTTCCTCACCCCATAGGCAAAGGGGGGAAAAAAGAGAAAAGATACTTGCACTTGGCTTTGCCCCATTAAAGACAACTAGCTTATTAACAGACCTGTCAGACTCACAGATGTGGTAGAAAGATACTTATATAGGCTGAAGATACAAATGTGCCTCAGTGCCACAGTCTTTATCAAAAACCAGCATGCCAACAATTAAAAATAAATGCTTCTTTTGTTTCAGCAGCCGCACTGCTGGGATCTGCCCTTTAGATATGAAAACACCAGAAGAGTGTGTGTGTGTGTGTGTGTGTGTGTGTGTGTGTGTAATTTTGCAGTGTTTACGCAATAGAGAGCCAGAATATTCACATAGTAAATAGCCATTATGAATAATAAATCAGAGCATAAGACAACAACAGAAAAGTCCTACTAGGTCTGTTTTTTAGCAAGGGCAGAAAACTATACCTACTATGACCAGACTTTGTTGAACCATCACAGTCCCCAGCAAAAACATAATATACATATTATGTATTTTCTAGGAGGCACAGTACTTCCCTCAGAGATCCAAGCACAGGCAACATATTTGTACGGAATCCACACAGGATTTTTTCCCTCATTATTCTGCAAACAGTGCTTACATTGAATCATGTAGCATTTATAGGATATTAGATAGATCAGTAACCTAGAGGTGATTTAAAGTATATGGGAAGAACTGTGGCATTACATGCTAGTATTTTCTATGAATATATATACACATATCTATGAAGACAACAATATGAATGAACATATAGTCCTTAACGCATGTATGGCCTAAGGGCAAGGTGAAGCATGGGGAGTGGGGGAAGGGCAACGCTTCTGTGTGTAACACAGAATGGGCTTGGGCAAAATGAGAGCACTAGAAGTCATATACAGCCAGCCCTGTATTCGTGATTCTGTATCCAGAGTCAAACAACACTTCTGCACTGAACACATACAGGTTTTGTTCTCATTATTCTGCTAAAAGTGCTCTAAGTGTTTTACATAGCATTTATAGAGTATTAGGTATATCAGTAATCTAGAGGTGATTTAAAGTATAGGGGAAGAACTGTGTATGTTACATGCTAGTACTCTTTTCATTTTATATAAGAGACCAAGCAGCCACAGGTTTTGGTGTCTAGGGAGTGGGTCTTAGGAAGCAGTCCTCCATGGAGACTGAGCTTCCAGGACATGAGTGCATTCCGGGTTTTTTTTTTTTCTTTTCTTTTTTGTTAGATATTTTCTTCATGTACATTTCAAATGCTATCCCCAAAGCCCCCTATACCCTCCCCCCACCCTACTCCCCAACCCACCCACTCCTGCTTCCTGGCCCTGGCGTTCCCTTGTACTGGGGGATATGATCTTCACAAGACCAAGGGCCTCTCCTCTCATTGATACCTGACTCTCATTGATGGCTGACTAGGCCATCCTCTGCTACATAGTGCATTCACTTTTTATGGAAGATCGTGTACATGTTCACAATGGGAAATTTTTATTGTTCTTTGTAAAAGTCCGAGAGAAACAGGCTCAGAAAATAGAGACATGTAAAGCAAAGTAAGAGAAACACTGGTCTCATTGTGCTCTGAGCAGGTACGGTGCAGAAGGGTATGAGATCTGTGACTAATCTCCAGGAGAGAGGAGGACACCCTGTGGTGGCTATCTCAGCACTTCCTTGGCACAGGCCTACATATGGGCCCCAAGGCACTAGCATTCCCTCATCTCCAGGCAACTTTATAGACACACTTCCTTCTGCCAAGACTGTGCCCTCCTGACTCATCATGTTGATGCTTAGATGTCACTTCCATCAGGAAGCCTTCACCATCTACCAGAATGCAACCAAGCTTTCTCATTTGCCCCCAATGGCTGCTGTCCTTCCCCACCACGCTGTCTCCCCAGGCTCTACTCTACTTGCTTTCTGACTTGGGCTGCTCTCCAGTTAGCTGCGGAAGTCAGGGCCTGAGTGTCTTTAATCTAGAAACTAGAATACGTAGTGCTTTGGCACAAAGTAATCACTTAGGAGACAGTTCTTGTTAATGGGTATGTGCGTCCATGAATGAACAAATACATGAGACGAGAGTTTGGGATAAATAATTTATTCTAGGACACACTTGCCCAAGCCCCATCAGACCTGTGTGTAATGTATGCCAAAGGCCTAAAGATGGCAGAAGGAAGGTAGGGAGGAGTGGGTTGTGCTCTGGCTGCCTTCTTGTCTGTCTGCTGTTTGTCTCGATAGAAGATAGTGACTGAAGAGATCTGACCAGTCTTGCTCAACGTGAGTCCTCTCTCCTGGTGACTGAATGACATATGGAGAGGAAATGGGCCAAGAGTCACAGTGGTCATGCTTGGGAAGGAGGGTGGCTGTGTATGCAGCATGGGGCTGGTGAATTGAGTGTCAGGTGGAGGGTGGAGGTTGCTTTGAAAGGAAAATTCCTCCACTAAGTAGTCTAGTCGAAGCTTTGGAGATGGAGGACAGTTAGTGGAGGCAGAGTGCAGGGGCTGCCCCAGGGCTGGCTTAGTGCGTGGGTGCTCCACGCATCTCTCAGCCTATTAAACTCAGTGTGTACTTTAGAGAGCTGCCCACCTTCAGAACTTGGCTGGCCCACCTTTCGTATGGCAGATGAACACTCTTAATGCCAACAGCTAAGTATCAAAGTAGCTTTCTGAAGTACTCACAGGCCTCTGACTTGAAGCCTCTAGTCTGCCAGTGACGCCGGTATTTTCTATGTATTGGCTGTTCTAGCTGTAAGTCACTCATGTCTTGGCTCAGGTTGTCCTTAAGCTGGGTGAGGTAACCCATGGTCTGGTCTCATTATACAGACTAAGAAAGAAGACTGGAAACATTGGGTCACTTTTCCAGGCTTCCCTGTCAGCAGATTTCAGAGGCAGAGTGCAATTTCTCAAGCTTACACTCTTAAGTCCCTTCCAGAAGGTAGCTCTCAGGGAGGGGGCCTCCCTGAAGTTATCATTACAAGGAAGTTGGTTAGAGTTGAAGTTTACCAGAGGGAGTCATGGGGCCGTTGTACCCTCCTTGCCTGTAACTGCTGCAGATACCTTGCTGTGCAAGGTAGTCCCCTGGTCCCTGCATCCTTTGAAACCCAACTTCAAACTGTTCGCTTGTCGCTGTAGCATGTACAATACTCAGTGGTTTTGTGTTGAAGGCCCGTTTATGTGTATCTATGTACCTGTGTCTGTGACAGACAGACAGACAGACACACACACGAAAGCTTGGATCCCCTGGGTCAGGAGCTGCAGGTATTTGTGGGATGCCTGTTGCATGGGTGTTGTAATCTGAACTCATGTTTTCATGATTATACAGTAAGCACACTGAATCACTGAAGCTAACTTTTCTTTTCTTTTCTTTTTTTTTTTTTTTTTGGTTCAGTTGTCATTCATACACACACACACACACACACATACATACATACATATACACATATATTTTATATTTTATTTTTACACATATATATATTTTCCACTTTATATCCTGCTCACTGCCCACCTCCTGGTCACCTCCTCCTACCATCCCCCCCAACCCTCTTCTTCTTTTCCTAGTGGGTGCCCCCCCCCCCCAGTTTAAGAAATAAAATTCAGCTGTTTCCTCTTCATTTCTATCCAAAGTGTTTATCCAAAGTGTTTATAGTCCTTAAATTTCTAACTTCATTCTGTCAGGGGAGCTGATGCATTGGAGAAATCCAGTTTAAAGAAAAATGTAAAGCATCCGATGATCGTTTTGTGTGGAAGCAACTATCTCTTAATGCTTGCTGGTGCTTTGGAGTTTTTACAGAAGGCTGTTTCACAGTGGTAACCTCTAACAAGCTGTCCACCTGTCCTTGTGTGTTTCCAGATCACACACCCTGCTGGCTGTATGTCTCAGTTTATTAAGTTCTTTGGAGAACAGATCCTCATTCTTTGGAAGTTCGCCTTACTTCGAAAGCGCATTCTGATATTTTCTCCCCCACCTGTGGGTGTCGTGTGCTATAGAGGTAACCCGTAGCCCAAGTGGGGCTTTTCCTAAATGCCCAGTACACATGCCCTCATCCTTTAGTTGTTGACCAACTTCGGAAGAGTTTGGGCCATTTCAATGGGATCAAGGCTTCTGATGGGAATTAAGAGTATAGAGTCTGGAGGCAATGAAGATGGATGGGGAGGGGGCTTACCTTAGTATCTGCGAAGAGATAAGTGTCTGGGTTGAAGCTGGAATGGTGGATTGTGGGTAAGAGGTAAACTGGATCAGGTTAGCTGAAGTATGCAGGGGTATGGTTGAAGAAGAGTCTAGGATGATAAGGATCATGAGGCCACCGGAAGTGGGGGTGTTGTGATCATAAAAAGAGGAAGAGCTATAAGAATATGTTCTGGCACAGTGTGGGGGAAGAGGGTGCCTCAGTGGGCCTATGCCAAGGTATCCCTTCCCCCTGAGGGAACCAGATACACACCGATATAGTATAGAATAGAATTTATTTAGGGCATGGGAAGGGGAGTTAAGAGGGTAGCAGAGGCAGAGAAAGGCAGAGAAAAGGAGAGAGTAGAGAGATGGGGGCCGGCCATGGCCATGTGGAGAGAGGGGGGAAGGGAATGGGGAGCAAGGGGGCAAGAGGTAAGAAAGAGGCAAGAGCATAAGGGAGAGAGGAGGGGCCAAGCAGCCCCTTTTATAGTGCCATGCCTACATGGTTGTTGCCAGGTAACTCTGAGGAGGAACATACCTGGCTGCTGCCAGGAACTGTGGGGATGGAGTTTAGACAGAATACCAACAGAGGGACCAAAGAGTAATGAGTTGTTTGGTGGTGGCCTAACTTGGGGCGTGATTGGTGTTCACTACTTGAGACATTTCCAGGGAGATGCTCATCAGGCAGTTGTGTGATTGGGTTAGAATCTCTGGGGAATAGCTGGGCTTGAGAGTGACATAAAGCCTATGTAATAACCTTGGAATGACAGCATCACCTGGAGAGAGTGAGGAATGAAGGTTTAAGAGGTTGGTCGATAGTGGCTCAAGGGCAGGAGACTGAAGGAGAGCATGGAAAGGGGAGGACCAGAGGATGGGAGGTTCTATCGAGCCAGAGCCTTGAGGAGGGAGAAGGCCAGACAGGTCAGTGAGAAAAATTCAGCATCTATTTGGTGATAAATTACCAATGAGGACTTTAAGATATCAGGTTCTGATATAACTGTCTCCTGAGGGCCTTTGCCAGTGCTTGGCAAATACAGAAGTGGATCCTCACACAATCATTCCATTGGATGGAGCACAAGGTCCCTAATGAAGGAGCTAGAGAAAGTACCCAAGGAGCTGAAAGGGACTGAAGCCCCATAGGAGGAACAATATGAACTAACCAGTACCCCTAGAGCTCCTTGGAACTAAACCACCAATCAAAGAAAACACATGGTGGGACATGTGGCTCCAGCCACATATGTAGCAGAGGATGGCCTAGTCAGTCATCAATGGGAGGAGAGGCCCTAGGTCCTGTGAAGGCTCTATGCCCCAGTTTAGGGCTGGGCCAGGAATGGGATTGGGTGGGTTGGGGAGCAGGGGAAGGGGGTAGGGGATAGGGGTTTTTCGGAGGGGAAACTAGGAAAGGGGATAACAGTTAAAATATAAATAAAGAAAATATCTAATAAAAAAAAGATATTAGGTTCTGCAGTGGGGCCTGAAGATTTTCCAAGACTACCAGGTTATAGGATAGGTAGCACAAACAAAGCCTTCCCTGGCTTCTGAAACAACTTCCCATTGGCCTAGCTAAACGCTCACTCAAGGCTGGGAAGGTTTGTTTGGGCTCATGGTTCTCAGAGTCCAAGAGAATGACACTGGCTTTTGGCTTTGGTCAGCTTTTGAGGCCTCATGGTGGAAGAGATCATTGGGGAGGGAGCAAACTTACTTTATAACACTTTAGAGATAACTTTTTATAAGGGTAGCACCTCTGTGACCTAATTCCATCATAGGGACCCTAATCTCCCAATATTATTATACTGGTAACCAAGCCTCAATATGGGGTTTGGCAAGAACAAACAACAGAATGTAGCAGCTTCATGTAGGACAACTGTTCTGAGGTATCGACCTGCTTGGTCTTGGGTGGGGGAGAAGGGAACAGGAGGGAAAATTCCTCACTCTGGTGTCCCCCTCTTACAGTGTACTGTTGCTGTTGTCTGGCCAATGTGTCCCTGCCTGGCATTGGGGGCACCATCCCTGAGTCCAAGCCTTTCTTCTATGTGAACGTGGCTGACATTGAGAGCCTGGAAGTTGAGGTGTCCTATGTAGCCTGTGAGTATGGGGACCTCCCCAACTCTCCCTGTGATGTTTAATTCTGTAGTGAGATTGGACTGGCTTTTGTGTGTGTGTGTGTGTGTGTGTGTCCCCTTGGGGTTCTTACCTCATTTACCCTGGGCTCCAAAGGTACCACAGAGAAGATATTTGAAGAGAAGCGTGAGCTGTACGATGTGTACGTGGACAACCAGAATGTAAAGACACACCATGACCACCTGCAACCCCTGCTGAAGATCAACAGTGCAGACAGGGAGAAGTACCGTCGGCTCAATGAGCAGAGGTGAGATGGCTCATCTGCCAGATGCTTGTCCTGTGTGCTAGTGAGTGCAGCCCAGGCCAGTGCTGTGCTAAAAGGGACTTGCAGGCCAGTCACAGCAGCACCCTAAGCAGGATGGTCCCGCGAATCTGCGAAAAGCCCACTCTATCACCACTTGAGCTTTCCCAGTCTCCTGTGCTTTAGGAGGCTGGCAGTCCTCCATCTTGCCCTCACACATGGGGGGTTCCTGATGGGCTTAAGACTCTAAACCCCAGTGAAGGAACCAGTCACACTACCTTTCAGAAACACCCCAAAGACCTTTGCCTGCATGTTTGGAATACCCACTGACTGAGCATCTACACTATGTGGACTCATTAGGAAGCTTGTGTATGTACACTGTTCCGTGTAACTCTCAATTGTTTATGCTACAAAATGAAGGGTTAGTATATAATATGTATATAATATATGTAACATGTATATAATATATAATACAATATTTGTCCCAGTCAGTGGACAAAACAGTCCCATGACTAATGGGGCAGGGCGGGGGACCATTAGCAAAATGGGCCATAGATCCTGGGTTTGAGTCCAGGTTCTGTTCCTTGTTTACTCAACTTCAGGCCTGGCACAACTCTGTGAGGTGCCGCTTCCTGAGAGATACAGCCATCATTGGTGCTTGTTGCTGCCAATTAGCTAACTGGATGTAGTGTCCACTGGAGTCTGATGGTGTTCCCCCTTCCAACAGGCAGATGCTGTTGTACTCCCAGGAAGTTGAAGGAGACTACAGCCCATGTGAAGAGGACCTCTTTGTGCTGTGAGTCAGCCGGGGTGTCAGCTGTGGGGTTCTGGGAATGCTTTCAGTACCAACTTCTGCAAACAACTTGCATCCCTTCCATGCATCCCACTGCAGTGGAGGGTGACTGTCATCATCCTTGGGCTCTCAGTGCTCTGTCCTTAGAGGTGACCTGAGTCCTGCAAAGCCATCAGGGTGAAACCTGAGTGGCTGAAGAGACAGGGCAGGCCCTGGAGAAGTGGTGACCGTGAAAGTACATTGTATTAAACATTTGTATCCAGAATGTCACCACATAGCTGTCCATCTCTCCACCCTCTCACTCACTGCCTCCTCTGAAAAGACCAGGGGTTTTTGTGCTGAGTATTATGAGATCATCTGAAAATCCAACGTTTGAATGCAGTGTAATCTCTCTTCCCCAGATCTGGTAGCCACGGAAAGGGCCAGCTCCTTCCAGTACACATTATACTCAAGTGGCCACTGGAAGTCCTGTTTCAAAATTAGAGTGGAACTGTAATTGAAGTAGAAACAAATCTCCTGGAGGGGCCCTAGTTTTGATGAGGGCATCTCTACAGAGGTTGATCCTGTTCTTGAGGCTCCTTTCTAATGCATGCATACTGTGCGAATGGGCAGACACACAGTCTAGTTAAGCCATTTTGGTATGTCTGTAGAAGGTCCCCAACCCCCCAGACAGCATGGCTGAACTAATGTCTTTCTAAGCTGTGACTCTGAATCCTGTTTTATGTATGCTCTTCCTCCAGACACCCCTCCCAAATAGAGCAAACACGAAGTGTGTGTGAGCTGTGCCAGTCTCAGTCAGTATGGCTTGCCGCCCCTTTCCACACTGCTGGCTTCAGAACTGCTGTGCCTGCTCCAGCCCCTCTGAGTTCTCCTTTTCTAGGCACAGCATCAGTGACCACAGACAGCTGCAAGGCTGGTGCAGAACCCTGTGCTCTCCAGTGAGGCCTGTTGGCTCTCAGTTGCTGTGGTCCAGTCAAGGCTTTGAAAACTGTGCATATTTAGTCTCAGTCTTGAAATCTCAGTCTCAGAACTGCATCATCAGGTTCTGTGTCTTGGTTACTCAGAGGGAGTGACATTGTCTATGGAACCTCTCCAAGGGGCTATGCTTAAAGCAGGAAGACAGCAGTCAGGCCCTCATCCATAGAGACACTACAATTCTTGCTGTGTGTCTTCCTTGCTGGCCTCATTCACACTAATAGCAGTTTTTAATCCTCTTAAAAATTGTTACAAGTTTGGAAGGCTTGTAAAAGCACACTACCCAAGCGCAGACGGGGCTCTGCTTGTTTGGGTTATCTAGATGAGCTTCTTGTCTTCCTTTTCCTGTCTTGGAAATGCAGGTTTTTCCTAGAGCAGAACAACCGGATTTTTCAGACTCTGTTGGAGGTGTCAGCCAGCCAAGATAAAACTCTAACAGCGGAGCATGCCCGAGGCATGGGACTGGATCCCCAGGGAGACAGGAGCTTTCTCATGGACCTGCTGGAGGCCTACGGCATCGACGTCATGCTGGTCATTGACAACCCCTGTTGTCCTTAGGAAGCATGATAGGACTGGTGGTGAGACTCACTCGTGTAGGGTGACAGGAGCCTGGAGTGCACCCCAGGCCCTCAGCAGCTTCAGTTTTAATTAAGTTGACACAAAGGACTGTTTATACTTTCCAACACATGAAACTTTTGCCATTTTCTTTCTGAGCCTCAGCCCTGGGGCTGGGATGGAGCTGGGGTGAGGCTGCCTGGGCTTGTAGCCTTTGGTTGGACGTGGGAATCTACTGTCATCCACTGCTGCTTCTTTGGGTTTAGTCTTAGGAGTTCTGTGAGTCAGAGTCAGACTCTGGGATGAACTGTTCAGAAAACCTGTATGTCTTCGTTTGCCTTTGTTGCATATGAAAATAAGATAACTATGTGTCCCCGTATGGCCTTAGATGTTCATCTGCTTAAAGACAGAAACTAATTAGATGATCTTTCCACCAAGTTCAAGGAGTCAAGTTAGGATCGCCTAGTCGTGAGAGGGCAAGTCTGAACCTTCTCTGTTCGATGGAGGGACCACAAAGGAGGAAAGAATTCTTGAAATCCTTCCTAAAGTAAGCTATGAGTTATAGCATCCACCCACCCTCCCCACTGCCTCCCAGTCCTCTTGGTCAGTGCTGAAGGGTGGTGCTGGCCCTGAGCTTATAGACTCATAAGCATTGAATATCCTCTTGAACTAACTAACAGGTTCAAATAGGTAAGGGAAGAAGTTTCCAGTTTCTCTAAGAGCTCTGTGGAGGGATGGTACACAGTCAGTCCTACAGCAGATACTTCTGATGAATTCTGAAATATAGCCAGGGCCCAAGCTGGTTAACTCAGGTTGCAATGTGATGTTAACAGGTCTCTTTACCAATGTGAAACTCCCACAGACATCTCTGAAGTAGAGACAACATTCCTTAGGCTAAGCAAGGAACCTAACAGATTTGTCAGGGAAAACATAACAGTGCCTCCCATCCAAGAGAATGGCTGGAAATCCCAGACTAACAACCATGCCTGCTTCTTTTGGTCTGTGATGGGACTGCGGTCACTTTGTTCTTTGGGGCTGGGATACTTTGGACTCATGCACTATGTTGGAGGGCAGCTGTGAACCATATTCAGAAAGCCATGTGAATAGCTAGCTAGCCAGCCATCAGACATCCATGTCTGTAGCTAAAGAGCAGCCAGGTTGATGCCCACAGCAGAGAGAACTTCAAAGAGAGGGTCCATGCCTCTTAGTTCTGGGTTCTTGAGGCTTATTGCTTAGCTCAAGAATGTTCACTGTAGCTCCTTGATAAAAAATCCAAGAGTAAAGAGGTTGGTGTGTGTGTGAGAATGCCAACAGACACTGATGAGTCAGGGTAACGTCTTTTCTGTAAATATATAAGTTTAGGCACTGACATAAACTGTTCCATCTAATTGATTTTTTCTCCTCTGCAGTGTGGGTTTAGCCATCATTCCAGTAACACAATGTTTACAGAAAACAGCTGTGCTCAGTGGCTGAAGTTTCTCCTGCTTTGTCCTTAGGGCTACCTTTTCCTCTTGCCCCAGGGCTGAGCAGTGGGGACTACCTGATGCTGATGGAGCAACAACTTCCCTTGGTCGCTAAAGCTCAAAGTCAGGGGTAGATAGCCAGAGATAGGAGCTTCTGAGGGACTGGAAGCCCCTCTTCAGAACTCATTGAAGAGAGGCTAAGCAATTGCATCCACAGACCTAACAGATTTGACAGGGAAAATATAACAGTGCCTCCCATCCAAGAGAATGGCTGGAAATCCCAGATGAACAACCATGCCTGCTTCTTTTGGTCTGTGATGGGACTGCATTTGTTTGTTCTTTGGGGCTGGGATACTTTGGACTTCATTCAAATGAAGCCCCCGTTTCTGAGAACCTCCCTAGAGCCTTCTGTATGCCAGCACTGTTTGCTGTGCTGTTGAGGCAGCAAGCTGAGAACTGCTAATGAAGGTGAGAAAGGTTGTCTGTTATCAACTTGGGCTTTATGGGTTCTTTTTAACTGAGCAGCTGTGTTAGGTCTTAGGCTCTGGGCTTGCTAGCCCCCAGAAGCAGAACTTCTTGTTCAACATCTCCTTCAGTCTTTCCTTACCTTGCCAGTTTCCTCATAGGGCCAGAACATGGCACAGGTGTCTGTGTAGCCGACAGTGTGTATGTCAGCACCCCTTGTACCCTTTGCCCCCTTTTATCAGCTGCAGAGTAAGTCTTGAGATGTGAGCCACATCACTATGAAGTCATACCAGACTGCTCCCCCCGTGGCAGTGGGCAGATGCAAGTCTGCATAATATTCTGTGAGTTTCCTATGAAGGGAAGTAGTTTGTGTAGAACTCTATAGGAATCTCTTTACAGTGACAGCAGAAGCTAGTAGCCACAGGATGTGCTTGCCCGTCACTCTTGAAATACTTTCTGAAAACCCATCTGGCTTTATTTGGAAGAAGTTAGTTCACATCCTTCATAGCTTTCTGACCATTAGCAGAGACAGGCATTTTTCTAAACACTGGCCTCTAGGAAGAGGGCTAAAATCTCAGATGTGGGTCCTGCCATTCTGCTGGTGGCTCTCATCAGACCCCTGCCAGAGCTGGCAGAACCCTTCTGGGGAGCACTAATCCCCTCCTGTACCATGCTGGGAACCATGTGTTAACCTGGAAGCACTTGCTGACTTGCATTGCTGGCTATTCAGTCATTTTTAAGGTAGAAGAGATTTCCAATGGTAACCATCTTCAGGGGGCCCGACACTGGGGTTTTGGATACGTGGACATCCATGTTAAGTACAACATACTGAGTAGAACAAGAGCCTCTTAAAGTGGGTGTTTGCAGTTTTGTCAGCAGATGGTAATGCCCAGCTAGTTGTTGCCTGGCTCAGGACTCTTTCCTTGGAAGCAGTAAAAATAGCAGAGCTTATCTCCTACCAGTCTATAAAGGAAGGCCAAGTCATTGCCTGGTATTAGTGTTAGCTTTAAACATGAAGCCTTCCCTGTGCTGGGCATGGATCCAGGCCAATGTTGGTGTCCTACCTGGGGCCCATATGGTTCAATCAGTTAGGAGTACAATGCGACAGGAGGTGTTTGCCTCCCATACCTCCCACCCACCCTGGCTTCTGGAGACGAGCTGGTTACATTGCTGGGATAGAAGTTAGGATAAGAACCTGAAACTATAACTTACCTTGCTGGAAACCACGGAAAGGTGAGAGTGACGCTCAGATACAATAGTGCCAGATGCTTCATGGGAAGGTTTGCTTACACAATTACCTAATATATCTTAGCTAGATAATAAGGTAAATTAAACCGTGGCTAATTGCTGCCTTCATTCTGGAGGCAAGGGGGACGAACCTCCTGTCTTGAGGAACTGAAAGCCTATCAATGCAGAGAGGTAAAATGGACTTACCCTTCCACAGAAGCTTTTGGGGAGACTTCTCCAAGAGTGCTAGTGAATTACCTGGTGGTAGAAGTCAGCCTCCTAGAGATGCAGGGACTTGGGAACTGTCTTTTCCCCTAAACTGCACAGCCAGAGAGTGGACTGAGATGCTTCCTCCAAGTCCAGTGCGATGGTCCTTGCAGAGGTAAAGAAGGGCTATGGGGTATGGGTGAACAGAGCTGTAAGATAACGCTGGGTCTCACAGTGAACATGCCTTATTATGAGAAGAGCATCATCCATTAGGACGTCTTCCCCTTAGGCTTCCAGGCTAATAGGCTAATAGGCTGTCCAGCATCCCATCTCTCCCTCATAGCGCATAGTTCTGCCCATAGCTTACCTTAGCAAGCCCAATTTCATCCCTTCTCATTTTATGAAAACCCTTTTCAGTCAGGTAGGGGAAAGGAAGGAGTTAAGGGCTCCCTCTAAACCCAAGTCATGGGCTTTGACTATGCCACTTTATAGCTAATATACCTCTGTTCCCAGGAGCTACTGAGGTACCCAGTGTGGTGGGGAAAAGACGGTGAATTAAGGTAATGCTTTTCCTATGGGAAATGGAAGTTTATTTTTATACCAGTGTTACTGAATGGTGAATTAAGTACTGAAGCATTGGAAAGGAATTGCAAAGTTATCATCTAAACAGCAACGGGCAGCTTTTGTGGCTTAATAGCAGTGGAGGCCCTTAGACATGTCGCTGTCTGTGACAGGGTTTTGAAGCATGAGCACACACTCTCTGCTGTATTATTTCAGCAGCCATTACAGGAGAGAAAGTCAACTGGCCTGGCAAGATGAGAGGGACAGTGACCTTGGGCAAATCTGTAGAACAGAAGTGCGCAAATAGCCTTTCAATGACTAGTCCTTCTTGATCAAGAGAGAGAGAGGGGAATGGGAGGTAGTCTGCTGCCTGGCACTTTAATTCATTTTAGTGGCTGGAAGTTGGGTGATACTGTAAAATTAGAAAAGGAATAGGACTTTTTTTGGTGCTATATAGAGAAATGAAAATGGGGAGGAATAAAACTCCTTTTAGAGATTCCTCTAGAACGTCAGCATGGCGCTGCCTCTCAGAACCATGTTGACTTAAATTCTGACAGGTTTACAGCAGAGGGTTTGTTTGCATTTGCAGCAGGTGCCTGTGTGGTTTGCTGAGTTTACTTTGCTTCTTAATGATACTGGGGCTCACTGGGACAGGGCAGGGTTTTATAAATTGTGCATAGATGGAGCTGCAAAGTGAAAAGCCCATAAAAAAGAAAATATATGTAACTGACATTGTATCTGGGTAAATTAAGCAAGGAGAGTTTTTTTACATATATATATATATATGAAAGTCAGGCAAACCCAAAGTTCATTTTCCTTGCCCTTCAGAAATGCCATCAGCCATGAGAAATGGGGGATTCTGTCCTCTTGAACTGCCTGCATAAGTGGCTGCCAGGCTTTGGGTCAGAGATAAACAAAATCAACTTCATTTATTTGCCCAAAACTTGGATAAATTTTTGCATAAGTCTAGAATATAATCTTTCCTGAAAAAAAGAAGTCATGGTAATCAAGGAAATCTGTTTTTCCTAGTTTTTTTTTTTTTTTAAACATAGTGTCCCTGTTGCCTTAAATGTAAAAACCTATTTTGAGAAACAACCCCAGTCTAAAAGTTATAGCAATAAAAGAACCCTAATCTATTTTTGTTTCAAGTCTTTACCTCATGACAAAGTCAGAAGGATAATTGGTAAGTTTTGCTCTGGGTACTACTGCAAACCGATGTATCCTTTCTGTGTCCTCAATGGAGTATTATTTACAGACCTGAAGGAAGGTGGGCTTAACCCCAAGGCTAAGTGTAAATGTTTCTTGAATTGATTCTTTCTGTGGTACAAGTTAACACCTGTGTATATCATATCTGTATATATCTGAACCAAGTTATGTGCAGAGGTTGATAATAACTATATTTACAAAAGAAATTTTTACAATTAAAGTTCACATTTTAACATGAGCCTGTGTGCTGTGATCTTTTACCATGTAGTTTTTGGTAGGAAGGAATGCCGATGGCCTAGCCCACGGATAGAGCCCAAGGGATCAAGGCTGCTTTTACTCACAGACACAAGGACAGACACTGGGGAGCTCTAGCTGGTCCTGTGAGAGGCTGCAGTTGGATAAACACTCTCCACATAATGGAAACTAAAGTCAGAGAACCAGGACCTTGTACCTTTAATCCCCACAGGAAGCTTCTAGACTTAAGAAAGAGGATATTTTATTTCAGAAATCTCTTATCAGAGCATTATATATTGATAAATATGCACATTGTATATCTATAGGGAGAGTTATTTTAAACCAGTATAAAGTGAGTTGTTAACACTGGTTGCAAAGCTAGGTTTCTGTTTTCTAACTGGGGCAGTCATACCCAATCTATGCCTTAGGGGCATTATAAGAACTGATACTCTTTTTTTTTTTTTTTTTTTTTTTCTGAGACAGGGTTTCTCTGTGTAGCCCTGGCTGTCCTGGAACTCACTTTGGAGACCAGGCTGGCCTTGAAATCCTCCTGCCTCTGCCTCCCGAGTGCTGGGATTAAAGGCTTGCGCCACCACACCCGGCTCTGATACTCCTGGCCTGGAGGTGATCCCTACAATCTCAGCAGAGCTGAGCATCTGTATACCTGTTATTAAATGTGCACAATGCAGGGATGGACCATCCAATGAAAAAGCAAACAAACCCAGACAGTGCAACTGACTAAAGAAAACAAAATTAACAGAACGCATTTAATAATGTGGGTCTAATAGCCTTCCCTAGCCCCATGGATGTTATGGTTAGAATGTGCAGCTACACAGTGTCTTAAGAACTAACACTATATTCTATTATTTCCTTACACCATAGCAGTGCCTTTCCCTCCCCAGTTGGCACAAAGTGGTCTACGCCGACCTTCAGACTCCTCTGTTGCTAAAGCATAAGCACACACAACTGCATAGGTAGCCTTATTTTTCATGATCTTCAATTATGAACTTTCTGTAGGTGCTGTGTGTCCACTCCGTTCATACACTGGTTTTACTCCAATGGGACACATAGGAAAAGGTCTATTACTGTCTATATTTAACTCTGATCTTTCTGCACTTCCTGCTGCTAAGGGTGTCACTTTCCCTTTCACAATGACAAAGGCTCAGTCACAGTGCAGGCCTTCTAGATAGAGTTCAAGGCCTTCGGGCACTAGCAAAGGAAATGTCCATGCTAGTATTAAAAGTAAACCATCCTAAAGACCAGGTAGCAACTCCTTAGAAAGGCAAGTGCTTTCAGTTCTCAGCTTGCAGCAGACTAGAGGAAGATAGAATCAAATTGTTAGCTGAAAGATCATTATTAATTGTAATGCAAATAGTATGGTTTTTCCCCTCTAATTTCAAAGCAATTATAAAAAAGTTGTTAGAATTCATAGTCATCTACTTTCTGGGCTCAAAAATAATAAATTAAAAAAGAATGTAACTGACACTGGATATCCTTATCTCACCAGAACTAATATTTACATGTTGGGTAAATAAACAAGTTAGGAACAAGAACATCCCAATAACATAACTGTAATTACAAAAAAATAATTATTCAAATAATTATTTCTTCTAATGTATACTAATAATTGTTAAAAACATTTGCTCGGTAATAAGTTAATACTTAAGTTATAGATTTACACATTTTACTGATGAAAAGCAAATGATAAATGATAATGGCAAGCATAAAAATAAACTGGTAAAATCACTTAGCTGGGGATATGGAACCTGAAGAGGCCACTTCCTGTAGCCAAGCAGGAACCCCAATGTAGCCATCAAGACATCCACAAAACTTTCAACTCAAAATTTAGCCTGTCTACAAGAAATAAAGGACAAGGGATGGAGCAGAGACTAAGGGAATGGCCAGCCAATAGCCAACCCAACTTGAGACCCATCCCATGGGCAAGCACTAATCCCTGACAGTATTAATGGCATGTTATGCTTGCAGACAGGAGCATGTTATCTGAGCTGACACAGACAGATGCAAGCACCTATAGTCGAAACAGTGGATGGAGCTTGGGGAACTCTAATGGAAGAACAGAAGGAAGAATTCTGGGCCCCAAAGGGGTAGGAACTCTACAGGAAGACCAACAAAGTCAACTAATCTGGGCCCTTGGGGCTCTCAGAGAATGAACCACCAACCAAAAACATATAGGAATGGACTTAGGCTTCCCAGCACATATGTAGCACATGTGCAGCTTGGTCTTCATATGGGTCCCAAACAATTGGAGCAGGGCTATCCCTGCCAAGCCTGGCATGGCCCTGGTGGGGACAGAGTGACATGGTTCCTGCCTAGGAACTAGGCAGGACAAGGCCCTGGTGTGAGAATCCATAAGTGTTGATGGTTGCTGTGGGTGTAAGCTTGTTTGTGTAAAAATGTACCTATTTTCTGGACCCACTAGCAGTGGAGGACTCTTCCTTCCAATGAATGTCTTCCCTGTTAACGTTAATAACTCCATAATAATGAAAAACAGCACAAGTCCAGGAGTCAAGGGTGTGGCTATGTCTCAGCAAAATGGTAAACGAGGGGACCTTCAGGATAGTCTTTAAGGATGTAGAGAGATCTCTAAAAACATGGGTTCAAAATATATAGAATTTCTCAACTATGTAAAAATATAAGGATGCAATATGAATTATAAGGCACTCACAAATCTAAAGGAACAAATATTATGAGTCAGTTTGTCAGAAAGATACAAAGATAGGCAGGTACAAATGAAGGCAGATTCCTGAGTTCAAGGTCAGCCTGGGACACAGCAAATCTAGGCCCAGTTGTGGTGGAAATGGTAATTTCAGGACAGGGTCCCACCCAACTAGCTTATTGTTTGTGCTTAACAAAGGTAGACAGATCTCTGAATTCTTTTGCAATGTTGAGGAAAAAAAAATGTGTGCTTCCTGTCTGCTAAGAATCAAAGGGCTGGGGGAATGTCAGGGCCAGGAAGCAGGAGTGGGTGGGTTGGGGAGCAGGGTGGGGGGGAGGGTATAGGGGGCTTTGGGGATAGCATTTGAAATGAAAATGAAGAAAATATCTAATAAAAAATGCCTTAAATAAAAAAAAAATTCAAAGGGCTGAAGTCAAGGGATGCTGATTCATAATCAAAAGGAAAACCTTGAGTAAATGATTGGACAGGATTGATAGGTAAAATAAAAGACTGGACCTTTGTTCCACAGGAAATGACCTATCCAGAGAAATTTTTAGGATAAAAAGAGAACTGCTTGGAGATATGCACACACAAGCACACATAAACACAAGCATGCACGCACACACACACACACACACACACACACACACACACTCACAAGCAAGCAGAATATAGACACAGAAATCTCTGAGACAGAGAGAAAGCGGAACATAGAAGCAGAATGGAAAAGCTATATCAAGCAGAACACAGGTCATCAGCTTGGATCCATGATTTGACTTCAAGTCATTCTTTGCACTGCTCCCACTTCTGTGAGAACCCCTCTCCAAGCTAAGCCTGGTCCTTGACATATCCCAAAAGCTGTTGCCTGTATGTGGGATATGTTCTTCTAGCTGGGCTGACTTGTCTGGCATCAGTGGAAAAAGAAGCACCTAGACGCAGAGACTTGATGTGCCAGGGTTGGGGGGATACCCAGAGCTCCCCGTCCCAACCTGCTCAGAGGAGAGGGGAGGGGTTGGGGGAAGGGTTGTTGTAGGGAGGTGACTGGGAAGGGGCAGTGAGCAGGATGTAAAGTTAATAAGTAAAAAAATAAAATTAAATTAAACAAGCAAATAAACAAACCAGCCAGGTCTCTGCAGATCTCAGACCTCATAAGAAGTTTCATTGTGCAGTGGAAGGCAGTTAATACAGAATGTTAACAATTGGCCAAGTACAGAGAATAAGTGTCGATGGACTGGTGGCCACGAGTGGGACATCTTCATCACATTTATCACACTCTCTTCATGCCAGGACTCTAGTATCATGATGGAAGAAGGGTAGGAATAGACTGTAAGAGCCAGAGGTTGGAGAGGACAGGGTTGATGGAGTGTCTTCTGGACAGGACAGGACAGGACAGGACAGGACAGGACAGGACAGGACAGGACAGGACGGCTCCATGCACATGCTGGCAGCAGCTGTGGCTGCCTGCACAAGATCGAGATAGTCAACAGTGCAGCGTGGAGGAGAGAGGGGCTCATAGCTCCTACCAACTGAGGAACTGTGTATGGACTGTAGATGGCTTCTGGAAGAAGGGCCGTTGTTTTTCCTTACGGGTGTGGCCATTGGTAGGTTGAACAACCTCTACTGGATGGCCTGACATGCACAAACATATAGACAGCACCAAAGTAAACTTTGGGTTATAAGACAAAATAATATTAGGAGGGGTGAGATGGATATGAGAGGAGTTGGGGACGAACATAAGGGTGAATATGATCAAAATATGTATAAAATTGACAAAGAATCAATAAAAATGTTATATTAAAAAAGAAAAAAATTCCTTTGTTCACAGTAGTATAGAAATATACCCAAGGGAGAAAAAAAATAATTTAAAAATTTCAAATAGTAAAACTCTAGTTTACTAGTTAATTTTTATAAATAAGGGGTGCATTTAGATTACACTGGATATGTTTAAAAGAATGATCAAACAGTTTTTATTTTTAAACAATATTTACACAATACTAGTAAGTACACTGACAAGTGTTTAACTTCCCATGGAAACAATAGATGTCAACACAAATATGTGATTTTAAAAAATATATATATATAATACATTTAAGTTTATGAAGTAGATTTAAAACACTTTCTCCCGGTATGGTTGATTCACCTGGGGAAGCAGTTTTTTAAAAATGAAGAACCCTAGCTTCCTGCCAGGTTGAGTTACAAAGTCAACCTGGGGGTAGGTCCCAGGTCAGTTAGTTTTCAACATGCGCCTCAGTTGTACACATGCAAACTAACAATGAGGAAGCACTAGTTTGTTTTAAAATAGCATTTTACAATACGTCTGCCATGGCTAAAGAGGGAACAACCTCACATTTGCTTTCCGGATGAGACCAACCAACCAAAGCAGAGAGCTCACAAAGGAGCAGCACCCATGAGAGAGCCCAGAAAGAGGGCGAGGCTCCCGGAGACAGCAGCTGCCTCCCCGGGGTGCCCCAGGACGGTCAGAGAACCGAAACAGGAACTTGGTCTACAGATTCCACTCTCCACTGTGGGACAATCACAAAACTCCAGCCCTTCCCAACTCAGGGAGTACAAGAACGTTCTAGACCCAGCCTGAGACAACCACTGTGTAAGAGGGATCAACTACCTCAACATAAGGAAAGCGAGGGTTAACAGGGTACTGACCACAAACAAGTGCATGACATGGTATGTGCTCTAGGAAGCAAACAGGAGGGCTGGGGGTACTTGCCATGAAAATTCCCTTGGGATCCTGTGACCCTCTGGGGACAGAAGCACACACATCCCCCATGTGGTCCCACTGGTGGCTTGCAGTGCAGCCTGGGAGTGCCCGCCACGCTGTCGCTCACTGGGATGTGCTCGGCAGCATTTGCTCTCTCTTCCTCGGATCACAGAAGAACCGCAGCTTTCTGGGCAGTAGTTTGACCTCCACCGGCATGGCTTCGTACTCCTCGCTGTCAATGCTGAAGGAGCCCTCAGTTCCCTAGAGAGAGGCGAGTACTGAGCACAACTGGGACCTTACTGGATGAGGAAGCGTCTGCAGAGGACTCAGCCTAACAAAAACCTCTCAGTCCTGACTGGTTCTGGAAGCATCAACTCTCTAGTCCACAGAGAGGGGTTTTCCTTTGAAACCTTCTATCTCAAGAAACACTTTGGAGCTTGAATAATATTAGAATTTTAAAACATTTATCAGAAGGCAAGAGCATTTACATATTATAGATACATGAAATTGTCAAAGAACATAATCAGGATATCCACTATGGAAAAAATAAATTGATTATAGGGCCAGAGACAATAAGTCTCCTTAGCAAAAGCAGCTGATACTCCTGAGAGGTACTTTGTGTCCACTGATTCATTTTCATTATTCCCTGAGACTCAGGGTCTTCAGACTTGGATGTGCCAACACTAGTATCATTAGACCCTGTGCAGTCCTGCCATAGCTCATTCAATTCAGCATTTGCTCCATGAAATTATGTTGGCCACACATGTCAACACCTTGCATTTGCCTACAGTTTCAATGCAGTACAGCAACAGCATGGCCATAACTCTTTAGAGGCCTGAGTAAATCTGACCTGGGGCCGCAGCAGTCAAGTTACCTTCAATTCAAGTACCGCCACTTCTTTATTCCTATTTACAAAAGTTGTTATTCTAAGAATGGTACTCTATAGCATACTTTACAGGAAAGATAAAACCCGATACCCACCAAATGGAAGATTCTTCAGATAATACTATCATAAACATCTTCTGCATTCCTGGCATGAAGAAGCAAAGGTTAGGGACCTAAGGATCACTTCGAGGGAGAACCTTGGCCTAGAGACGCTAAGCCTCAGAGGCCTGCTCCAAATCAGTAGCATGGAAGCGTTTGCCTTTCTTTTCTGGTCTCCTTTAACTCAGACCTGATAACGAGTTGTTAAACAGAAGGGACCTAAATGGTAGGCGTTAATATGGAAAGAGGAAGAAAATGGAGAAAAAGACAAATCAACTCAAAACAGCTTGTGGTCCATCTTACCTCAGGAAGAACCAGAGTACAGTGGCTGGCTTGGAGGCACTCGGTGCCAGCTGCACGCAGGCCAGGGTCTCTCACCTTCTTACTTCTATTAGTATAAGAAAAAGCAAGGTTGGAATCTTTGATGGCAACTGCAATAGACCTCAGAAAAGCCCACCGATGAGGGCAAGAAAGGCAGAGTGCGGAGACCAGGGCTCAGTGAACAAGTCTCCCTGGGATTCTAACCAGTGTTGGGGTACATTCTACGAGACTGACTGACTTGCTGTGGAGTGAGAACTGCATAAAGCTGCCATGAAGTTTCTCTCAATTTTCTTAATTTTAAAATGGTTCTACATCTATCTATCTAGTTGTGCATCTCAAATGTAAAAATTAAGATGTAATTCAGTCATTTGAGGAAAGCATCAAAGTTCTGTTCCTTGGTCCTTGTGATCCTTTATGAAGGGCAATTTATTCTGCTTTAGGGTAGATAATGCTTTTACCCTTATAAATAGTCTTAGCTATTTTCTCATCACTCTCCATAGATAACAGCCTCCTTAGCACACTTACCTTTGCTAAGTAGCCTTGGAGTAAAGCAATCAGACACAAACATGCGAGACCTCAACACACATGTACTCCATTTAGTTAATTATGGTAAATACAAAAAGAGAGAAAAGGATAGAGGGAGAAGTTTAAATCCAGCCTGAGCTACTTGGGGAGTTAAAGGCAAGCATGGGCTATAAGAGACTTTGTCTCAAAAAAAAATCTTTTGTTATTTTGAAGTAGCAATTTTTTCATGTATGAATTTGTCATCAGAGTTTCAGAACCAGCTTCATCAGGTTTCATTGAGATATTTAGTGGATGCATGCATTGCACAAATTTACTTCTCTTAAGGACCAAAGGGAAACTTGCTTAAAGAATGCTGAACATAATACCATTTAATTAATTGATACAGTGGGTTTTTTTGGTTTGGGTGTCAGTTTTATAAAGGAGATTTGAATATGGCTGCTCCCATTAGCTAGACGCACTTAAGATACTGTGCGATTTATGCACACTGTGGAAGGGACAGGCTTTTTTTCCTTCTTCCTTTTCCCATACAGCGAGAGTAATCAAAGGCTGCAGAAGGGACCATTCAGTATCTGAAGAATTTGTATCAAAGGCGAGAACAACACAGACTAATGAAAAGTGTGCTGCAGCCAATGCTGGAATAGATAATGATGCAGCCATGGAGACACAGTTGCTGCAGGAGCAATGTCCAATCCCTAAATTGGGCACAAGAGGGAGCACCAGGACAAAGCAAAGGAGGCTGAGCAGATTACGGGTTGGCATGGGAACGAACATACAGCTCCTTAGATACTTTGAGGATGTCTGGAGAGTTTACAGAATACTCAGCCAATGAAATTCCAGCCAAGGCAGGAGTTAACAAATCAGGCAGGACTTGGAAGAGTCTACTGTATTAGAAAAGGGGAAGCCTAGGAAATGTCCAAGTAGATATTCAGTGTCCTTTCAAGTTTGTCCTTGATGTTCTGGGAATGGGAAAACAAGGTGAATAGCATGCGCAGTAAAAGTCGCCGGGAAGTGCTACTCAATGTCAAAAGCCTCCTTGAGACTGACAAGTAGTCCTCAGGTAGTAGACATGATGATAACCTTCCATTTTACAGATGAGAAAGGACTCAGACAAGTCAACTGCCTTAGAGTTCCAGAGCCAGTGAGGAGGCAATCAAGCTCCCTGAGACTATAGATAGTCCTTAGCACGGCCTGAAACACCGAATTCTTTCATTTCAATGGAAAGGCAGACTGTTAACGTTCTGTTCTTCCCAAAATGAGCAGAGAGGGCAAAAGTACACATGCCAGCTCCATTCTAAAAAAGAAGGCCAGAATTCCCAGACAGACAAGGCCGTTGGCAGGTCTCCATCTTAGACAGACAGCACACTCTGGATAGAAAGGTTTGAGGACACCAGTTCCTTGATGAAGCCCCATTTCCTACAGACCAGGCACTTACCCTATGATTATGAAATCTCCTTTGCTGACAGTGTCAGGTTCAATGCAAATGTTCATAAAATCCTCTTTGCTCTAGAAAGATTAAGAATGGGAATGTTAAGACTTGGAAATTGGGCTAATGAAGCTGTCGCCCACAGGTGTCTGGGTTCTCTAAAATGTTCTAAATGCAACTGGAGCAGACAATAGCAACCTACTTATTTCCCAATAACGGTTGCAAAACTTGATGGTTCTATCCATACAAAGCTCTGAAAGCCTGATGCAGAAGAAAGTGCTATGAAAAGAGTCATGAATCCTGTCCCCCTCCTCAGTTTCCTGCTAGTCATTAGCAAGCAGCACCAGCCTAGCCTTCAGTTAAGCAATCCCAACACTTCTGTATGGCCTTCTTGGGGAAGTTCACAACTTGTAGGCCCAGGAGAGCATACACAAGCCTCTGTGAGCCACTGCCTGAGTTTCAAAGGTACCACTAAAGCACAGCTGTATCTCTCAACTAGGAATTACAAAACACATTGTTCTGACATAATGACCGCTCAGAATCTACATTTCACATTTCATCCAACTACCTACTAAGAGTCAGCCACATTTCATCAGCCCTCAGAATATTTGGGTTAACACAGAAGGAATTTTGCCCACAAAGAACTTACATTTCACTGAAGGGAATGCACAGAAAAATGAAGCAGTATATTACTGAATGTACAGAAACCGGGTATACTAGAAGTACATCAGACTATATTACAAAGTGTCATAAACAGACAAGGAGTCTGAGATTGCACTGGTGGTAGTACAATTTTTAAAAAGGATTTATTTCTATTTACTTTATGCGAAGTATGTTTTGCCTGCATGTATGTCCATGCAGCACAGGTATCCATGGAGGTCAGAGTTAGATGGCTGTGAGCTTCTGGGTGAAGACCTGGGTCCTCTGGAAGAGTAAGAATGCTCGTATGCTATGCAGCCATCTCTGCAGCCCCAATGACTAATATTTTAAAGAGAGACCAGGTGAGAAGGTGACTGATCAAAAGAAGCCCAGGAGGTCAGAAAGGAAGGAACACACTTATCAGGGGAAGCAGTTTTCACTGTTTAACAGGTATCCCTGGAGGGTTGATTAACATCAGGATTCTGTCTGTATTTGTTGATTAAAAGTTAATTTAAAAAACAGTACCTGCTATCATTCTCAGAGTTAGCTCAGTAGGACTGTTGTAAAGCTAAGAATTTTTATTTCAAACCATTTCCTGGTAATCTGATGTTGCCAATCTAAAGATCATACTTTAAAAAACACTATTTCTAGGGACAAGCCAAACATACAAAGGGAACTTTAGGTAGGGTTGTCCCTGAAATGTACAGACTGAGTGGTAGGGGAAAGAAAAATGGATGACTATAGTGGGGAAGAGTGCATCTGTATGGGTAGGGCTCTGGAGACCACTTTAAGGAAGGTGTCTTTTAGGTTGAGTGAAATGGAGAGGCAGTGGAAGGCTCTAAGGAGGGAAATGTTCTGGCTTGTTTGTAATAGGGTCACTGCCTGCTGTGCTAAGAATTGAGACAGGTCTAACTGCAGAGGGAGGCAGTGAGCCAGGACAAGACATTACAGAGAAATGAGAAGGAGCAGTGAAGGCTCAGTAGATGCCAGGATGGCATTGGAAGAGGTGAGGAAGAGGCTGAAAACTAACTAGTGACTAGTTCTAATGCCCAGGAGATAAGGGAAAGGAAACGGGCATGTTTAAACTTGCAGTGGGCAGCAAAGCCATGCTCCAGTGAGAATGGACATCAACATGTATTTTCTTTTAAGAACCAGAGAGAATTATGTGAAGTTTCTCTGATGGCCATTAGATTCTGCTGGGTGCTATAATATGGTAGCATGTTTGTGTTCCACTAAAGTCCACAGAAAATTGAATTCTGTGTGATTCTAACTTATTAAAATAACATCCTAGCTTGAAGGCAGCTGGCCAGTTGGGTCTATGGTTATCCTCTGCTGACAGCTTTCCTCAGCTTTGTTTAGAGGCACGGCTAGGTTACCTGGAAATGTCGAGTCTGTGGATTAGCCTCCAGATTTTGGTAGAGGAAATATAAGCCTGGAATCAGACTAATTTTGTCCATATGGAGAAAATGCTTTTTAAAGTATCAACACCCCAGGCCTGACAACAATTTTCGCCTTTATCTTGTGGGAACACACGTTTGGTCCTGTGATGTGAGTAAATTTCCCAGGACTGAGCCTGTTTCTTGGGAGGAGTTCTTTCTTCAACTCAGATAGTTTCTCACATACACATATCAGTGAAGATACAGACAAAGCCAACCGATCTCCGTGGATCTTGTCAATTCCTGGCTCACTCCGAGGCAGTTTTCTTTTATTTTGCTCTGAATTCTTATTGCCCAGATGCCCCTGAATTCTCAAAGATGCCTTCCCAGAAGAGACCATGGACTCCTGGTAAGTCCATGTCTATGCTGTGGCCTCTCAAGCAGGAAGCTAGGACAGGAACAAGGCCAACCTTATCTGAGTGCCTTCTCTCTGGGACCACTGTCATATACTACTTATTTCTTGCCCATAGTAACTTCACAGATTTTGTTCAGTGTTTAAGATATGAAGGTAAAGTAATTGCTTGCTCTATATCTTGGCCAATAGTCTCACATGCATTCAAAGACCAGCTCATATTGGCAGATTCAGTGAGAATCCTATTGCCTTAATGGATGATGAAAAGATACTTGATAGAATTTAATGTCTAAGATATTTAGTTAATAAACTCTTGGCAAACCTAGCAAAGTTTTTCTTATGAGAAACTTCCTCATCTAATAAAATGTATCCCCAAAATCTATCAAATTTAAAAACAAAGCAATGGCCCCCATTAGCATTACTCCTGGCTGGCACTTTTTGCTGTTGATAATAGCAAAACCTATAACAAACCTAAAATAACTCACAGGCAAACATAATTAATAAGAATTTAACTAAGATGCGGATTCAGCATCAACACACACACATACACACACACACACACAAACACACACAATTACATGTCTGTCTCTTCAGTCAGAGAAATGAAGTTTTAAGAGATTATACTGATAATAGTATCAAAAGTAAGATAACCATGAGTATACCTAGCAATAGACAAATACTAGAGAGAAAATCATAAAACACCTTGAGAGATATTGAAGCCCTCAGTAAAGGAAGGGATACATCACGTTGATATGCCACAGGGTCAATACTATAGAAATGCCATTTTTCCTCAAGTTGTATGTGTACAGTGCAACCGTATAAAACTTCTATGAGGAACCTAATAAACACCCTCAAGTATTTATAGAAAGCATGGGGCTGATGGGACGGCTCAGGAGTGTTTGTTGCTGCTCTCGAGGAGCTGAGTTCAGTTTCTAGCACACAATGATCTGTCCATCTCTAGGGGAAAGAGTCAATAAACTGATCTGATTAATTGGCTACTCGAATAAGTAAATAAAATTGGAGCCTTTACCTGTGCTATTCACAAAACTCAATTATAGGTGGCAAGTTTTTTAAAAATAACAATGGAAGTAACTATCTCATGAAAATCATTTAAAATCACTCAGCAATATATGATGAGCATCTTGCCACATTAGTAAATATAAAGATTATATATTACTTTAAACTAAAGCATTAATAGTTATTTACTCAATCTATTTAATATACTGTGCTACTAAAGAATAAACATGCTTATTTAAGAGACATTAAATTTCTGAAATTCCACAATCCTAAAGCTGTTTTCTTATTATGGAGATATTATTTTAATGATAAGTAAATATTTAACTATTACATGACAGCTACAGTATGTGACTATTTTACTGTATCTGCTCTGGCAGAGTGGTGAAGGAAAGAGAACTGACTAGAGATAAGAAGCAGTGTCACAGAGCTTTGTAATTAGCACAAAGATAAGAGCATTCAGCGGCCTGAATGTGGCTCATCTAGAGAGAGCTGCAACCACAGGCTCACTGCACGCAATGCATTCAGAGATTCAGTCCTCGGAGAAAAGAACAATGGCAAAAGAACAGGAGCAAACACTGCAAATACAGCGTTACCACAGACTGAGAATAAAGAGAGTGTGTAATAGAAATGTTATCTTCTTCTCAAAAATCTCTCCCAACAGAGGACTGTTCAACCTCATCCCTTCATGGTGGTTTCATAATTCTGTGTCAAGTAAGGGAAGACGGTGGACAGTAAGTGCTGGTGCCCACAAACTAAACCACCGCACCCCTGCCACGACAGCTGAAAACAAACAGTTACAGCTTACAGCCTCATGAAGGCTAAGAGAGGGCCCAGCTCCCCATGCACACCACCACTGAGTGCTGCCGGGCTGGGTAACACTCGGCACCCAGTAGTTACTATCTCAGCTGCTGCTCCTTAACACTTTTTCTTTACCCTTAGTATGAAATGCAGTTAAACGGTCTTGCTCATACACACACACGGTGTAAATCTGAGAATAATATAGCTAATTCATGTAAGATTCTTAGACAGTGACTCCCATGTAATAAACATGAGCTATTTTTCCTAAAATGTTTCCCTTTGTGCATTTTCTATTTTTAGCCTTTGGCCCATTGTTTAATATTGTCCCTGTTCATTCCTTATTGATTTACTCTAGGAGACTGTGATAAGGAAAGCTAATAATTGCTGGTCTGCCATATCCTAATATTCTCCCCAGCTGTCATTCCCAAGTTTATCTTTTTAAATAAGTAGATGAATGTATCAATATAAAATTTGCCTTAGGTGTCATGTTTAGAAAAAATTCTTTGTACTTTTCAAGTTTCTACTAATAATCACTTAAATGTTACTTAATACTTAGGTAGTTTTATTATTTTTTAGTTTAGTTCATTAATTCAACTGGAATTATTTCCAAAGGTAAAGGGGGCTGGTTGTGTCTGCAAATATTTCCCAGGAGACGAAAATTACTTGTATAAATAGAAAACAAATCGTCTTCTGGTCTGAGCCTCTATGCACGGGCACGCATGAACAAAATGTGTGTTCAGAGATCCGTGAGCTCCTGTGCCCCAATGCACTCAGCTACCACTTCCCAGTGCAATTGTTCCTCAAAGGCACACCACCCCTCCCTCTACTTGAGCCTTTCATCTCTATGCCCACAGAGTAAACAGAAAAATACTGAATCAGTGCAAGAAAAGCACCTGTCACTTTTTCCCCAGACACCAAATTCATTTTTTTAAAAACTGAGTGCACTTACCATCAGGTCAAGTTGGGTGTTTCGGGTTGTGATGGACAGTTCAATGGTGGACAGTTGTACATCTTTCCAGACCTCAGGGCTTACCTCTCGGGAGGAGGCTGTGGGAATCCATCAGACATGGGTCAGTGTTTCTACTGACACTTCTCTCTCTGTCCCTGCCCGCTCCCTCTCTCTCTCTCTCACACACACACACACACACACACACACACACACACACACACACGGGGGGGGGGGGGGGGGGTAGAGAGAGGGAGGGAGACTACTGAGCTGCTGGTAGTCAGCTTCCCCAGCCCTTTGTCCAACTCTATTCTTTATTTCATTTTTCTGTAAAGCAGGGATAAATACCAGGTTCTCTCTCTATGCCTAAAGCGTCCTCAAGTGAAAGCAGCTCACTAGCACAGATGTCAGTGACAAAGAGGACGAGGAACGGTGGTGCTTAGTCACAAGACACTGAAGCCTGTCCTGACAGCACCCAGGAGTCTGAATTCACCAGGAACTTATCTAGTACTGATTCTGGGAGTCTGCTCCAGGCCACTTCTAAGCTGAACAGGGCTTGGAATCTAGTCACCACATTGCTCACCATCCTGTGGCTGTGCCCAGAATGAGGCAAGCCTGCGTAATATTCTCCTATACAGAGACGGCCTGGGAGGAGTCTCTTCAGGCTCAATGGGAGGTCTCTCTCTAGGTCCCGTGTAAGAGATGGAGGCTTGATGAGTCTGAGGCCATTCCTGTTAATGAAGAAGAAAACAGCTTTCATCATGTACACATAATTCCTAACACAGGGGGCTTTGCTCTGCAAAGGTCAGAATTCTAATAATTTAATTGTCTCTTCAATGAGCAGAATTCTCCTCACTTGGGAATATGACGACTTCAAACCTTACCTTAAAAACCATGAACATAGTGATTGTGTATGTTCCCTAACATACAACAGAGAGAAAAACAAACTGAATTGACAACTACTGTTTACACTTACTTATCCAAAGAACAGAAATCAATATGAATGAGCAGAGTGGTCCTATGCTAAACTTACCCTCAATTTATCGATGGCACACAAACAAGTAATGAAATCAGTTGCATCAAACACCTACTTCAGTGCTGGTATCAGACTCCATATAGAGGACAGAATTCAAATCCAGCCTGAGGCCTCTTCATGCTTCAAAGCCCATCATTCTCACACAAGATATTTTATGATACATTTTTATCTATTGTTATTATTATTATTTGTGTGTGTGTGTGTGTGTGTGTGTGTGTGTGTAAAGGAAGGAGGGATCCCTAAATCAGGGCTTAACATTTATTGGAGAGTGGGGGAATCATACTGCAGGTATAGACAGAAACCAGTTAGAGGAGCCTATCAGCGACATCACAGACCCTCAGGCTCTGGCAGAGTCTCTAGACTCTTATGGTTAAATATTCTGTGCCGCCTTTATCACCTGTCCTCCTGCTTCATTTTCAGAAGCATAGCTTCAAACAGTTTTCAAAGCATATCAGGGAGAACGTCCTAGTTCTCTCCAATGTCACTTTCATTTGGTCCTAACTGCTGCTTCTCTACTGTCTCAGTGACAAAGGAAGCCCTTCCCCCGTGCAGGAACCCTGGATCCTATCCTGTCTGTGTATGTGCTTAGCCAACTCAGTCATCTTCTCTGTCTCCTTTCTCTTCACTTCCTGCTCCTCCCTCCCCTGCTCTGGGTATATGAAAACACAGCCATCTATCTGCTCACTTAAAAGCCACTGCTCTATTGTCTTCCTGTTTCTCTCAGGGTAGCCTTTTCTGTCTTCTCTTTAAAGTCGGGATTCCTGAAGAGGAAACCTTCTACCCTGACTGTCTGCATTTCTTTCTTTCTTCTTTTCTTCTTCTTGTTTTTCTTTTTGTTTTGTTTTGTTCTGTTCTGTTTTGTTTTTTGAGACAGGGTTTCTCTGTGTAGCTCTGGCTGTCCTGGAACTCACACTGTAGACCACGTTGTCCTCAAACTCAGAAATTCACCTGCTCCTGCTTCTTGAATGCTGGATTAAAGGTATGCCCCACCACCACTTCCTATTAACTCTAGGTTAGCCCCAGTCTGTGGTCTTCCCAGCTCCCATCTGCCTGCCTCAGAGCTGCTTGTATCTTTTCAGCCATCTACCCCCTGTGGCTAGTTGTCACAAATCCCCTTAACCCAGTAAATCAAAACTCTAGAAGCTTATAATTAATCAGTCAGATTTATATATCAATAAATTCTCAGTTCACAAGATGGCCACACAATGATATCAGAGCCAATTGATAAAGATACAAGCTGACCACCTAGATTAGACAAATTATCCCACTTATTCTATACTTTTATGATATTCATAGCTACATGTGGCTATTTAAAGCCACATGGAATCTGGATCTTCTTCTTCCTTCATCTTCCTTCCTTCTCTCTCTGTCCCTGTCCCTGTCCCTGTCTCTGAAACTCTTAGCTCTGCCTCTCTTTTCCCCGTCCAATCACAGGCTTCTTGTTGTATTAATATTTAAATTAGTTGGGCAGGAAAAATTCTGCTACAAATAAGCAATTGATAAGCAATGGATGGAAAGTGTTTATAGGATCTAGAAGGCCACCATTTAAACATACAGCTCCTGCTTCCCAGGGTATTGCTACTTAACCAGTGAAATTATTCTCTATAACAATAACACTTTTTACTAATCAGTTTGAACTTAGGAGTAGAACAATCTTGCCTTTTCAATTTTTTTTAATTATGTTGTATTTACTCCAAGTATTTTACTAACTTTTAGTTTTTTCTTTTAATTTTTTTCAATCCAACTGGAATTTCTTAGAGCTACATTTTTCAAAGGATATATTATTTTATAATTAGAAGAAATCAGATAACTCCAAATGTTAACATTGGATTCTAGTTTTTCACAATCAATTTTCAGATTAGCCAACATAAATTATAACTATACTGCTTTGATCTGCATGAAAGATAAACAGAGTATATAGCTCACCTATTGAGTGATTTTTCTTTTAGGTTTTTCATTAATATGAAATTGTTGAACTTTTTTTCTATGCCTCCTTACTCTCTCATTAGTAATCAAACCCAGGGCTTTAAATATGCTGAGCAAGGTGCTTTATCACTGTGCTATACTACAACCTCAGGCCTTATTACTTACCTTTTAACGTATTATTATAAAGAGAGCACAGCCTGGCAGAGCGTTGTGACGAGGGAAGTGTTCTATACAGTACTGGCGAATATAATAAGTACTACACTTATTTAACCAAAACAGTTTGAAACCTACTGATAATATATACAAGCCTATATAATTAATTTATCTATAATTCATTACAAATCTTCAGCTCACTGCCAGGTACTTCTATAGATACACATATTAATAATGTAGGCATTTGCTCACTCTGTTCAAGGTTTATCTGGTAAAGGTGGGTGAATGAAAAACAAAGGCAAGTATTCAAGATAAAGCAAACACAGGTTTGGCCATAGACAGAATGATGAATTATGGATGGATAGATGGATGGATAAGTAGAGAGAAAGAAACAGACATCGGGGTAATTGATAGATAAACAGATAGATACGAGGGGTACTTGTCTATCAAAACAAGAATGTTTTCTGTAATTATATAAGTCAAATGTCGCCCATTTTAGTATTGGAAAACGTGATATGGGTCTGTAGTAAAGAATTAATATCTCAAATATAGACATGACAGAGAAACATCAAATTAACAAAGGTCGTGTTCTATATTATAAATTGCATTTACCTGAAGAGTGCTGAAAAAGTGGGCTGCTTTGGTTTTTAGTGGACCAAGATACCAGTACCTAAGAAAAACCAAGAATAAAAATGAAAAGAGCTGCTCAAGTGCTAGATAGCATCCAAGACAATCAAATCATCAGGAATGGACCTCTCCTGTAATCGGCTGCTCTGGGGGCTTAAGGATTGTGGCATAACACAAAAGTAATACACTTTGAGCCTAAATGTTAATGGCACATCTAAGAATATACACTTAGATGGCAGAACAATTCCTGTAGTTAATAAGAGATATAGAGCTTACGTCTCTTTGACCCCTAAGTTTATAAGTCGTTATAATATAGACTTTTACCCACAGAATAGGGTGAGTATACAATCAAAGAGTCACAAGGAGAGAGCAATAAAGCCACACAGAGAGAGTGTATTATCAAATCAAGACTGTATCCTGTATCTCGTGGCCCCTCTCACACAAAATGCACACACATGCATAAACCAGTATATATTTATATTATTCATGTTATATAGCTTTAATATGGCAAGTGCAAGTCTCAGAGTGAAAACCTATTGCATATTGCTAAGTGCATGAAAACTACTAAAGAGGAAGATGCCTAGTTGCAACTAGAAAGTGATGTGGCTGTCACTCTTTAGACTCATCTCTGACAACACCCATGCTACTTTACTGATCCTGACTGATTCAGGTAGGATGCCTTTAGTTAGCTCTTGTTACACAGATGGAGAAAGTTGTAGAAAGAATAAACATATAGAAGAACACAGGATAAACTTCCTACTTTTGGGCTTATGAGTTGAGAAGATAACAGACTCCAAATAATAGTAAATTATAAGTGACTGCATATGTTTTGCTATAAACTGATCACTATTGATAAGAAAAGTCAGGAAGGACTACAACAGCATTAGAGTGTGGCCATACTGAGAAATGTACAAAGGCTAAAGCACAGGTGGGGCAGAAGGAACTGGGAAACGGACTGAATCTAGACACATCAAAGATCAGAAAAAAGAACGTTAGGCTAGAAGAGGCAGAACAGCCAAAGAAAGGGCAAGGTTTAAAAATAAAAACACAGAAGAACTGTTCATTAGGGATAATGACCTAATTTCCTAGAATAAAAATTTATAGCCAATGTGGAGCCACGCTAAATTATCACTCACGTTGATACTGTGGTAGTATTTACCAGGGCCTTGGATATTTGATATTTTATGGTGTTTTTAAAGCTTTTTGGTTTCTCTTTTTGTGAGTTAGCCAAGTAGAAACACCCTGACTCGGGTGGTCTATTTCTAAAGTTTAAGCAGTTCCTTGCACTTTTTCCAGTAGTAAATGTTGACACAATGCTTGCAGTCTTCCTATGGCTAGCAAGGGAATGTTTCTTATTTCACTCCAAAAGTGACTCAGTGGTCAGTCCTAGCCAAGGTATAATATCACCACCCACAGACTTTGAAACTCATCGACCAGAGTTGGAACAAGCAGATGAGCTATTCCTAAGACAGCTGACCAGCACTAGTGCTGAACTGTTGATCAGAACACTTGGGAAAGCAGTTTGTTCAGAGCAGACTTTCTCAGAGGAAGCTAAGCAGTTACTCTCTGTGAGCTGTGGGAATCTGAGATGAGCGATCAAGCACAAGGTTATCTGTGGAATCAATACAACCACGGCCCATTTGCAAATGGCTGTGTCCTGTAAAGAGATCCAGCAGTCCTCCCCTACTGGCATTCCACTGTCAGGAATTTCATTACCGGGGATAACAGAATGAAATGTGGGAGAGATTTCTGGAAAGTTTAGCAGTCTGGCCCTTGAACTGCAAGAGAGGTTCCGGATGAAAGAGCAGTACATGAGAGCAACCATCACACAAATAAACTCTACTAAAACTGTAAACCCTGAGCTGTAGGCAAAAGAGGATGCCTCCACCAGAAAAGAGATGAACTTTGCCTGGTGTCTGCTTCAGTCCTGCCTCAGAAGCCCAACGACACTACCCCTCCACACCTCTTTCAGAGCCAGAAGTTTCAACCTACGAAAGTTTCTAAAACTAAGCCTATGCTTATGAAAGCCAGTGGTGGCCCACTAATCACTCTTCCTGAGCCCGTTCTTCCTGTCAGCAAAGCCTGACAACCATCTCCTGTAAGAGAGAGCAGCCCTTAGTCTCTCTACCTGTGAGTGTTCTCACATACCTTGCACGCAGCCTTCTGACCAACTAGGACTCTACGGGCTCCCTGAGGCTGAGGTCCAGGCAACACCTTGGGATTTAGCTAAGAATGTTGCTGCTGTGTGATAAGCAATGCCAGTTTCCCTTCTGTTGTTTGAACCTATGGCAAATGTGTCTGCAAATAGATATGTACTCTTTTCTTAATGGACCTTTCCCTATCCTTTCTGACTATAGAATTCAAACTTTACCTGGCTGTTCCTATTGCATTATCAATACCTAATTCAACTTCCAGGCCTAGAAGATTTACTCCCAGACCAGTGTATTTAAAAACCTCAACAGCAAGGATGGAATAAAACTTTTAAGGACTCATCACATAGAAACACAGTAATCCTTTACTTGCTAACTTTGACGCCAGCATCTCTGAAAGATCCCCACCGGAGGCCAGTCATTGCATACACAGGTTGTTCTTTTTCACCCTGGAAGTTAAATACAATTGATTTAGATTTGTGCACACAGTAATTTATAAGTACCTAGAAAATGTTGAAATCACTGGTATGTGAAAATCTCATCACACCAAACATTTTATATGTAAGTTCAAATGTTAAAGCAATTAGCCCTATGGATACATGGTAGGAATGCTTGAATGATCCACACTTTAAAGCCGATGCAATCTTATGTATCAGTTCTCACAAATTAAGGGAACATATTAGCTGCAATCGGAGCCGCAAGCTTCCAACAGCTCAAAACTGATAGATACAAGGCACCCCCAACCCCATTCTAAGAAGAGGCACAATACTACACACAGCTCCTTGGTTTGCTGAAGAACAGAAGGACCAACCTGGATTCTCCCATACCATCACTTTTCCACCACAGCTAACATAAGCCAAAATTAAGACCTGGGGGTAGAGGAGAGGTCTTAGAGACAGCACACTGTATCTTGTGCTCATGGGATCAAGGGCTCCTGTAATCCCAGCATTAGTATCACTCCCATTTCACTGTGCCAGAGGCAAGCAAGAGATCTGTGAGAAACACACACATTCCTAGGAAGGAGACATGGACCTCTCACTCCTTTGCTGTGTACCTGTTCATGCAGTGGATTGGCTTTTCTGCTCCCCAAATTCATATAAGCAATGGCGAGAATGAACTAGGGGGAGGGAGGGAGGGAAAGGGGGAGAGAAAGGGAGAGGGAGAGGGACAGGGACTGGGAATGCAAAGCAAGCAAAGAGGTGCTGCTGAGAAACCAGCTGACTGGTATCACAAGGACATGTTTGTCTCTAAGTGCCAAGTAGAAGAACGTTCTTCATTTGAGAGTTGTGGGCTAGGGCACTCAAGTATGAAGAGGCTATGGAGAGTGCTTAGCCTGAGAACTAAAGTACAAATTCAAAGAAATGGAGCTAAAATAGATTTCCAACCTCAAAAAGCACGTACAAAAATGTATACAAAAAGAAATTCACATATGAAACCATAAAAGACCTAAGAGTAAGGCATCAACAACCAACAGGGAGATATAACACTACCAGTTGAGCCACCTCTACTTCCTGCCTAAGCTATGGGCTTTTTAATTGACAGGTGCAGCGTCCATGCAATGCACAGGTGATCTCTTGTGATGTGCTCTAACTTTTGCTCACACTCTGGCTGCTGAAAACAAACCACAAGGAAGCAAGGGTGTAAGGCAAGGTCATAGAGGGCTCTGAAGTAAGGTGAAGGTGACCATGGTGGGACCAAGAGAGTGAAGGCAAGATGCTGGTCTCTGAATATGCTTTGAAGATGGAGGCAACATGTTTTCTTGACTATCTGTGTTCTTTTATTTTTTTTTAAAATAGGTCACATAAGGAAACACATCTGGATTTCCTTATCAAATTGAACATTTAAAATAAGATGTGAACACACAGTGAACAGTGCAAGCTAAATTCTAGTTCATGATTTATTGTACTTTTGAACAGTCTCCGGCTTATGTAACGTGGAGCTTATGGAAGGAAAGACTGACATTAAGCACTGTCTATGATGTCAGGCTTTGTTGACAGAGATTTTCTCCACATTCTGAAAGCAATTTTCAGAAATAAGGAGAAAGAAAAAAAAATCAATTAAACCAAACTGGTTCCTCAGAAACTAGGGTAGAAGCTACTGTTCCACATTTTCTAAGAATTGATTAAAATGTTTGTGCTTCCTGGGCTGTGTCATTAATATACAGAGATTGTGAAAAATCTGACATCAATTTACAAGATCAGAACATGAGAGAGGGGATTAAGACTAGAGATATTTAACAAGCATAGTAAGAATTTCCAGTTACATTCAATTTATTCTGCAATTACCTCTAACATATATATAACAAATACTAAATCACTGGGTTATTCGAAGTACCTCCTCACTCACCTCCTTTGGTAATAATCATATTTTACAACAATGTCTTTATATATAAAAATCTCTACTTAATCATCGTCTTTATGTTTTGTGAAAACAACTTAGCTGATTACATGCTAAAAGATCAATTGCAATTTAGACTATGATTAATGAGATCATGATGGAAAGTCTAGACATCACTGCATGAAGAAAAATAAAAGGAAACTTGGTTGTAAACTTGCAAGTTCACCAATTATAAAGACATACTAGTAAACTGCATATAGGTTAAGTGTCCCTTGCCTGAAAGGCATGAGGCCAGAAATATTCCCAATTTTTGGGTTTCTTGAATTTTGGAATATTTGCAAAAACTACTGATTGAGCATTCCTACCCACATCAACACTGCAAAATCTGGAATTCTCTAAAGCTTCCAATTTGGGAACACTTGGCATTTAGATGTTCAGACTAGGGATGCTCAACCAGTGTAACAGCAACTTTCAGGGTTAAACTTGGGATCATGGCACAGTATAGATCCCTACAATTTTTACAAAATCAAAAACTGAGTGAACACTACATGTTCATCCAGGATGGAGCAGGCGCATCTTAGGGTCGGATGTGGGCAAACACAGGGTTCACCATTGCAGTGTGATTCAACTCTACAACTCTGCCATTGAGACATTTGCTTTATTTTTTCTTTTTAATTAGATGAAAAAAAGAATACTTGTTTAACTCCTGTCAAAAAAAAATATATCTTTTTTCTAGTATTTTAAACAAATGTTGACAAAAACTTAGAAATTGCTAATGAACCATTTCTCTTTCATCCTGTTTTTTTATTTTGAAAAATAATGTAAGGCAAAACTCTAAATAGTACAATGTATACTACTTATGCCTCTCACCTAAAGTCACCATTGCCAGTCTTCTCCTTGTAGTCTGATCTCATGTTTGTCTTTTTATCTATGTGTGTTTATTTGTGTGCTCTGTGCCATGTCCATGCAGTGCCCACATCTCCAGAAGAGGGCATCAGATTCCCTGGAACTGTAGTTTTCAGCAAGTTTTGAGCTGTTGCATGTAAGTACTGAGAACCAAACCTGGTTCCTCTAAAAGAACAGCCAGTGCTCTTCTGCAGCCCCGTGTATGTTTTGTAGTGTTGCTAGATTTGCTGCTGTAGAGATCAGAACTTTTGGAAGCAATTATCTCCCCCGAGCAAAAACTTGCATGGGAGTCACTCTCAAGGAATCAAAGGTAAAAGGCAGAGTGTAAAATTCAGGCTGTGTACAAGTATCTTTACTTGTCCGAACAACATCCATGATTACGATTGGTTTTCATTCTTCAAATGCAGTATCCTTTACAAGAGTCTTACTTTTTCATCTTGAACAGACTACTTACTTTTGTGGATTTTTTTTAATATTAACATTTTAAAGCAAGACAGACTAAAATGTCTAAAATGACACACAGTTTGGCTTTTTCTGATTACTATCAAGTGATTAGATTGAAATTAGCTGACATTTGGGGCAGGAGACTATATGGCGACATGGCACAACTCTCAGAACTATATAGTGGCATGGCACCACTCTCAGAACTATATAGTGGCATGGCACCATTTTCTTCCCAGAAAGCAGATACTGTCATTTCTTTTCATGAAAGTAGCATATTCTAGATTTCTCTACCTCAAATCCATACCTACCCCTTTAGCGGCTAAGTAGATAATCTGGAGAATGCTTGTAGATTTGTTTCCCTATAGATATCGTGCATTGTGTTCAGTTTCTACTGATGATCTCATCGTAAACTCAATTATCAAAATGGTGACTTAATAATGTTAATATTCTATTATTCTTTCTATAATTACAACATGACAATTCTTCTATATTACCACCAAGACTTCAGTGACTATCTATATATCTATCTTTCTTGTCAACTAATAATTTTGACATGCAAACACTGACAGCCTGGCTCTTCAATGTCTTTTGTGATGTCCCCATTAATTTCCGAGTGCTTGCTTACCTCAAACTTACTCTCCCTTTATTTCAGGTTGTTGTTGGTGGTCACGTTTTGTTTTGTTTTAAGATAGCAGTAATTAAAGACCAAAATCTGCGTGCCAAGTATGCGTACTGTGAGGTATTTGCTTCCATGCCCTTTAATTGGCACAGCCAGCAAGCCTATTTCTAAAACAAATTATCCTCTACAAATAAGAAAATGTTACACAACTCAACAGAAAAATGGAGAGTTACAAAATTCAGGAAGCTACAGAAAACGTTGTTCTCAATGTGAGAAAGAGTGGAAAGATAATCTACCAAATCCTAACCATAAACGTGTCTGAGAGCTAAGGTTAAAGACAACAGCTGCTCCAGCAGGACGCGAGAAGAAGCTCGTGTGTTGTAGACCATGGAAGAGAGATGCAGCCAGCATCTAAACAGCTACGGAAATCAATTATTGCCGAAGTATGTTATGGGTCTTTCTTTTCCTTTTTAAAGGCCAGGTTTCATGTGGTACCTGTTCACCTCAACTTGCTGTGTTGCTGAGACCAACTTTGAACCTTTCATACTTCTGATACTTATAGAGGGTTAGGATTATAGGCATACAGCATAATTTTGTCTGGCCTTGGGGCTCTTTTAATACTCAGTCATGCATAGCTAGATTTCTTATGACATAAAGGTAGTAGTTGGAGAAATTAAAATTAGATATAATTCCACGAGGAAGTGATACAAAGGGATCCCTGTATGTTTCAGAGGTCAAGAGTTAGGTTCAAAGCTAATACATCAAAAGGTGACATCACACACTCAACACTACTCAAGTGCAGATTTAAAGTGACTACAGATGTAAATTTTATGTCACATAATTCTTATTACACGTGGGATCATAAACACCTTCATTAGTGAACAACGCTTCATTATGGGGACTAGTGCTAGGGTGGGAAGAGAAAGGAAATGCAGTGTCCATCAGAGCCCATGTACACTGCTACAGTCCGTTTTCTTTAACATGTGCTTATTGCTCTGATACCTTTTAAATGCTACTTTTAATATCTTTTTCAAAATCTGAAGGAAAGAGTTTACCTTGATCTGCAAGACATCAAGTGGAACAGTCTCTCCTTTCACAATGGCAAGTGTGGCGTCTGTAATATGTCTGAACAGGGGAAAAATGGAAAGGGACCTGTTATAAAAAGTAAATGCCACCTCCCCCAGTGCACAGCATGCACACATCTGTGCAGACAGCCCACACGCACACACTGGGAAGCCTTGTAGGGGGTCAGTAAAAGCTAGTCTTTCAAAATCACCTTAGGAAAGCGTGTGACCAATTATCAATGCATACACATTTATTACATCACTCCACTGCACCAAGTATCTGAAAACTTGCTACTTAAAATATGGTAATAACATAGCATCTTTTAATCGCTATATGAAATTCTGCCATTTCAAAAAAAAAAAAAAAAAAGTCTTTCTTCTCAAACAGCCAGGAGGTAACTGAAGGCCAGGTCTTGTAGCTATCATAGCAAATGATAGTCCACGACCCAAGACACATTTCCTCATTTTCCAGCATCACAAGGGTGCGCCTCGTGTTCTGTTCTCGCTGCTGATTCTTTCCCTCAAAGATATAAGACTGTTCTTACCTACATTCTGACAATTTTTGCAAAAACCTCTATGTAAAAAAAAAAAAAAAAAAAAACAAAACTCATCAAAAAGTAAACACTCTGGATTATCCAGGACATATAAAATTATGCCAGATCTGCACATGACCTAGAGTTTGTACTTTAAAAGTCAGACACACATAAATACACAAAAGATGGTCAACAAGAGAAAGAGTAAGCCAAGTGGCTAGACAGTAAGACATGTGTTCTCAGGAGAGAAGGAGTAGACCTCCATCAAGGGCCTTTACTAATGCTGGTCAACCCTCCATGCTCTAAGTGCAGCTACGGCAAGCCCTTCACTCTCATCCTTGAGATCTTGCAGACAGCTCCACCTCAGAGAGGCCACACCATCCAGCCTCGCAGACGGTCCTTCACTGTGGCTCTCCCTCATCACTACACTGTTGCTGTCCTCCCATGGCTACAGCCTGACTATGTACTGAGTTATCACCTGCCTCCTCCTGGGGAGCAGAAACTCCACAAGGCCAGTGACACTTCATATTCATGGACTGACAAATAAAAAACTGACAGCAGCACAATGCATGCCAAATTACAGGCAATCGGTATTTTCTGGGCATTATTTTATTTTCCAGAGTTTCAAGCACAGAAACTGCAGACAATTCTGTATATTCCTCATTCAGACTCAAAACCATTATCCCCTCATGAGCAAGCTTACTTCTTCACATCACCATGTAAGTCACTAAGTATGAGGGTAAACCTGATATCTTAGTAGTTCATTATGTATCAGCAAAAGAGACTTTTATGAAATATCATTATTACATTTATAACTTTGATACATGTGAATCAACATTTTTAGGCAGTGCTCAAATTTTAATAATATATAAATACATAAGTTACTTCCTTCAAACAAGACACATAAATTGTGATTGGTTTATATGTTTTAAATCTATTATTTGTTCCTTTTCATTTTCCTGTTTAAGAAATAGGCCATCTGTCTACTGAATTTCTGTGGACTTGTACCTTAGTGATTATATGTGTATGCCACTAGTGTATATATCTAGTTCATGTATTTTCTGAGGATGGCTAAAACAGAAAGTTTGTATTGATCCATCCTTAAGATTTTGCAGCATTAAATAACCCCTGTGGTAGTACACATCTCCATCAGAAGACAAAGAACACCTGCTGTCTTTGGTGATGATGGCCACCAATGAAAATCATCACCTAGATTTACTGGGCTCCAAACTAATCATTTTTTAAAAATCTATCATTAAAACATTTAATTTATTTTATACATATGAGCGTTTTGCCTGCGGTGTCTGTGGATGTCAGGAGAGGGAACCAAGCCTGGGTCCTTTGCAAGAGTAACATGCAGTCATAGTCACTGAGCGGTTTGTCCAGCTCACGTCTATCCTTCTCATTTATCCTCTATTGTACAGAAGAACCTTCCCCTGAACTGCACTGAGATGCAATAAGAAAGCCAAGAGAAAGGATTAACTCTTGTTTAAAACTTTGAGACAGGGCCTCATGTTCCTACGCTGGCACTGAGCTGACTTTGTAGCCAAGAATGACTGTCAACTGTGCTCTTCCCTCTCCATCTGCCCAGTGTTGGGATTGCAGATGTGCACCGCCATGACTGATTTATTCCATGCTGCAAACGGAACCCAGGACTTCACAAATGCTAGCATTTTGCCTACTGAACTACATCCCTCCTCCCTCACTCCTATTTATTTAGATAGGGTCCCACTTTGTCTCCCAGGAGACCTCAAACTGGCTACACAGACTAGGATAGCCTTGAATTCAGAGACCCATCTTCTGACTGCTATGGTTAAAGGTATACACCACCATATCAGCGCCCCCAACCTTCCCACTCAGCGCTTAAAAAATAAACAAACTCTAAAAACCAGTTTTCTAAATGACCTGTTTCCCCATAGCATCCAAATGCGTTCAGGTTTTCACTTTTATTTTCTGATTATCACTATGAAACCAATCTGCTCTGTTTCAATATACGGTAGTCAACTTACTGACATTGTTATATGAACTTAATGAACAGGTACGGGATCACCATATAATCAAAATTAATGGTGAGAGGTAGTAGCCATAGAAGTATATGCTGATATGCTGATGTTTAACAAAACACAGGAGAAACTAGAACACATCTCTAGTGCTTGTTTAATCAAGTAAATTTATTGAAGTTTGAAAGGACTATGTTAATTTTAATCCCTCTCTCCCTCCCCCAACCTCTGTGTGTATGTGTTTTGCTATGGATCAATGATTTTACATAAAACTCCTTTTTAGAGCCATCTTAGGTCAGGCTCATAGAAACATTTGAAGGCCAGTACAGAAATGTCCCTATATAACCCCCTTTCCTCCTACAGACACAGCTGTTCCACTGTCACATCTCTCCACCCCCACCCCCAAGACTGGTTGGCTCATTTATCACAATTGAAGAACTTACACTGACTTGTTATTGCCATTCATGATCCAGTTTTGATCATAGCTGCAATCTAAATGGGTTTAGACAAACATTAATGACATCTACCACTCAATAGTACATACTTTGCAATTTTACTGCTACACAAGTCTGTTTGTACCTTTTCTAAACCCTAATAGCCACTCCCCCTTCTACTGTCACAACTTGACCTCTTCGGGACTCTTAACAGTTAAAGCCATAGAGTGTAGCCTTCTTCTTCGGAATGTTTTCCTTGACTTGGTAATATGCATTCACGTTCCTGTCTTTCTGGGGCTTCATAGCTCATTTCTTTCATCACTGAATGAGATTCTACTGTTTGAATGTACTAGTTTACTAATCCCACTTGCCAATTATTTTTTTCTTGCATAAGCTATGCCCAACTGTCTTTGAAGGAGTCAGCCTGTTCTGAGGTTATCAAACTTATGGGCCTAGGGCTATAACCTTCCTTTATAACCTTTCATGTTCACAGGCTCTGCAGTGATGTCCTCTTTTTCATCACTAAAATGAGTCATTTGTGTCCTTTCTAGTTTTTATTTAGCCTGGCTAGAGACTCGCTGAAATTTATTATTTCTGAGAACCAGCTTTCTATTGACTTCTATTTTCAATTTCATTGAGTTTTGCTCTAATTCTTATTAATTCCCTTTGTTTACTCTAGATTTAAACTCTTCTTTCCTCTGTTAACTCTGAGTTTAACTTGCTTTCCTCCTCTTGACTTTGGAGGCAGTGTCTGCCTGTGTAACCAGGCTGGTTTCAAACTCACAATCCTCCTGCCTCACCTTCCCACGTATATGCCTTCACCCTTAATCTTGCTCTGTCTTCTGTTCTGCTATGTATACCAAATCTTCAAACTTCCCCTAATGTCCACTAACACTGCCTACCACATATTTTTTGGGAGTGTTTTTATTTAGTTTAAAATATGTTACAACTTCTCTGGACTTTCCCTGATGCATGTCTTATTTATTTAGAAGCATGTTGTATAGTCTGCATGGATTTGAAAACTGTCCAGTTTTCATTATAGCATTTTCCTTTCAACATTGCACTTTTATATACCCCCTAAGTTAGGGCAGGCCTGAAGAGCAGTTTGGGTTGGGTATTTCCCTTCTCCCATGTGGAAGGCCAGAGCCAGCTAGAGTCTAGCAATCCTTATTGAGCTCCAAGACTCCTCTAGAAGGTTGGGCTCTGCATAGCGAGTTTCTCCTGATACAGACCTTATGAGGGAAAAAGACTGCTTCAGAGTACTTCCTTTCCTCCTTTCCCGGTACTTAGCATGGGCTCTTCAGCAAACACTATGAGGGAAATCTCACAATATTATAGGAAACCCATAAGTCTGGGTTCCAAGAAGGTCAGAACTCTCAGAGCTGACCACATTGAACCTCAGGTTTTCCTGCACCGGTACTGGTTCCCACAGCTGCTAACGTTCATGAGTCTGCCTTGGTAAGCCAGGACTGTGTTCCCGCCTGTCTCTTCAATCATGGGGCAGCTGTCTGACTGGTATCCTCCCCTCCTGTTCAGATCCAAGAAGAGTTTGTAGTTTGGTTTGTTTTATTTTTCAACTGTGGTGTTGGGGATTGGGCCTGGCCTTGTGCATCCTGGGCAATCACTCCTGTCAGCTTTCCATTTGGTCCTCCAGCCAAGCTCCTCAAACGTAAACCTGGAAACTGAAGCACCATCTTCTTTTTTAAAATCAGACTCACTGAGTTGCAATCCATATGCAGTACAATCTGTCCTTTTAGGCATGCCTTTCCATACATTTTGACAAATGTATTTATGTAACTAACACCATTATCAAAATAGATAACATTTCTAACATCCCCTTAAGTCCCTCATCGTCTTTGTTGCCAACCCACTCCTACCACAGTCATCGGTTCCTGCAGGCACCAGAGCCAGTTTACTCTTTTGTGGAACGATCATATCATATAATACAATGAAAAAGCATGAGCTTGAGACTATTCCCACTACTGACTGCGTCAACAACACGGGCAGACAGTTTCTTTTTAGGGTTAAGTAGCACTCTGGTGTATACATGTACCATAGTTTGTTCAGCCACTCATGAGCCGGTTGATACTGGCACCGTCCTGATTCTTGATAACTAGCAGCAGGTTCTACAAATAAGGTTTGGGTTGTTGTACAGATCTGGATATCTGCATTTCTCTTAGGTAAATATATAACAGTATGAAAAGCTTATGTTTAATTTGATAAGAAGCAGCCACATTAGCTCCTATAGTTGCTGTACTGCTTGGCATTCATCATGCTGTCAATACATGAGTTTCAGTAGCTGAATATACTTAACAGTGCTTGTGCTATCTGGACTGCTTTTCTCTGGTACTTAATGTGAGCATTTGTGAGTTGGAGAGATGGCTCAGTGGTTAGAGTACTTGCTGTGTTTGCAGAGGACCCTGGTTCAATTGCTAGCACCCACATGAGGTATACTGCCACCTGCACCTCCGGTTCCAGGGGATCCAATGCCCTCTACTGGCCTCCTTGAGCACTGGGAATTCCACATACAGGCAAAACTCCCAAACACCCATATTTATTTATGAATCACCCTCCCCTTTTTCATTTCAATATTGATTTGGCTGGGAGTGGCCAGGAAATTTTTCAAAAATGAGATTCTACTTGGAGGCAGCGAGGAGCAGGCGCACGGGTCTAGCCTCTATTGTTGTGAGTGTGTATGGGCTATGTGGGAAGCACCACAGGTGAGGTGTACACTGTACTTATTAATCGGAACAGCACCTGGCACACGGGAAGAGACTTGGAAAGTGGCTTTGAGAGACCTAAAAAACAACTCAATCTATTGCAATTCAAAAAGGCTTTTTGCATTAAATTACTTCTATAAACTGCTTAGGAGAAGCCAGCTAAAATGCACCTCAGATTTATCATTCCCTTACAATGACTCAGGGTTCTAGTACGGCAGGAAGCACTGCAGCCTGGCATTTAGGATTATTTGCCTGCTACACTCCACATTTCAGGAAAAAAGACTTTTTCATTCTTCAATAATTATTTTACAAGAAATCTTGACAGTGGGGCAAAGGCAAAGCTTTGTTCTTTTTACATAGCCCTAGGCAATGGCCATGTAAAAAGTTTTTGAAATCCCGAGCCAAAGGCAGAGTTTCTGATTACCCAAGGGCCCTGGGGTTTGCTTAGAGATTAGGTTTTTATAAATCTTTAAATTATAAATAGAAGCAGCTAATAACAATAGTTTAAAAACACAGAAAAAAAAAAAAAACCCAGTTCCTAAAAAGCAGACCACTGTCTGGGATCTTGGGGGTGGCCACATGTGAGTGGAGGCTTTTGGATAGGGAAGGGTTTCTGGAAGGAAAATAATCTACTTCTGATCACTGATAAGCCATTTGGAAACGCTGGCTAAAGCAGTTCAATAACCTCTACTGATACAAGGGAAAGAAAAGCTCCTAACACAGTCAAGCCCTACACAGGAGAGAACTTACACCAGATCAGCAAAGATGCTGGGATCATACATCCATCATTATCTACTGCCCCTCATAAATTCTAACCTGCGACTAAAAGTATGGCCCATTAAGGCTTCTCCTGTTTGCTAGGCCTCAGGATGGTTGGAGAATCCTGTAAGGGTCTGACACATGAGAGACAGTAGGATGAGGGTCTGATAAACATATATATGCAGGCCTGGGCTTTCCTATATGCACCCATGCTTTTATGAACAGCATAAAATTGTTAAAGATACCATTGATGGCCCTCAAAATGACAACAGGGAAAGTCAGTCTAGAAGACCTAGTCTAAGAAAACACACTAATGCAAGACAAAAAAATTTAATCCAAATTAAAAAGTACCTTGACTATTATTATTGACTTAGACAGTTATAAGAAGAAAAACTGAGAAATTTTTAATTAACTCATTCAACCAATGTTTACTTTGACTTCTTCTATCACAAGCCTTACATTACACACTATGTAACAATTTCTCCAACACTGACCATTTACTTCCGTCTTTTGACAACCATTTGCTCAAGATTATGTTAATTAATTGCTGCAAAAGCCAGGTCTCAAATTCAAGGTCACTCACTACCTTTTTGAAAGAGTTGGTCTTTGTTCTCTAAAGCTTTCAATCTTTCTGAGTCCAGAGGACAGTGTTAGACTCACAGCAATGTAACTTAAATGTCAGGACCTCACCCCTCCCCCAGCTACTATATCCATACTCCCAGCCACTTCAGGCAGTCACAAGGATGTGACTGTATTTAGTTGTTTTATCTGCTTCTATCACCAAGATAATGAAGCTATGGCTGCCAGCAGTTCCGTTTCCTGAGAGACTTGCTATTTGTCACCATGTGTACTAAAAGGAAATGATCAGAGCAAATCTGCCCTCACCTCGTGAAAGGGTCTTACAACGCAAAGGCAGAAAAAGAGCAATGACAGAAAGCACCCATCTCCATTCCCAACATCAGGATGTATTAATTATTAGATTAGGAAGGTACCACAAGTCAACTGGGAGCACGTCAATTTTCTGAGAGGCTGGGTGTTCCCTCTCAATAACTTGACAGTTCAACCTATCAATATTTGAAAAGTCGATGTTATCACGTATGTTAATTTTCAGGCCCAGGCTCTACCACACACATAGGTTAGCATTCCACATTGACAACCTACTGGACTTTGTTTCCACTTTCAGCAAAGAGAGTGTGACTCAAACTACTGGTCTGTCCCAGCGGGATAAATCCAATGGGAATCTTACTGAAGGTAGCCTGGTAGAACAAAAAAGAAGACAAAGTGGTATTGTTACAGTCAGAAGATTAGGTTTAAAGGGAGGCCTATGAGCATCCTCCAGAACAAAGTAGCTGGCTGTGTCTTCCGTCTCATCTCCATTCCCCATCTCTAGGTCAGTAAGCAAATACCCCAACGTGAGCAGTTTAAAAAACAAAGAAAACACAATGACACAGTAAACATATTCGGGTACTCAGTAACTACAATTACTTATATGAAACTGGGTTAAGATAATGACAATCTTACAACAACTGTACTAAGCTATCACACTGGCTGAGAAATACAGAGACAAAATTCAACTAAAAATACCTACGAATTCTATAGTGACCAATGGCAGGTGACAGTGTTTCATAAGCTATCTACTTCAGATAGAGTAAGTCAAATCATGGCCAGTTAATGACATAACATGTGATTTAACTCAATGTCACATATACAGCCATTACTTGAAGATTCTTAAAAGTTTATTTTGAACACAATCTCTTATTGTTTTTACTAAAGTATTATAAACTGTGGCAGGAAAATGAGATCTTACAAAACCTCATAAGTCCACAACCCAGATTTAAGAACATTTGCCATTTTGCTTCTGATATCTTAGGAAATGAATTGAGTCTCAAATTTAAAATAAATAGGCAGAGACAGATGAAGTCCTTTGAAATTCTGCTTTCCTGACCCCTTCTACAGGAAACCACTAGGTTGGCACAACTCTTTTCCATTATTTTTTTCATACTAAATACTTACATACCAAATAACATACAGTGACAGTACTGTTTTCTGAATTCTCAAACCAGATTTCACCCTCTTTAAAAACTTACTTATATTTAACATTTCTAAGATCTAAAGATGTAGATATTTATATATCTACTTCATTCTTGTGTTTGATACACATTACATATTTGTCTCTGTGTATGTGTGAGGGAGAATCAAAGTGTCTGTGTGTGTGTGTGTGTGTATGTGTGTGTGTGTGTGTTTAGGGTACACAAAGAGGCCACAGGGCAGCTTCTTGTCGTATTCCCTATGTACTGTCCATATTTCTTTTAGATAAGGTCTCCCACATGGCTGTCCTTCCTGGCCAGGCAGCACTGGGCTTACGAGCAGCACCACTGACTGTACTCAGATGACTTTACATGGATCCTGGGGAGCAAACTCAGGTCCTCATGCTCGCTCTTAACTAAATAAGCCTAGTTCATCCATTTAACTGCTACCCAGGTCATATTATATGAACATATCACTATTAATTTATAAAAGAATTCCTTGAAGAAAAGATTCTATAGGAAATTTTTATATAGCACAATAGCTGGTGTTAAAAGGTACATGGTACCCTGGATTACCAACACAGGAAGTCCACCATGGGTTCATGAGAGTAACCTATGACAGATGAAGAAGCATTGCACCATCTGATCAAAACTCCAATCCTATCACAATTGCACTGGATTGAAAATATAACACAGGAGTAGAGTATGAAGGTTTATGTCTAGAATCCCACAGATTCCAGTGACTGAGGCAAGAGACTAACAAGTTCAAGGCTAGCCTAGGCAACTTATCAGGACTCTGTCTCAAAATAAAAACTAAATGAACAAAGTGCTGGAGATGTAAGACAGTGGTGCATGCTTACCTAGACACTCAAAGCCCTGGGTTCAATCCTTAGTACTGCATGTATGTATGTATGTATGTATGTATGTATACACACATATACATACATACAAATATAAATATGAATGTATGCATTGTAAGAGGGAAAGACAAAGGATGAGAACAAATAAAAGCTTAGCACATTTTTTACAAGCTCACCTCATCTGTTCTTCTCAGTACTCCAGTAACAACCTATGAATGTAAAAAATATTATAAACAACATGTATTTTCATTATCAAAACAAAATTAGAATAAAATTTCATGGACCATAAACTTATTTATTTTCTTCTAGAAGCTATATTAAGTGATATATTAGATCTTAAAAACACATCATATTGTCAAATAGGATCAGTGCTAAATTAGATTTTATTCTTAACCAAGAATAATACAGACTAAGATAAATTATAAAAATCCCACATTACATTAGTAAAATTATATTTCAAGGTCTACAAAACAGAAGTTTACTAACATTAATGTATCACAGGTTCTAGAGAATATGAATTCTTTTCAACTATACAGAAAAGACTATGTTAGCCTTTTGCAGTGCACAGAGGACAGGCGGCTTAGTATGCTCAGAAATCTGTACTCAAGTGCTTCTTCCTGAGGGCTATGAAAACAAAGGTTAGACAACTAACATTATCATTTACTTTAGTTATTCATTATCATCAGGTAGTCCAGGCCGGAACTCACAGCATTCCCCCTGCTTTCAGCTTCCTTGGGATTGCAGGTATGAGCTGTTATAAAAAGCCAATCATTTCTCTTGCCCAATGTCTTTTAATGACTGTATATACACTAAATATACAATTCACTGTCTTTCCTTTAAAACATTTTGTAAAGACAAAAGTTGACATATCTCTTCCCTTTATCTTGTCCTGCCTCATTGCGTTTCAGTATTAAAAGGCTGTCAGGGATCTGCTTCATTCTTTGTAGGTATACAATCAGAACTCTTCACATTTCATTAACAAGCTATAAAGACAATTACAAGATCATTAGCACAGCCTTTTTAAAAAGAAGCTTACTAAGGCTCATATAAATGCCAAGTCAAACTAAGGACAGCTTTTCTGCTGTTCATTTCTGGTCCCTCACACTGATGAAGCCACCAAAGAGAGGCCAAAGCCAACAGTAATGTAGTATGTGGGTAAAATGAACATTTTGATGAACCTACATTACCATCTAAACTTTATTGTTTAGATTGGTGTTTGCTCAGTGCTGTGCACTTCACAGATTTTAAAAACCATGTACTCACTCCTATCCATCACTATCATCTCCAAAGCACTTTCCTTGCCCTCTAAGTCCCGTGCGCTGCCTGCTAATCCTTCTTTTCTCTCAACCTCAGGCAACCTCTCATCCTTTTATTCTCTCTACTGTTGCGTGACCTACAAGTCAAAGAGTCTTTTTGTGGTTCTTTCACTTAGTAATATGCTCCAAATCTTGTCATAAGTGGATAGTTCTTATTTTTTTCACACTAAATAATCCATTACTTGGGTATGCTACTCTACAATTAACCTATTAAAGGACACCTTTATTTCTTCCACATTTGGTCGGCTGTAGATAAAAATGCTATAAACGACCATGTGCAGATATTTTTGTATGCACGAGAGTTGTGAACTCCTCTGTATAACTTCCAATGAGCACAACTGCTGGATCACATGGCAAGAAGTATGTCCAGTTTTCAGTGAAACCACCCATTTTCCATTTTGTTTGACCTAGACTTGGGTTATTCTGATAGATATAAAGTGACTAAACCATTCTGCATTCCCACCATCAATGAATGGTGCTCCTACTGTTCTACACTCATCAGCATTTGACTCTGCCAGTGTTCTATGTCTTGGGCATTCTAATAGGTGTAGCACCTCACTGAGGATAAGTGTATTACTGTTAGAACAAGACAGGGCTAGGAATGTAGCTCAGCAGTAGAGCACTTGCCCAGCATATGTGAGGTTTGTTCTGGAGCACTAATTGCCAAACATCCAACCTTAGAACAACAGAAAAGAAGATAAATGCATATATCTGAACAAATATCATCTCTTTCTACAAATGCAATCTTAAGAGTTGACTTTCTAATACAACAGAAATTATGTGAGTGGCCATAAAAGTGTTTTCTTGAGAGAAACTTTCATTTGATGAGAACTTGTCCTTGTAGTGAAACCTTGGTGCCATCACAGAGCTACTTGCATTACAGAATGCACAACATAACAAGCTTAGCCGATCCACACCCATTTTTCCTCCCATTTTATTCAATATTTGAGATCTAATCTTGCTATGTAGCCCAAGACTAACTGGAACTCAAGATCTTCCCACTTCATCTTAAGTGCTTGATTATAGCCTTGCTTGTTTTATTTAATTTTCTCAGGCAGACTTGCTTACATATAAACCCTTCTTTGAGCTGGGAGGAAGATTTACCAAAAACAAGGAAAGAAAAGTGCAGGAGAAAAGCTTAATGCTGCATAAGTTTGAGAGCAATAGCCCTAAAATAATGAACTACAGCAGTTTCCTTAATTATTGTTGCCATTGTCCATTCTTCTCACCTTAAAGATGGCCCTACATGGGGAGAGAGGATCTTACCTCCTGCAGTGTGCCGTCTCCTCCAGCAACAATGATCACATCAGTGCTTTCCATCAACTCCAAGAGCTTCTTGGCTTGTCCCTCATAATCCGTCTGCAATATCAAAGCGTCATTGGTAAACTTGTCACTGTAAGACCACACGTTAGAGGGTGAAAAGGTGAGCCATGTTCTTTAAAGTTGTATATTGACTCCCTTAATTTTACATGGTTGGAAGACATAAAAATTCTATGACAGCAATAGTGTGGATTTTTATAGTTTTATACTTACTAGGACAGAACTGGCTTCAGAAACTACCTACTCACCTCCTTATTCTAAAAATAAAATTCAAGTCCAGTAATTTGCCTTAGTCATACAGCTAGCCAGTCACAGGACTCTTTTCCAGTCCACTGTGGCTTCTATTACATTGTTTACCCTCTGTTTTTCATATGAAGGCAGGAAGACAGTGCATATGCAAATAGGGAAGTAGATATAATGAAAAGGAGCACAGATTTCAGAGCCCAAGAGACCTACAGTAAATCTCAGCTCTGTGACTTCTTAACTGATTAGCTTTAAACTCACTGGATTTTAATTTTCTTATCAATGAATTTCCATGTATCAAGAGAGGGTTTAATCATGGCTTTCCTGAACTATTGCTACACAGCAGAATTTAAAACAGCTAGAAAAGTGTTTGCAACTGGTACTGTGTTAAGTAAATGACGATTATTATTGTTTTACTACGATGGCACATAAAAAAAAAATGCAGGTATGTTTGAAAGAACCCACAGAAGAGCACTCCGATCCTCCCATTTTTATTGAACATTTGATATACATTTCAGCCACCATCAGGGTGTACATTGATATATATATACCCCTTAAGACAAATGTTAAAAAAGGGCATAAGGTAAATGAAATAGAAATACTACCTCCAATTCAAAATACACTAGACACAAGAGCAGGCAAAAACTAAATACTTAAATATCAGATGGGCTAACACCTGTAGTATAATTTGAAATACCTGTTCTTTGTGCCCTGTTCCGAGCATAGAACTCTAAAAATCTACAGAAGTTATTTTATTACTCTCAGGAAACTCCTCAAACATAACAGAGTATGTATGTGCTATAGAGTTAACTTTGGGAGGACCCTGGATAGGAACGGGTCACCAGAGACACCAACAGATACCTTACAGGATAGAACCTTGAGATCCAAACCCTAACTTCTAGGAAAAGGAGCCTAAAGGTGAGTTCATATACCATGGTTTAATGATTTCATCCATAATATATATAGGAATTCCTGTATATATTATATACATACATGCACATTTATGTAAAAAGAAATTATGTGAAAACACAGTAAAAACGTTAAGTCAGGGTGAAGTAGCTAAATATGTATATGTAGTTTTGTAACTATTTTGAAAATTTTAAATTATTTCCAGATAAAATTTAACAGGAAAGACAGAAAATCAACCTTTCAAAGACCAATAGTTTCAACTGAACTGTAAGAAGAAAACATTAACATTTCTACTAATGATTAAATCTCCCTTTAATGCCTATTTTCTGAATATGTAACATCAATAAATTAGTGTGTGTATATGTGTATATAATTGTTTAGTATCTTAAATTGGAAAAATTACAAAATACAAAACCAAAAGTCATAGGGCTTTAGTATTAAAAATTGTTACATATCAACCAACCAGGACCCCCTCCCCCCCAGGGACTAAACCACCAACCAAGAAAACACATGGAGGGACCCATGGCTCAGGCCACATATGTAGCAGAGGATGGCCTTTGTCGAATATCAGTGGGAGGAGAGGCCCTTGGTCCTGGAAGGCTCAATGCCCCAGTGTAGGAGAATGCTAGGGTGGGGAGGCAGAAGTGGGTGGGTGAGTGGGGGAGCACCCTCATAGAAACAGGGAAAGGGGGAATCGGATAGGGGGTTTACGGGTAGGGAAACCGGGAAAGGGGACAACATCTGAAATGTAAATAAAGAAAATATCCAATTAAATAATTAAAGAATTGTTACGTTTGTTGGGTATGTAGATGTCAATATAGTTACACAGAAAAATATACTTCCTTATTAAAACACATATCTTCAAGTATTTAGAAATAAAATAGGATGTGTTTTATTTCAGAAAGCTCAGTTACCATGTAAGGATGCTTAGTGGTTACCACCTGGGCCACACAACCGTCATATCAACCTAACCTGAGTAAGGCCATCAAAAATATTCTTCTCCACCCATGACATTAAGGATTCCTGCCTGGACAAACACAAAAGACAGTTCTAAACAGATTACCGACCAATAAGATCCTATTCAGAAAAGCAATAGTTGAACCAAGATCTTGCACACCAATACACAACTAGCAGAGAAATGGGTTTAAATATATCAACAGTTGGGCTGGAGAGGCTCAATCACCAAAGGCTAAAGTTCACATCCAAAATATATCAGCATTTACAACAAACATTTATTGGATCAGATTGTCTTTAGAACAAATTTCTTGTGTTCAGTCCAGTTCTCGAGAGTTAATCATCTTAACATATAATAATAATAAAAAAAAAAAACAGAGAAGATTATCTACAGAAATGGGCAAATTCACAATCATACTGGGATATTTGTAACTCCCCTGACAGGATAGTTTAAAATAGTTATCACCAATAAAAGCAAAATTAAAAAAAAAAAACCCAAGAGAGAAATAGAAGATTTGCACTACACAACGAGTAGATTTGGTTTAATAGGTCATAAACAAAATATAACATTCAATAATTGATATCAATTTTTTAATTTTATTTGTAATTCATCTTTTACACTCCATATTCCATTCCCCGCCCCTCCCATCCCAAGCTCCAACTGCTCCACATCCCACACCTCCTCCCCACATGGATGCCCCGACCCCATCTGACCTCTAAACTCCCTGGGGCCTCCAATCTCTTGAGGGTTAGATGCATCATCTGTGAATGACATAGACCTGGAAGTCCTCTATTGGATGTGTGTTGGGGGCCTCATATGAGCTGGTGAATGCTGTCTGTTTGGTGGTATAGTGTTTGAAAGATCTCAGGGGTCCAGATTAAGACTGCTTGTCCTCCTATAGGATTGCCCTTCTCCTCAAATTCTTTCAGCCTTCCCTAATTCAACAACAGGGGTCAGCTGCTTCTGTTCATTGGTTGGATGCAAATATCTGCATCTGACTCTTTAAGCTGCTTGTTGGGTCATTTGGAGGCCAGTCATGATAGATCCCTTTTTGTGAGTGCTCCATAGCCTTAGTAATAGTGTCAGGCCTTGGGACCTCCCCTATTTCATTGATCAACATGTCTGTCTTTGTACCAATACCATGCAGTTTTTATCACTTTTGCTCTGTAGTAAACCTTGAGGTCAGGGATGGTGATTCTCCCAGCTGTTCTCTTATTGTTAAACTTTGTTTTCACTATTCTGGGTTTTTGCCCTTCCAGATGAAATTGAGAATTGCTTTTTCCATGTCTTTGAAGAATTGTGTTGGGATTTTGATGGGGGTTGCATTGAATCTAATAGACTGCCTTTGTTAGGATGGCCATTTTTACTGTTAATTCTGCCAATCCATGAGCATGAGAGAGCTCTCCATTTTCCGAGATCTTCCTCAATTTCTTTCTTGAGAAACTTGAAGTTATTGTCATGCAAGTCTTTCACTTGTTTGGTTAGAGTTACCCCAAGATATTTTATGCTATTTGTGGCTATTGTGAAGAGATTGTTTCCCTAATTTCTTTCTCAGCCTGTTTTTCCTTTGTGTATAAAGAAAAGCTACTGATTTGAGTTAATTTTATATCTGGCCACTTTGCTGAAGTTGTTTTTCAGCTGGAGAAGTTCTCTGGTAGAATTTTTGGGGTATACTATAAGATCATCTGCAAATAGTGATACCTTTATTTCTTCTTTACCAATTTGTATCCCCTTGGCCAGTTTTTGTTGTCTTATAGTTCTAACACTGAGTACTATTACTAACTAGATATGGGGAGAGTGGGCATCCTTGTCTTGTACCAGATTTCAGTGGGATTGCTTCAAGTATGTCTCCATTTAATTCATATATTAAAGCAACCTTGCATCTCTGGGACAAAGCCTACTTGATAGCGGTGAATGATGGTTTTGATATGTTCTTGGATTTGGTTTGCAAGAATTTTGTTGAGTATTTTTGTATTGATATTCATAAGCGAGATTGGTCTGAAGCTCTTTTTTGGTTGGGGCCTTGTGTGGTTTAGGTATCAGAGAAATTGTGGCTTCATAGAATGAGTTAGGTAGTATCCCTTCTGTTTCTATTTTATGGAATAGTTTATGGAAAATTGGTATCAGGTCTTCTTTGAAGGTCTGGTAGAATTCTGCACTAAATCCATCTGGCCCTGGGCTGTTTTTTGTTTTGTTTTGTTTTTGTTTTTGTTTTTGTTTTGGTTGGGAGGTTTTTAATGACTTCTTCTACTTCCTTGTGAGATTTGGGCCTGTGTAGCATCTGTCTAGAAAAACATCCATTTCATCTAGATTTTTCCAGGTTTTTTTTTTTTTTTTTTTGAGTATAGGCTTTTATAGTAGGATCTGATGATTTTTTTGAATTTCCCCCCTTCCTGTTGTTATCTCTCCCTTTTCATTTCTGATTTTATTAATTTGGATACTGCCTCTTGGCCCTTTAGTTAGTTTGGCTAGGAGTTTATCTATCTTGTTGATTCTTTGAAAGAACCAGCTTTTGGTTTTGCTGATTCTTAGTATTGTTTTGTTTCTATTTAGTTAGTTTCAGCCCTGAATTTGACTATTTCCTGCCTTCTACTCCTCTTGGGTGAGTTTGCTTCTTTTTGTTCTATAGCTCTCAGGTGTGCTGTTAAGTTGTTAGTGTAAGATCTCTCCAGTTTCTTTACCAGGGCACTTAGTGCTACGAACTTTTCTCTTAGCACAGCTTTCATTGTGTCCCATCAGTTTGGGTATGCTGTGTCAACATTTTCATTAAATTCCAGGAAGTCTTTAATTTCTTTCTTTATTTCTTCCAGATATCAATTATTTTTTATGCATACATAGAACACATAATAAACAAAACTACATTCAATCTAGATCTAAAGACAAATCCCAATAAACTTTGATCCTGAAATTATATAGAATACTTCTTTGATCAGTTAATTTAGAAATCATAAGCAAAATGATACCCAGAAAACCTTTAGATCTGAAAATGAAAACACATTAAGTAACTCAGAGGTCAAGCAAGTCATGATAGAAATGAGAAAATCGTGAGCAATGATCATGAAAGAACTGTGTCTAAATTGATAGTATGCAGATGAAGCAACAGTTTATGGCTGTAAATATGCACACTGTATATGGGGGGGGGGCAGGGGTAAACCAATGAAAATCTCAGGTCAGCAGAACAGCAAATAAAGGAAGCAAATGAAGGAAATATGTATTTTAAAGAAAATGAGAAATGAAACAACCTTGTCAGTGAAAAGATCAATAGGCAAACTGGGTCCTCAGCAGGAACTCATCAAATTGAAAAAAAGTCTTGAAGACTATGGGGTGGGGGTGGGCGGCAGGAGGGGAGAGCAGGCCCAGCTGAGGTGAAGGGTAAAATGGAACATTACAAAAGCTACAAAAAGTCAAAAGTGAACACGAGGACATCATAAACAACTTGATGCCAGCTAATGTGAAAACCGAAGAAGAGAAACAAATTCCTTGAAGAATTTATCTTGCCAAAGAGAAACAGAACTTACATACTTGTAGTAGCACTACTGAAGCCTAACATGCACTGTCTCCCTTCAGCAAATCTCCAGGCCCAGAGTTTTATCCAAACGTTTCATCAAATAGTAAGGAACTAATGATAGCAGCCCTAAGTGACCACCCTATGGTCTCTCACACCTAGACTGTGGCACACTGTAGATGCTCATGTAAAGGTTTCCTTCCCCTTTCTCCTAACCCCTGAGCAAACACTGCAAGATCGAGTCTGTTAAAAAAGTGAATCCAAAATTGCATGGAAACTTTACTGCATGACCTTCTAATCTCTGTGACATACTCAAAGTGTAATTTAGAAATAGATTAACAGCAGTCCAGTCAACATTCTAGGATAATGAAAGGGGCTTACAAGCTGCCACCACTAATTAAGGAGCTAGTGACAATTCATGACTTTTAGGGAAGGAAGAGATAGTTTTCTTAAGAGCTGGTTCTGGTAGGTCCCACTCCAGTGGATGCTAGCACAAAATTGAGTCAATGGATTGCTTTTTTAAAGGACATGAAGTTAGAAGGGGTTAGGGAATTAGGGGGTGCAGATGGGGAGGTAGATCTGGGATGAGTTAGTGGGAGTAGTGGGGAATGGAAAGTATCAAAATATATTGTATGAAAGTCTCAAAGAATCAATAAAATATTATTAGAAACATCATTTTCACAAGGAGGGGTATATGGTTGTGTCTGGAGGGAGGAAATGGAAGGGAGAAATAGTGCCATTAAACCATAATAACTTCAAAAAACAAAAAACAAAAAAATTTTAAAAATAAACTCAGTTTTAAAACCCTGGAGGGGGCAGGGGCTGTGGAGATGGCTCAACAGTTAAAAGTACTTGTTGCTCTTCCAGTGGATCTTGTTTTGAATCCTAGCACACACATGGCGGCTCACAATTATATATAGCTCCAGTTCCTGATAATTCCAGGGGACCTGATAGTTCGCTTCTGGGAACACTAGGCATACATGCAGTGCACATACATACACACAATTTTCTTCAATTAATTAAAAGTAAATACAGCATAAGGCTGATTTTGACTAAATGAACACCACATACACTCACACATATGCTGCTTAAAGTTATCAAAATGGAAACCTGAGATGTCTAAAATTTACAATTCCTTCTAATTTATTTTGTCCCTTTTTCTTCTTACCTAAAACATCAAAAAATTCTAATGATTTTACTTTAAAAAATTATTTATCACAATAAATTTTTTTTAACAGGAAGAAAATGTTTACCTGCTAGTAGAACTACCAAGAAATTAAACCACTCAAAGTAGAGAGCTTTGTATTTTGGGGATGGACTCTGACAATTGAGAGAGTTAGTTTTACCTGCTGCAAAGTATCAAGACCTCCGAACACCCATCTGAGTCTGTGTTGAAATAAAAAGCTGACCATGTCAGGAGAAAACAAAACTGCTTTGAGTAATTAATAGAATGAGACAAACATTGATTTTCCTCTTATCTTCAGTGAAAACTGGGTTCTGCTTAGAAGGCAAGAGCAGAGAACACATGAATACATTAAAAATGGTGATCTGTGTACTTAAAGACTCTAGAGGAAGTCTCACCTTGACAACAGTCACATCCATGCCAGACAGGTGTAAAATTGGAGCAGCATTTTTTTCAAATAGAGTTCTGGCTTTGCTGTAGACAAAGGGGGAAAAAAAGCACAGTATTTTAAGACGCATTCTCAAGCTGAGAATAAAAACTGTAACCACATGCCCTAGAAACTCAACGGTGATTTTCCATAGAGAGAAAAGTAAGTTTGTCCCCTGTCTCATACAGTCAGCGTGTATACATTTGGGAAGCTACATTCTCTAGAGCAACAATGAGCAGCAGATATGGCTCCACTCAAAATAACAAAGCTTGATCCTCGCAGAATTCCCAACGCCAGAGACAACGACAGAGCAGATAAACCACGACACCAAGCAGGGCTTGTCTGAGCAGCGCACACAGTGCACACAGCGCCCACTCCCACAGCTGCCTGTCTGCTACTGGAACTTCCTTATAGTCTACTATAAGGAGCAGGGCAGAGGTAGTTACTGTAACATTATATATATGGCCCACGGGAACAGATAGATTTACCTAATCCCTTACTAATCACATGCTCTTCTGGAAAAAGACACAATTTTTTTTTTTTAAGTTTAAACACTAGGGCTCATTCCAAATCTTTAAACTTGTAGAGACAGATCAAAAGTATTTCTATGAGAGCTGAATTTTTACTAGGAAAGGAAAAGCAAAGGATATCTATTAGGATAGATGACTAACAAGGATAATGTAAAGCCAGTCTACATCTCCCAAGCACAGAAGCCCATCTTTATTCCGCTAGCACTTGATACACACCAGTTCATCAGCAATGTTTTCAACACACGAGGAGGACAGCTTTCAAAATGGTCATTAGGACAACTCAAGAAACTTACAAAAATAGCTATCAGTCCTTATTAATTCTTGAATCAGCCAACTTCAAGGATTACAGATGGGATATTTCAAATGCACTCACTAAGTAAATGATGGATTAGTATACAAATGAATGAGGGAATAAATCTCTTCCAATCATAAAGGTAAATTCTGAGGCAAGGCAAACAACATGGCTGTGACACTTTTTTGGATGCCTTGTGCACGTCTCATGAACATTATTCCATTACTGCACTCCAGTCCAATGCAGGTCAAAACTCAAGACAGTCCAGGAATCAAAGGTAGAAGTGGCAAAGTCGCTCCACACAAATGGCAGAGTTGAAAATCAAATAAATTTCTCTCTGTCTCTGACTCTCTGTCTGTCTCTGTCTCTGTCTCTGTTTCTCTCTCTCTCTCTCTCTCTCTCTCTCTCTCTCTCTCTCTCTCTCTCTCTCTCTCTCACACACACACACACACACCAAAAACAGTATTAAAACATCTAACTTCTATGTACATTTTCACTTAGCTGTCTTACTGAAATACAATTTCCTTAAAATACAATGATGCATGCTTTGCCTTTCTTAATGATATATATATTTTTAAAGATTGATTGATTAATTTAATGAATAAGTGCTCTATCAGTATATACACCTGTGTGCCAAAAGAGGGCATAGGACCCCATTAGATGGTTGTGAGCCACCAAGTGGTCACTGGGAATTGAACTCAGGAACTCTAGAAGAGCAGCCAGTACTCTTAACCACTGAGCCATCTCTCCAGGCCCTTTCTTAATGATATTTATATGAGAAATTCAAAGGCAGCTAAGGAAGAATACTTAGGAGTTGAGCACAGAAGATATTCACCATCTTTACTGAAAAGAACAAAATGGCAATATAACAAACAGTCCTTATCGTGAACTAGGATAGAAACTGAGACGTTAGCTCACAGAACCATTGGTCATAATCAAGAATATTTGCCACCCATCAGAATGAACAAGAAATCGACATGGAAATGAATTGCCTCTGTCCTCCTCACCATGTTTGCACCTAGCCCAGAAAAATAGGGAAGGTAGGGACATTATAAGGGATGCTTTTACTGCTGGAATGGTAAGAACAGAGCAGCTGGGAGCATAGCAGATCTATTTCCTAAAAGCAAACCTCTGATGAAGTCTGACTCTGTCCTATCAATCATAACAGAGTTGTACCTCTGTGAGCTTAAGGAAAGCAATCTGAGCACGAGCTGTTCTTTCGCATCTTTGTATGATGCCACTAGTTCAGGAAACCTCTAAAATAAAAGCAAAAAGACTTTTCTTCAGATTGAAAAGCAAGTGTTGCCAGTAAGAAATACATTATTTATTACATAATTAAGGGTGCAATAGCATCAGGCCTGAATAAAAACTTTATGTACTTACGGCAATTTCTAGACTCAGGCACCACACAAGATAATTACTTCTTTAATGTATTATTTATTAACAGTAAACACATAGTTACCTTGTTTCTTAAAGTTCTCCTGAAGTTTTAAACCAGTCCTACATAATGAGATAGCTGTACAATAAATTATACATATGTGTTAGTGCATAATAGCCACAGTGACAAAAATGGGGCCATTAAATAGTGAAAGCTTTAAAACAAAAGTGCTAGGGAGTTTTAGAGCTCTGTGTCCCAGGTGCATGCAGGGATCCACCTTGCTATAGGAGGCCATCTGTGGCTACACCTTTGCCTACCTTTAGATAAAGTATTGGACTTACAAACAAGAGCCCGCTTTAGTTTTAAAAATGTAAGCAGGGGCTGGAGTGATGTCTCAGTGATGGCTAAGGCTGGCTGAACAAGCTCAGGTGTGAAGACCTGGAGTTCAGATCCCCAAAACCCACATAAGCACCCAGTGGCGGTGATGGCCAGCTCGGCCTCTGAAGACAGGGACAAGGATCTCCAAAGCAAGCTGGTCCGGGACAGCAGCCATGATATGGCAAGGTCTGAGCGGTACTGTGAGACTTTACTTCAAAGAGTAAAGTGGAAGAGCAACTGAAGACCAAGACCAACCTCAGCCTCTATGTGCACAAGCACACACACCTCCCATACACACACTGGTAGAAAAAGGGAAAACTAATTCTTCCAGGACATGCAGTTTGTATAAAATGTAAGGACCTAAATCTTTAAAAAATTAAATTGTGAATATTAAAACAATATGGGCTAGGGAAAAAAGCAAAAACATCAGCCAAAACCAAACAACAACCAAGTACTTATTGGAAGCCAGAACTTATAATAGTTGACTGTATCTTAAGGAAACTGCCCAAACATTTTCACCAGAAATTAAAGATTTCTAAAGGGCAGGCACGGCACATCAAACAGCTATCTTTAAAGAAGGGTGAAAGGGGGCTTATAAAAATTCTTAGGAAAAATAAGAGTACAAAGTGAAGAATATTATGAACCCAGCTAGATACAAACATCATTATCATCATCACATCAGCAGCAGCAGGCCTTAATAAACAATTAACACTCATAAGTACTGCGGCATTTAACACAAACACATCACGTGGTGCTTAACGTATGTGTTCTGGCTTTGTGTCTATTATGTTGTTTAGTTTTCTAGCTGAGTAAACTGAAGACTTAGGAGGCTAAGTAACTCAGAATATTCTAGAAGCAGAAGCAAATGTGTGTGCGAGCACGCACACAGGCACGTACACACACACACACACACACACACACACACACACACACACAGACACAGAGCTCTCTACTGCCCTCACCAGGTCATAGTGACTGATGTACTGGTGTACTGGGTGTTCAGGTTGCGCTATTTAAGAACTTGTATCATTTATTACTGAGATAAAAATTGGTGTGTTTACGGAGGAGGGAAGTGGCCTTAGCCAAGTCTGGCAATATTCTATTAAGCAAGTTTACTCTGCATAATCTATAGGTACGACTTACAGAGGAGGCCAATACACAAAGTCATGCTCAAATTTCCCCAAAAGATCCTCCAGAACTGACTTTGGGAGCTTCTGCTTCGTTTTGCTTCAGACAACAGTGCCTGAACACTTAAAATCCAGCCTCAAGTACTCATTATCGATGTGTGCGACTTCAGTCTTATAGTGTCCAGCCTGGTATATATATTCACAAATTACTCAAAGCACAATTGATCGGGACACTGAAAACAATAAGTATTTTTTCCCTCTTCAACTTTTTCATTCTATTTTTTAAAGGTAATTTTTAAACTGTTTCTTTAAAGTGGTCGATGATGCCTTTGCATTTATATTCTCCACAACCTAACTAACACTGTAAACTTTTTTTTTTTTCCTGCTTGTGGCTTTTTCCCCCAGACAGGGCAATTCTGAGTTCCTCCACAACCTTTCCTTGTCTTCACAGTACCCTGCATTTCAGGGTGATACAACGGGTACCATCAACTAAGCAACAAATATGCCACTTCTAGCAAAAGCCCCGCGCAGCACTTACTGAGGAACAATCTTCCCCGTCCTTAGGTGACTGCCCTACCAGGCCACAGCCTTGTTTGGGGAGAGTGAACTTTCTCTAAGGCCAGTAGAAGGTTCCCTCCTTTGTAAAGACTACACTGTCCTCCTGAGCCCACTGTGCTCTTGATCTCTCAAACTCCTTTGTGATGGCAGCCTAACACGGTTATGCAAAGCAGGAGAGCAATCATTCCCAGTAGGACTGCTCTCAAGCTGATATAAATCCTTGGTGTTTGATGAACATCAATTTGCGGCACGGTGACTTCCACTCGGAGACTAACGCTGTGGCTGCACAGTAACCAGTCCCAGTCACTGTAGCACACAGTCCACCACCTGCCTTTGTGGAGATTTTGTCCTTTGCCTTTAGAAAAACTAAATACAGTAAGTCACAAACTGAAATACCCTTTGCAAGCTGCGGGATTGAGAAAGACGGTGGCTTTCTTCACTTGTGCATTGGGAGGAATGAGCTGGTTGCCAAACACCTGAAAAAGAAAGAGACATTTTCAATTAAATTCTTTATTCAGCTGTTGATCGCATACTTTTTTTTTTTTTGTCATCCAGCCAAAGAGCACAAGCTCATCCATGATCTCCATAACAGAGTCACTACAAGCATCACAACCAAAGTATGCAGTTACTCAATGACGATTTTACATTAGGACAAAAACCTGGCTTTCCTTACCAGTGGTAGTAGTTAGTTCCTTTTATTATAAGCATACATCCTGCAGGGCCACAGGCTATGAGAAGGGACATTCAGTTTTCATGCTACAATCCTTTTTCCTTTAGTCTATACTAAATTTATTCCTCGGGAGTCTTTGTTACCAGTTAATTTTCACCATCTGTATACACAGAAGAAACCCGGTACTCAAACTGTTTTCTATTCTATGGCTCTAAGGCTGAGCAGATCAAGAAGCAAAGGATCAATGTGAGGATTCAAAACAGCAACAGAAGGGGAGCTACTACTGAGACATCTAAACTAGGGAAGAGAGCTGATGAAAAGAATCATGATAACACAACACTAAAAAGGCCAAAAACTTCAGGTCTTGGGGTTGAAAAACAAGTCTGGGTTATGGCAGCAGAATTCTAGAAAACAAGTATAAAGCAAAGATTAGAGGGGAAATGGCTATAGCAAGATGTTGTATTGAACAACTCAGTCTAAATCTGCCTCCCCTCTGACTGTCCACTAGAGATCCTTTCTACACCTTCTAAATAAACAAGCTCTGTGCTGGGGAGATGGCTACGTGGGTAACTAAATAGTAAAGTACTACACAAGCCTAAGACAGAGTTCAGATCTCCAGTGTCAGTGTATGTTTATAACCCCAGTGCTGGGAAGAGAAACCAGGCGGATCCGGGGGGGCTCCCTGGTCAGATAGTCTAGTGGAAATGGCAAGCTTCAATTCAGTAAAGCTAGGGAGAGCTAGAGAGAATAACATGCCAATGCTAACCTCCATACACACCTACATAGACAAGTGCACACACACACATTACCTGCCCATTACCACTTCTGTTCTCTTTTTACTCTTGTATCTTGTTCTCTTTTTACTCTTGTATCTTGTTCTCTTTTTACTCTTGTATCTTGACATTTTCTGGCTAAGTCTCCAAATATATCATCAATTTGGTTTGTTCTGATCCATTTCATTCTAGGATTCCATCAGGAATGAAGTAACTAACTCAGCTGTGGAGGTCTGAATGGAAATGGCCTCCATAGACTCATAGGGAGTGGCATTATTGGAAGTCTGCCTTTGTTGGAGTAGGAATGGCCTTGTAGGAGGAAGTGTGTCACTGAGGGGTGGGCTCTGAGGTTTCAGATGCTCAAGAAAGGCCCAGTGTGGCACTCTCTTCCTGCTTTTTGCTGATTTGGGTAGAGATCACTCAGCTACCTGTCTAACACCACATCTACCTGCATACTGCCATGCTTCCTGCCATTATGACAATGGAGTAAACCTCTAAACTTTAAGCTGGCCTGATTAAATGCCTTTCTAAGAGATGTGGTCATGATGTCTCTTCACAGCAATAGAAACTCTAACTAAGATCGAGGCTGGTTCCTGGAATGGGGTATTGCTAAGATAGGCCTGACACTGTTTTTGCCTGGAAGAATATGGAATACTTTGGGACTTTTGAGCTAGAAATGTCATTGGACATTTTAAACCGGGCTTAATGAGCCATACTAGTAGGATCATGGAAGATAGTGGTACTGAGGGTGATTTGAACTATGAGAGCCCAGCTTAAGAAGTTTCAGAGAAAAATATTATATGTGGCCTAGAGATTGTTCTTGCAATATTTTGGTAAAGAATGTGGCTGTTTTCTGCCTTTGTCCAAAAAAATCTGCCTGAGGCTAAATTAAGGAATTATTGATTAAATGTTTTGGCAAAGGACTTTTCCAAACAACCTAGCATTGACTGTCTTCTGTGGTTAATAGAAGCCAGTCTTATGCAGATCTACAACAAAAGACTTAAGATAAGCAAGAAAAAATACAAAAAGTACAGTAGAGGAAGAAAAGGAGCCCCAGGGAATGTAAACAGATTAAAGAAAAGCCAGATGCTAAGTGGAGTAAAGGGAGTGGTGACCTCAGAACAAGACCCCCACCCAGCTAAGGAATTAAATGAAAAAGGAATTAAATAAAAGCATAAGGCCAAGTCCACAAACCTGTAATCCAAGCACCTGGGAGGAAAAGGCAAGTAGATTTTAGAGTTCAAGGACAGCCTGGGTCTACAAAGGAAGCTCCAGGATAGCCAAACTTAGGCAGTGAAGGAAACTATCAAAACCAGAAAGCTGAAAAGTAAAAAAGTAAAAAAAAAAAAAAAAAACAAGAAAAAAAAATTAAAAAACCAGAAAACTGGAGAAAATGTATTTGAATAAGGGGTTCACGCAAGCAGCAGAACTTTGCAGCTTCAGCCACATGGTACCTAAGTTTATAGAGTCAAGGACACAAGAAAAGAGTTATAGAGTCTCCCTCCATAACTAAGGAAAGCCTCTGAGGCCAGGCATATGCAGATGTCCCTTCTTGGAGACCTAGAAAGACCATTGCATGAAGCTGTAAAGGTGAGGCCTGGACTGCCTTGAAGACCCCAGGATGTTGAAGATGCCAGAGCCTTGGGATACCTGCCAAGGAAAGCTGCTATCAGGGAATGGAACCAGTCCAAGAGAAAGAATTATGTTTCAGTCAAAAACAGTGAAAGGAGTTTGAGAGCTGAAGTGTGATTTGACAGCAGTCATGGAGATGCAAAGTTTGGGGTATGCCCAGCTGACTTTCAGTCTTGCTTTAGTCCAGTACTTCCTCATTATCCTTCTCTTTCCTCCATTTTGGAATAGTAATGTATGCCCTGTGTCACTGTATGTTAGAAGTATGTGATTTGCTTTTTTCTTTGTTTTTTTTTTTTTCATTTTGATTTTACAGGAGGCTATAGTTAAGAGACTGCCTTGATTATCATAGACTTTCAACTGTGGACTTTTAAATATGGTTGAAACTGTGATAGACTGAGGACTTTTGAAGTTAGACTAACTGCATTTTGCATTATGATGTGGCTACAGGCCCATGGGGAGCAGGGAGCAGAATGTGGTAGTCTAAGTGAAAATGGCCCCCACAGTTATAGGGAATAGCATTAGTGGAGGGCTGGCTTTGTTGGAGAAAGTGTGTAACTAGGAAGTGGGCTTTGAGGTTTCAGATTCTCAAGCCAGGTCCAGTGTGGCTTTCTCTCTCAGCTACCTTGTCTGCCTGCATGCTGCCAAGCTTCCAGCCGTGATGACAATGGTCGAAACCACTGAACCTATAAGCCAGCCCCAAGTAAATGTTTTCCTTTATAAGAGTTATGGTCATGGTGGTATCTCTTCCCAGTACCCCAGTACTCTGTAGCCAGATTCCAGATCTACAGCACTAGACTGCCCCTCCTTATCCTCATTTCCTAGTCCCAAGAATTCCTAGCCAGACTTGTAAAGTCAGGTGTCAGGTCCATAATGGATTAAGAAGTTTGTAAAAACTAGAGTTGAGTTTACATGATTTTTTTAAATCACTCAATAATTTAGATTATAAAAAGACCATAGGAAAAGTAGAGAAAGCTGAGAGGATCAATGCACCTTTAGTCACATGGAAGATGCTAAACATGTGCAGAGGACTGGAGGATTAGAACAGTAAGGGGTCAGTATGTGGAAAAGTTCCTAACAAGACCTTGTTCCTGGGAAAGTAAGTGGGGCTGAAATTCAGAAAGAACATAAGCAGAGGATTCACCTTAAGTAAGAGGAGAGTGTATCAGCAGAACTCCCTGGAACTCAATATTAAGGTTTATTTGATAATTACCTTGATTTGATCATTAAGAATTACATATATGTTCTAGAGTATCATACTGAGACTCAAAAATAATCCAACAGCTTATTTTTTGAGGGACTCATAGCCTATCTCAGGCTGGCCTGAAACTCATTATGTAACCCAGGAGGTAAACACATGGCAATCCTCCTGCCTCAGCTTCCTGAAAGTGAAGCATCTTGCTGATCTTAAAAATAAAATTTAAAGCTTATTTAAATTAATTTTTAAAATAACTTAAAGCTATACTAGATGGTATATCTGTGCAGAAATAAAATCAAATTCTTAAAACATATTTGGAGCCAAAGAAGGATTTATTAATAGTATCTATTGTCATTATCATCTATGAAAATAATTCAGAAACAAACATGAGGTTTGACACCCACTTCTACTAAATGTGTTCGTTTTCTTTGCCATTTTAACTTTCATACATCTCTTCAGGCATTTCTGACATCATAAGCTTAAATGACATATAACAAAAAGGTACTGAGTCACAGAAATCCATCTGCAGGGTATAAACTACAAATAGGGAAGAGAGGAAAGCCAGGGTGTTAAATCTGAAAGGATTTACAACTCAACTATCACCACCACAGCCAGATAAATGAATGCTTAAGCAGCATCTCGTGGAACTGGATGGCAGTGCAGTGCTAGGAATCAGCTATGTTAGTGACATGGGCTTTAAAAGCAGAAGAAAACAATTTTAACAAGACTTGACTTTCAGAGGTAAAATCTGTTCTGAACCAAGATCCCTGGGGGCTATTCCAGATTCAGGGTTTAGCCAGATATTCAAGGATAACTGCAAACGCACGCCAATTCTTAGCTCTTCAGCCGTCCAGTTATGTGTTCTTGGGAGGGATCCAGGAGTAAACAAGCCTAACAGGGTGGGCGTCAGCACTGTTCTTCACCAGATGGCTAACTTCCACCCATTCCACTCAGAGTTGGCTGATGGCCTGATCCATCTGGAGGTGGAGGGAAAATAGTCACACTGCACTGATGCAAGACCCCAAGTAAGTCAGTCCCTGGAGTGGCTGTGTCTTCTGCACAGCGGAGATAAGGGCGATTTAATTTTATCACAGGAAATGGCATTACCTGAGCTTCTTGACAGGCTGCTCTTCTTAGCAGGTTATCACTATCAAAGCAAACAAAAGAAACCCAGCATTAGCATTCCTAGAGATTAAGACCCAAATAGAATGGATGGGCTTAAAAAAAAAAAAAAAAGTACCTTAAGTAAAGATTTCTTAAAGACCTGATCTCAAACCAGGAGCACATTCAAGAAATACATTCTCTGAGTGAAAGCTTGTATTACCTATTTCTACATTCTGGTGTGTAGAAAAATGACCCAGACTCCTGACACATCTAGAGCCTAGTGTCCAGAGCCTGAAGAGCTGGAGCTCCATATGGCAACAGGAAAGAGCAGATTAACTTAGAGCTTCAGGACCGGGAGCATCCGAAACTATCCGATAAGTCTTCCAGGCAGAGAGGCTTTTATGGCTGTGATCAGAACACAGGTAACTCTGGGAGGGTGGTCACCTCCTGGCTTTAAAGACAGAAGGAACGATGAGCCCAGGAATGTTGACAGCCTTGCCAACTGGAAAAGCCAGGAAGTAGCCTTTCCCCTTATAGCATTTGAAGGAATGGCAGGCCTTGTAAACCCTTGCACTTTGGCCTACAAAATAGTATAATAAATATTGACGGTGTGCCAAACTAAGTTATTAGTCAACAACAAGAAACTAATATACGTCTTGGGTTTTTCTACCCAGTGGATATTACTTGGGTCATTTGACAAAGCTGAATTTGATATTTCGCTTCTTCTGTTACTGTTTTATGAGACCCCTCTTTTTTTTATAGCACTATCAGATACTCTATTATATCACAAATGTAAATAGGAGGTAAAAGTTTGGCTTCCAAATATGAAAACATTCTTTCAGAATGCAAACATGTATTTAGCATAAAAGCTGTCTAAAGTGTGTCATGAGACTAAATGGGCTCTGATTGTTTGCAGAGGCCAAGGCCACAGTCTGCACTTACACACTTGGTATTGCTAGAAAATAACCAAAGAAAATATTTTAAAGGAAAAAAAGATTACTTTACATATATTCCTTGATCACCATTATAACACTGGAGACCTGAAAATTGGCAATGGACAGTAATTTCAAGACTGATAATTAGGAAGGAATGAGAATAAAACAATAGATTTTGCCACAGTTGCTACCTGTTAACCTGTTTTCCACAGGCAAGCAACAAAATACCCCAAAATAGTGAATGACCTGAAAGCTAGAAACAATGTTCCCTGAAAAGTATAATGGCTCCAGTACCTTAAAAGCACACATTAATAAAGTTGAAAGGCACTGATCTGTTATGAGGGCTGGTCTATATGTAGCTCTGACAGTCAGGGTCAGGCCCCACCTGCTGTGTAACTAACTCTGCACACAGGTGGCAGAGGAGTTGTGTAACCTTCTCCCCTCCCCCACCCTTCATCATTATTAATACTGCCTCATCTTTCAGAATATTCTTCAAAATCAAAAGAATATTAATCTAATGTGCAAAATGGAATATGCAGCCTATAGAAAAGCCAGAATATGCACTGATTTAGCCCATACAAAGAAAATCTCAATATGATCACAGTTAACTCTAATATCTAAATCACATAAACTGTCTTATTCTCTGAATCAGGATATTTGTAAAAACACAAATGCATTCTCAAAAAAAAAAAAAAAAAGTCCTTGAACTAAGATGGACAGTCCTCCAGTGTTCTACAGAAAATGGATCTAAGACACCGCTCCTCCACTACAGATACCCAAATCACTACTCAGAACATTTAATACAAGATAAAAGCTACTTAAATAAACACTTGCACTGTATTGCTCAAACACAGACAAGAAAAAATATATATACATCTTCAGTATAGATTGAATACTTATGAATACTTTTTAATCTGCAGTGGGTTCAGTCCACAGAGGCTAAGCCTACAGATAGTTATAGTCAACTATATTTTGATGATCTATATATCACGCTCTAACAACTACTTCAAGAAATTCTAAAAATGTTTCAGAAATATGGTTTTGCTAGAGCTTCAGAGAATATGACCATGTGACAAAAATGCAGAAAAAACAAAGTAACTATCAGGAGGCAGATATTGCGGCATGAACAGTAAAAGCTGCAGAGAGGTCTGTGGATTCCACAGGCCATGCCTTCTAATCTCCCTCCCCTGACTTGAGGCTGAATCCCATCCCCCAACTCCAGCAGGCACCCCCTGAAAAACCACATGTAGAAAAATGCAAATAGAAAATAGACCATATCTATCTCCCTGCACAAAACTCAAATCTATGTGGGTCAAAAACCTCAACATTAGATCAGACACACTGAACCTGACAGAAGAGAAAGTGAGGATTAGCCTTGAACACATTGGCACAGGAGACAACTTCCTGAACAGGACACCGATAGCTCAGGCATTAATATCAACAGGTAATAAATGGGACCTCATGAAACTGAAAAGTGTCTGTAAGGCAAAGGACACTGTCAATCGGACCAAGAGGCAGCCTATAGAATAGAGAAAACATTTTTCATCAACCCTATATCCAATAAAGTGCTAATATTCAAAATACATAAAGACCTTAATAAATTAGGTATCAAAAAACCCAAATAATCCAATTTAAAAATGTGCTACACATCTAAACAGAATTCTCAATAGAGGAATCAGAAATGACTGAAAAACACTTAAAGGAATGTTAAACATCCTATTTATCAAAAAAAAAATGGAAATCAAAACTACTTTGAAATTCCATCTTACACCTGACAAAATGGCTAAGATCAGTAACAGCTCACACAGACAAGAATGTAAAGCAACAGGAACACTCCTCCATTGCTGGTGGGAGTGCAAACTCAGACAGCTACTACTGAAATCAATATAGTGGTTCCTCAGAAAGTTGGGAATCAATCAATCAAGACCCAGCTATACCACTCTTGATATACTCAAAGGACACTCCATCCTAACACAAGGATATCTGTTCAATCGTGTTCCCTGTGGCTTTATTCATAGTAGCCAGAAACTAGAAAGAACCTAGATGTCCCTCAACAGAAGAACGGATAAAGAACTTGTAGTGCATTTACATAATGAAGCATGACTCAGCTGTTTAAAAAATGACATCATGAATTTGAAGGCAAATGGATAGAACTAGAGAAACTCATCTTGAGTGGTAACCCAGACCTAGTAAGATAAATATGGTATATATTCACTTATCATTGAGTAAATGACAGACTCGGAGAGGTTAGGTAAAGAGGAGAGATTGAGGGGAATACGGGAATCTCCCTGAGAGGAGTAATTAGAACCAACTTTCTGGGTGAACTGGGAGTTCATAGGGATTCAACAGGGAATCAGGTGAGGGGAGAAATGGGATGCAGGGAGAGAGTTTGGGGAAAGATGACTAGACTTGAGGGGCACTTGAAGGGTGGTATGGAAACCTAGTACAGTGGAAACTTTCCAGTCTCTATGAAGGGGATCCTAATGGAAACTCCTAGTAATGGGGAATATGGAATCTCAATTGGCTATCTCTTGTAGCCAGGTGAGACTTCCAGTGGTGGGATTAAAGAACATTCAATTGAGTTGTTGGCCAAGAGGCTCCGACAGAAATCCCCAAACAACCCAGGCAGTTGTTAAGACAAAAGGCTGCTCTCTGCAAATTATCATGGGATGGGGTATTGCCACTGTCACCCACACACCTCACTGAACATAGAGAAGTTGATCTGGTGCCTACATGGAGCCCTTACAGTCTAGTCTCTTTAGTAGAGAAGGGTACTCTATAGGCTACAGAAAAAGAAACATGAACGCCAACCCAGCCACAAAACCTGTGACCCATCTTTGAATAATATGCTAGGACAATGGTGGCACAGACCTTGTAGGAATAACCAACCAATGTATGGTTTGACCTATGACCCACTCAACAAGAAGGAACCTACACCCCAACACTGCTTGGATAACCAAGAACCAGAAACTAGACCGAGACCTAAGGTAAACACAAACCTGACTGATCTTAAAAAACAAACAAACAATAAAATTATTCCTAGTAATATTCTGTTATACTCCTAGATCAGAACCTTATCCAGTCATCATCAGAGAGGCTTCCTCCAGCAGCAGATGGGAACAGATGCAGAGACACACATCCAGACAGTATGCAGAGTGTCCAAATCGGACTCTCCAAACCCTCCCCTCAGAGCTCAGGGAATTCTGAAGAGGAGGAGACAGAAAGAGTGAATGGAGGACCCCAGGAAAGCATGGTCATCTGAATCAACTAAGTGCTTCTGAGCTCAGAGACTGAAGCAGCAAGCATGGGCCCATCCACTGCATATATATTTTAGCTATTAGCTTAGTATTTTTATGGGACTCCTGACTGTGACAACAAGTTGGTCTTTAATTTTTTGCCTACTCATAGGACTCTCTTCTTCCTGTTGGGTTGCCATGTCCAACTTCAATATGATAGTTTTTGTTTTATCTTATTATATTTTATTTTGTTTTGTTATGTTTGGTTGTTAACTTAGAAGTCTGTTCTTTTCTAATGATAGAAAGAAACAGAGTAGATCCAGAGAGGAGAGGAGGTGGGGAGGAAATAGAAAGGGAAGAGGGAGGGAAAACTATAATCAGGATATATTGTATGAGAAAGATATCTATTTTCAATAAAAAAAAAAAAACGAAGTAAAGAAGGAAGGAAGGAATGAAGGGAGACAAAGTGAAAGCTCTGGTGGATAACCAATGGAAGGGTTAAACTTTCCTTATTTATTTCCCATCATTCCCTTTGATACTACTTTTATACTTCATGTTTTGCTTCTCCTAAAAGGTAGTAGAATTCAGACATCCAAGTATTTGGTCATTTTGTCTCTCCCCAAATGTTATGTTTTAATCTGAAATATCTCTAGCAAGTCTGTGTTTCAGACACTCCATCCCCAGCTTGTGGTGCTGTTTTGAAAGCTATAGCACATTAGGAGGTAGTGCCTAGCTGACTGAAGGGCCACTATGGGGTCAGCCTTTGAAGGTAATTCTGTCCTTGGTTCCAGTCTGAACTCTCTTGCCTTCTAATCCATCCACATGTTCCTTCCTCCATGCCTTCCCATGCAGGGAGACACTGTAACCCATATGAAACAGTGAGTTCAAATAAGATTTCTATCCATTGTTGTAAATTGTTTCTGTTTACTATTTCAATCATAGTTATGAAAATCAACTAATACAAATTTGGAGAAAAATTTAAAAACAAAAAAAAACCCACCCCTGCTTTCAACCAACCACACATGAAACTACTCATCTTGTCTTCCTTTAAATAACTTATTTAAATAAAGGATAATTTGCCAGTACTTTCTCCTATACAACCCACAGCCCAGACTCTTGCAGACAGTGGGAACTCAATGAATACTTGTTAATAAATAAGTGGCAAATGTTTGAACAGGAAAATTGACTCACTGTGTTCAGAAGGCACACTTCGTCCTTGAAGGAAAACTGAAGGTTATTCTTGTCTGAGTACCTGGCAATCCTGAACCAGCAGATCATCTGAGACAATTCTCCCGTGTAGCCAAGGACAAGGAAGAAAAACCCCACATGGTCATGGGAATTCTGCCAGGTCAGAAGGCCCTCAGGCTGTGTGTGAGCATACACATGAAGAACAGGATGCAACTGGTACTCTTAAAAGACCAAAGCAATGATGAGGTTCTTTCTGTAAACCACTAAGCCCGAGAACTGTTCCAGTGTCAGAAAATTCTAGATACCTAATGGATCAAGAGTCTGAATGTGAGTCAGAGACCTAGCTACCAAACATAGAAAATTGACTGTACATCAACTGGTAGCCCATGTTCTTTCTATACAGCACGGTCCCTACTGGGCACTAATGATAAATACAATTTACAAGAGGTTCTCCAAAATGTAGTCATATCAGAAAGGGTCCCTCGACACCTACTCAGAACCAGAATGGAAGCTCTTTGACACAAAGAAATTAGAAGCTTCTGGATTAGAAAATAAGGAAGAAAAAAAAAAATCTGCTGATGTTACTGCCTGAGGCTTTAAAAGAATGTGAACTTGCCTGCTACTACAGGTAATGGGATGCTCTCAATTTATTCCAAGCCATAAATGTTTTATTTATTACTTTAGGACTGCAAAATAAGATAAGTTGTTACTTCAATAACAGCTTTACATGAAGAGAAAAATTACATTGATCCATCGTATTTCTCAAAAAGGATATTTCCCACTACAGTTAGAAGCAAATTGTTCAGCAATTTCTACCACCAGTTTTCCCTTGGTGCATGCAAACACTGTCTTTGCTTTGCACAAAACAGATTTCAAGTTTAGATGTTTACAGCAACCACAGTAACTCACTCAGGTTTCCTAAAATAATTAGTCATCACATTGCCAGGGGCTGCACTCACTTCTTGTTGATGGAGAAGGAGGGATAGAGAAAAAAAAAAAAATCACAGCAGTACAAACAGTGCATCTCAGCCAGTGGCTAGAGGGAAAGTGTTTCCCAGTTACATGGTTCAACCCCTTCCTCATGACCTAGACTCCCTCCCAAGGAGGTGAAGGCTACTGCACGGGCCCTGTTACACATGAGAAGACAGTGACCACATCACTTGTGCCTATGAGATGAAGCTTTGATCCAGCAGAGGGAAGTGCAGCCTACTTGGAAGAATGTTCAATCTTTCCTTCCTAAAAAATGTTCAGTTCTTTTGGGGAAAAAAGTCAGTGTGACAACTTAGAACCCCAAGGGGACAATTCAATGCCTGAAAGGATATGAGGTCCTCCACTCCAGTATCTCTGTTTTTATGGATAGCATCTTTCCCTGTTCCTGGGACTCCCTATGATGGACACCAAGGAAATTTATATCTTCTCAACTTTCTCAAGCCCAAAATGATACAGAAATCTCTGTAGTCCTGGTGTTGTACAAAGGAGGACAATATTGTTGATATATACTGTGCCAAATGTCTTCACTTCAATGCCATAGAACTAAGAGAGAACTAGGAGCCATATAGGTGATGGCTGGCATCAAAGGCACTACAGTTGTGTTGCTGAGTGAAAATGGGTAAAGAACAAGAAAGTTAACAAACGACCTGCAAATGTGTAGGCAGCCTCCTGGACTAAAAGTGCACAAAGGTGGTCAGCAGCTTTTTAGTTGGTGGCTTAATTTAACAGTGGAAGACACATTTTAAAATAATATAAAGGAAAGCGAAAACAGTTCTCTCAAGAATTATTATTTGCTAAAACAGAAGGAAGAGAGGAGAGACAAAGTGGTATAATTAACAACAACAATAAGTGTATAGAACTCAATAAATTTAATACAAGAGCTACACAGGGAATGAGAAAGAAGCCTGCAGGAGGGTATTCAACAATAAACTAAAAACACTTCCAACAAGCCTTTGGCAAAATGTGTGAACCCACTTACTGAATGAGATTTGTGATTCTAAGAGTTTTTGGGTTTGCTCACTGCCAAAACATGGACTCCTGAATATTGATAGTAATATTTAGGTCTGCAATCCCTGATTTTACTCTTTGTTTCTTTGCCAAAGCAGGAAAGGCAAACAGCAGCCAGAACAAATACTTTTGTCAATGGTGTCCAAACTCAAGTCCCATTTCCTAGACATCTGAAATGCCAAGGTAGAAATGTTCTTAAAAACAATATAGCCCATCCTTTACAATGCTTCCATACACCCAACCCCATCAGTCAAATGGCGTAACAGCGCCCTTCTAGTAACAAAGGGCACAGTGGAGGTGATTCCCATCTTGTAATGACGTATAAAGAGAACATATAGGAGTCCAACCTCAGTCTCCATCCCCAAAAGACTGCAGAATGTTCACTTAGCTCAACCCCTTTGAGCTCCTAGAAAATGTCTAGTTGACCTAATTTGAGGTAACCTCTGGCCTGTGGCCATGCACACTCTTAGAAAGTGACTACAGGGGCTGGAAAGATGGTTCTGCAGTTAAAGAGCACTGACTGCTCTTCCAGAGGTCCTGAGTTCAATTCCCAGCAACTACATGGTGGCTCACAACCATCTGTAATGGGATCTGATGCCCTCTTCTCATGTGTCTGAGGACAGTGACGGTATACTCACATACATAAAATAAAAATAAAGAAAGTAAGTGACTGGAGGCTTAGCACTAGAACTCAAACACCCTGCTTCTCGGCCTGCTGATACCCCTGCCTCCTTCTAGATATTTTCAGCAGTAACAGAGCCCTGTCCACTGCTCATGAGTCACCCACTTTACTTTCTCCCTGCACTGGTACTGAAGTGCTATTACAGTCTTTCTTCTGCAGGTGGGCTTAGGGACAAGCCCATAAATCTTTCCCAACCTCTGAATAATTAATTCAGTAGTATTTATCAGCAACAAACGACCTCTTCCCAAGACAGAGGCCTCAACTCTACCACTCCAAAGGCTCTTCCAAGCAGCTTGATTGGTGCCCATTCTTTCACACTCTGAAATAAGGAATCCCCAAACCACCTTTCCCCAATATTCTCAGATCAGTTACTTTTCTACACGTTATAGAATAAGCTATTACTCGGAAATGCTTCGAGGAACTCTTGGTTTCTCAGGTTTCCTCCTTATGTCTGTTCCCCGTCCAGCTCAGAATAGGAAATGATTTAACTAAAGACGGCATCCTTGAGGGGTCTCTCTCATGACTAGCCTGTCCTGTGAGCCTGCTCTATAGAACTTTTCATTAGCCAGACGATGCTTCTGTACTGTCCCCCACTACACACACACACACACATCCATACATTGACTAAGAGAAATGAAAAGGTCTATCACAAGCCTTTTCTTTCCTTAGAATATGAAATTATTCTTTCCTTTTTTTTTTCTAGACCCAAGTCCACACAAGTAACCAATGTTTCTTCCTACCACACCATTCTGATAGTCCTGGAAGCACAAAGACAGAATTCTCTATACTCTGTATAGGGGTCCATCTCTGGCTGGTGGCTACATTTCTGCTTCGATCTATGTGTTGTTATACTACCATTAGGGGATGCTTCACCTACCATTAGAGAGCATCCATTGTCCTCTAGCTTGTGTGTGTGTGTGTGTGTGTGTAATATTTCTACTCCTATCTAATTAATTTTTAATATTTATTTGTGTACGTATGTTTGTGTGGTGCATTTGCCATAGCATATATGTGGAGGTCAGAGGACAACTTTTGGGAGTCAGTTCTCTCATGTCTACATTTTTCTATCCATTCATTTTTATCCATTTAAACACCTTATTCGAGATTTCTTTTTCCATACAAATGTCATTCTGCCACTCTATTAGGCAACAAAACACTAGTTTTCTAGGTCCCAGTGACCATCCTTATATATTGGCAAATGTCATAAAAGCACATATATACTGAGTCTCAGGTATAAGCAAGGTAACCAAATCTAGAAAAGAAATGACAAAGTGCTACTCAGAGATTATGGATTATGAAGGTATTCAAGAACATATATGCTGAGAGAAAATCTCCCTTTTCTTGCAACCTGACAATTCTCTCTAAAAAAAATCCCACATGAGATGGTACACACTACAGGTTCAAAGCTCCTTGACAGATCTGGACAACCTCTGACCTGAAAATACTAAGTTCATAGCTACTAACATCAGTGTTTTGAAACATGATACATTTGAAGTGTTGATTACTACTAAGGAAGAGCTACTTTCATCATCAGCTACAATTATTTTCTGTTCAGGCCTTGGAACAAGTAAAAACCACTAACATAAAAATTTCCTCAATGATGTGAAGCCAAAAAGACAAAATATAACTTAAATATACCCCCTGTCTTCCATCTTGGCTCTCCCACTTAGATACAGCGAAGTACAGATACAGATTTTTTTTAAGGAAGAAATCTGTTTTCCACATAATCTAACAAAAGGAGTTGAAAAGAAATGGAATATAATTAAACTTCATTGTATTTAAAAGTTAAAAAAAAAAAAAAGGTTCCCTTATTCCCTATCACATCTGGGTTGACAAGCATGTTATTTAATTGCCCACAAATGAGCTTCTTTAAATAGAACCCATTAAAACCCCAATTTCAGCATCAGCCTGTGCATGGGGTGGGGGATGGGGTGATGCAAAATGAACTTTGAAATGACTAAAAAACAAAACAAACGGCTTTATCAAAATTTCAACAAAATCTGAAACAAAGAGAAGCTACAAAGGGGAATAAACTTCCTAGCTTCAGCACTGGCAACGCAACTGTACAGGGGAGCAAGCCAGCGCCTGGACAATGGCCTACAGAGTCAGAGGCTCATCTGAGCTGATATCAGGGTAAAGCATGCACTTTCAGACATCCAGAGACACTCCTGAAACCATAATCTCCACCAAAGGAAAAAATACCAGTCTAGTCAAGTGTGGCTCATGCATAATTTATACCTGGCAGCTAACACATTCCCTTTGCCTATCCTGTCAGGGTCTCAAACTCAGTGTGCCTAAAATAGAATATAATACCTCTTCCTCAAACCAATTCTCCTTGGTGACTTTCTTCTTTCTGCATCACCAATTATACCAGTCTTGAAGCCACAAAATGATTTCTCCTCTGCCTCAGCCAAATACCCAGTCAATCACCTTGCAATAACAACAGCTAGCATCTGCAGAGAGCTAAATTTAAGCACAGTATAAGACAGCTGACCCACACCTCCTCATTCAGTCCTTGCAACTCACCTGCCAAACACATATAATTATCCCTCATGTGGGACGAGGAGCCAAGGCTCAGAGTTAAGTGGTTTAAGTGACTGACAAGGCCATGAAGCCGACAGGTAGCAAACCTGAATCCTGGAAGCCTCGTGACTGTAGTGCTGTGCCACTCCTAGTACCCAGCTCCATATCTGCCCATTGCTCTCCTTTCCTTATGCTGCCATTATTTCAGGCCTTTAATAGCTCTGCGATCAACTTCTAAAATGCACCCTGCACAGGAGGCTAGGCTAAACCTCTAAAATGCTACCTTGTTCACAATATTCTTCTCCCCTTAAGATCTTTACTGCTGCTCAGACACAGGTATCTTATATGTAAACCCCACTACAACCTGGCTTTTCCATAGTCCATTGAAAACATGCAACTCTAGTCACATTCTTTACCAATCTCCACTAAGTCTTCAACTCAAATGACATCTTTTTAAGATTTCCCTCGTGAGGGAAAAAACAAAAGAAGATGTGTTGTTTGTTACTGTTCTTTGTACCAAGTTCTAGTCTAAGAAAAATCTGTATGGTAGCTCATAGAGAAGGGCACTATTACTGTCTACTACCTCCAGTTTATAGGCAGAGAATCTAATATGGACAGGAGAAGGTACCCAAGGCTCCACTACTTGTGGTGGTTTAAAAGAGAATGGCCCCTAAAGGCTCATATATTTGAATGGTTGGTGCCCCGTTTTTGGACTGTCTAGGAAGGATTTGGAGGTGTGGCCCTATAGGAGGTGTGACATATAGGATATATGTCACTGAGGGTGGACTTTGAAGTTTCAAAAAATCTCTGTCATTGCCAGCCTCTCCCCACTACCCCCTCCACCTGTCTTTCTCTCCTCTTTCAAATATATATAAGCTCCCAACTACTTCTCCAGTGCTATGTGTGCCTACGCTGCCATGGTCATGGTGTCTCTTCACAGCACAAATCAGCAACTTCTAGACATTGCTGATAAATATGAAGCTCAGTTTCATATTGCCAGGCTCTATCTTAACTATGTTACTGTAGGGGGCCTCTGAGAACTGTCCCTTCTTTCTCAATAGCGTGGCAATTGCACCCAAATCCTCTGGTCACTCACACAACAACAGTGTGATATGCTCTCACTGTCCCTATTTCTTCACCTGCATGTAGCTATGAATCTCATGCTATCATGCTACTATGAGACTAATAAGTGTATCATCAAATTATTAGGTAAAATAAACAATGTCATAAATACCAAGAGCTGAGAATCAGACCCAGCAACATTAATAGCTATTATCATTAAGGTCTCGAATCAATTGAATGGCACTGAAAAAAACCCTGTAGACAACTTCATAACCATTGTTTAGAAAGGCCAAGTGTACATCTAGTCATGTTTGGTGTTACATGACATAGAGGAAAAGAAATCTTCAAGATTAATACAAACCAATGAGCACAGAGCCCAGGACCATAGCTACAGTATCATTTGCTCTGCAAGCTTAACAAGGGACTTAATGTGAATGAGATTTTTTAAATCTTCAGGAAAAGATAGTAGGAATTCTAGCCAACTTGAGATGGTAGACAGTCTCTTGAGAAGAGAGATTTGGGTCACAGGCAAGGGACAGTAGTAGAACTGCTATCAGAAGAAGCCTAGAGCCAGAGGCATAAACTGAGACGTGGGGCCAAAAAGAAGCAAGATTAGAGCCGTCAGTACTGAGCCAAAGGGGTTAGTTGAAAAGTGGTGTCAAGGCTCCATGACCAAAACAGTAAGACAGACCAAAGGCAGAAGAAGCTAGGACAAGGCCTCCAGTGATTACAGACAATGACTTCCAGTCAGGTCCTCAAGGGTTCAGGTACGACTTGATGTTCTTAATGGTTTGGGCCTTATTGTTCTGAAGTTAACACTGAATGTAACTTAAAGTTTATTTTATGTTTATCTTATGTATCTGTGTAAGTACCTATGCCACGTATATTCATAGTACCCAGAGGCCAGAAGGAAGTATCAGCTCCTCCTGGAGAGACTATGTAGGTGCTGGAAAACAATCTCAGGTCCTCTGCAAGAGCAGCCAGTACTCAGAACCACAGAGCCATCTCTTCAGCCCCTACCTTAGACTTTTTCAAATTGTCTCATTATATATGGAAGGAGAAATAGAATAGGGCTCACATCTTCTTCAATCATTTGGCAGGTCTTTGTCTTCCTGCCCTAGTGGCTATCCCATGTCATTCATTGTCCAGATACCAGCAAGCACTTTGTTTTAACTCTCCATGGACTAAGTAGTTACTACATGAAATTACTCAGAGCATTTACTGAATGCATGTCTAGAACGCACTAAGCTAGACCTCTGCAGTGATCTTAGCAATCTTTCAATGACTCAATGAAATAGAACTATGCCCGTTCCACAGTTGAAGAAGGTAAAGCTTCAAGAGCCCAAGGTCACACCACTAGGATGTCTCACTGCTATTTGACTCCAGTGACAACTTTCACACCACGCTGCTTCCTTTCTTCTGCTACTTTTTAATCAGCAGGTTCTTTGCTACTAAAAGGCTAGAAAAGTAGAAAGGCTATTGCAGGTAAACCGCTGACATGATGAACAGGCAGCCTGGAACATAATCTTCCCTGGGGATCCCAGAAGGCTCGGTAAGAGCGGCTGGAGAGGAACGAGCAATACTTAAACTCTCTTTACTCTCAGCACACGGGGTCATTTCCTCCTCTTCAATTGCTCTCCCAGAGCTGCGCTGAGAGCCATTCCTGCTGCTCCTGCCAACTACAGCAGCCTTCGGCAGGAAAATTATATAGGAGAAATCTTAAAAAAATAAAAATGAATTTCTTCTTTGAAACTTGGGAGAAGGGAGAAAATATATGGAACTCTCAAAAGAGAAGAAATCCATAAATTACTACAAACAATAAAAAAAAGCCTACAAATAGGTGATGTCAAAAGATTAATAAAAGGAGGCAATAAAAATGGGACAGATAAATAAAAATTAAAGCAGACCTGCTGTGAGTGCCCTCTCACCTCTTCTATTTACATGGAGTGTCAAGAGAAGATAAATGTCTAAAGAAACACACCCAGAATCTCTCTCTCTTACCTCTAAATAGCCTTGTAGTTGGGCGTCATTTACAAAACATATCAAGTAAGTCTGCAGTCTGTAAGACACCAGCATGAAAGACAAAGAAAACAAAAGGACAGCCTAAGGTAACAACAAAAGATCAAAGACAGCCAGCGGAATGCAGCAGGTAAAGGTTGAAAAGTACTCACTTGGTTAAGAGGCTAGGCATGACTTTGTCAAAGGCCTGCTCAATCAAATGATGGCCTATAACCAAACTCCACTAACCTGAGTCTAAAATGGCAGAAAAGGTCAAGAGGAAAACATTAAAAGCTGGTACAAATGAAAAGACAGGGAGGGCAGTAGACAAACAGAATTGTCACTTCAGAGAAGACATGTTTAAGTTTGGAGTGGTTTTGATCAACAAGGAAAAAGCTGATGATTAAGGACTCAAATGAAGGCGCAGATGGTGAGGGCTGGGTACAAAGGAGACATCACTGGGCAGCAGGAAGGCTGCCTCATCCACTGAAGGAAAGAACACAAAAGTGTCTGTGTGTGAATAACCGGTCTGTAGTTTTTAATTTTCTCTTTAAAATGAGAGCTAAGGTTGTCTGAGTATAGAGAAGGCAGAGGATTTACCAGAAATTCAGGAATATTTCAGGATACATTTGTGAGCCATGGAAGAGGAAGCTGCCTATAGATGGAGTGCACTACTTGTTTAGAATTTGACAGCCTGGATGTGAGGTCAGAAGGGGCCAGCGCAGTGGCTACTCTGCTGCTTAGTGCCATACTTTCATCCTCCTCAATAAACACATGTGCATGAGTCCTTCTATGTGCAGGGGCTTCAGGATAATGCCATGCAATACAGAGGCTATATAGTATTATGATAGGAGAAGACACAAGCAGAGCAAACCATCACAATAGCAATGAGTGGGGTTTTGTGTGTATACGTGCACACGTGTGCATGAGCGTGCGTGTGTCAGTGTACTCACCTGTTTAGGTACTCACAAAGGGCAGAGGATGATGTTGGATGTCTTCCTCTATCAGTCTATACCTTTTCTGGAGACAGGGTCTCTCAGAGAACCTGGAACTCACAGTTTTGACTAGGTTGGATACCAGTAAGCCCAGGGATTGTCCTGTCTCCACAACTCCAAAGGTGCACACTGCCATATCTAACTTGTATGTGGCTGCTCAGGTTCCCAAATCAGTTCCTCACGTTTGCACAGCAAGCACTTTAGCCACTGAGCCACCTCACTGGCCCCACAACAACAGAGTATTCTATAGAGGAAGAGTTCATAGCATTATGGAGAAAATGCAGGAAGACTGCCTAATCTAATTAGAGAGGGAAGATGTCTTTGAAAAGACAGTACTTGAGACTTGGAGAAACTTCAGTTGCTCAGAAAAGGATGCCATATGCAAAGCCCTTCTAGGGATTCTGAAACATAATAATTTCATCACTTAAGTAGACTTGAGTTCGAGGCCAGCCTGGTCTACAAAGTGAGCTCCAGGACAGCCAGAGCTACACAGAGAAACCCTGTCTCAAAAAACCAAAAAAAAAAAAAAAAAAAAAAAGTAGACTTGAAGGCCATATGCAAAAATGTAAGATACGGGAAGGTTACCGATATATGCAGATGAGGCCAAATTCAAGCATGCTGCTAAGAATTTGGGATTTCAGTCTAAAAAGCAACAGCAACCTTCACTTGCAAAACAGCAGCATGGCAATGGTGTACAAAACAGAACAGTCAAAAAGCTGGGAAGCTCGTAATAATCCACACAGGAAGGGAGGGCAGTGTGGATGAAGACAGACAGTGGGGACAGACAAAAGAAACAGAACACAGGAGGAGACTAAAACCATTCAAATCCATGCACAGGGCATAAGAAACGTGGGTAAGGAGGAAGAGAGGCTGTCCAAATATCTAGGGAAACGAAATAGACAGTGAGCATGTCCACTAACTGAGGAGCAGGTTGAGCAGGAGGATTTTTGTTTTTAGGATGCTGAGTCAGAGATACCTGTGAAGCACCCTAAGATAAGTACTTGTATTGGCTACCTTTCTATTGCTGTGATAAAACATCACGACTGACGCATCTTATAGAAGGAAGAGTTAATATGGGCTGATGCTTCCAGAGGTTGAGCGTCCACAATGGCATAACAAAGGCACGGTAGCAGAAGAAGGAAGCTGGGGCTCATACCCTGACCCACAAGAAGGAAGCAGAGAGAGCAAACAATAAATGCTGAGTCTCTTAAACCTCAAAACCCACCCTTAATGGCAGATTTCCTCCAGCAAGGCCACACCTCCCAAACAGTACCACCAACTGGGGATCAAGTGTTCAAATGCCACAAGACTATGGCACTGAGACTATCTCCGTCAAGCTATACACCTAGGTCTATAGCTCAGAAGAGGTTTTTATAGAGATGACCAAAACCTGGGACTGGACAGAAGACAGTATGTACAACTGAGATCATTCAGGGGAGAGCATGACATATGAGACGAGGGCATCGGGCAGAGAACTCTTTCCTCATGCTTGAAGAAAGGGAAGGAAGGGGTCACAGAGGACAAGAAGGAGAGAGGCAAAGAGAGACAGAGGGCAAAAGTGTAAGTTTGGAAGGCAGGGATCAGAGGAAATGTTTCCAATTGTGCTAAGGGGAGGACTCAAGAGACTACAAGGCCAGGCAGTACAAGAAGGGTAATTGAGTCAGAGAACGTATGGAAGAAAAATAAGATACAAGTGCCAAGCAAGTGATGGCACATACCTATAATACCAGCACTTGGGAGGCCGAAGTAGGAAGATCCTAGTTTCATAGCCAGCCTGGGCAGCATAGCAAGACACGATCAAGTTAAAGGTTGAGGGAGAAAGAAAGGAAGGGAAAAAGAAGAGGAGAAAGAAAGAAAATGCATCTAAAATGAATGGAAAAGAAGAAAGTTATCTGTCTTTACAGATGTCATGAGCTTTTTATATAGAACATCAGAACGGTTTCACCCAAACACATAGAAAAAAATGTTAGGACCATAAAACAACCTCATCAAAGCCAGACCAAAAAAACCCAAAAAGATTAATAAAGTAAGCTGCATTTCCATGCACTGATTGAACAACACATAAAAGAAATTAAGAAATCAACTATACAAGAAGATCAAAAAGAATAAATATTTAGAAATAAATTTAGGTAAGATAAGAGATGTGTTCATTAAGAGCCACCAAACAAGAAGACATCTTGTGTTCATGGACTGGAAGACAATACTGTTAAAAATGGCCACAAAACAAAGCAAACTAACAATTCCATGTAATTCCTGTCAAAATCTCAATGGCACTTTTTGCAAAAATAGGAAAAAGCCATCTCAGAATTGATAAGAAATCTCAAATACCCTGGATGGCCAAAATAATCTAGAAAAAGAACAAAGTTGGAAGAGTCTCACTTCCTAATTTTACAACTTCTTATACCGCTATAGTTTTCAAAATAATGTGGTTCTGGCCTATAGATATACACAGGCCACAGGGACAGGACAGACAGCCTAGACATAAAGCTCCATCATATATGGTCAAAATACCTTCAACAAAGCCCAGAGACCATACAGCAGAGAAAGAAACCCTTTCTATAAACAGTGCAGCCCACATACCCACATGCAAAACAGTGAGGCTATACCTTTGTGTTATACCACATACAGAAACAAACATAAAGGCTGCTTCAAACCCTGTTCAGAGTGAGGACATTTCAGGCTGGAGAACTAAAGGGCCTTTTAAAAAGTCTTAAGACTTTAGGGAGTATCAGAAGACCTCTGGAAACATACTGAAAAAGGAACACGTAAGCTCTTTGGATCTTCACCCAGCAGGGGCTAGAGTCTCCACATTGGCACCAGTGTGCCTTCGAGGCCCTGCAAACACAGCATAGGCTCCCCGGGGGGTCCAGGGTAGAAGGAAGGGAAGGTTAATATTCTTTCTTACCTTGCATATGCTAAGCTGAGTGCACATAGGTTATAAGGATGTGGTACTTAGCTCTGAAGATACTTAGCAAGGACAGAACCACACAGCTACAATCAATCAGACTGCACACTACAGTGTGAAATATGTTCTGTGAGCAATAAAGTGCATATAAAGTGCAATATGTAGTCAACTACATAGAGCAGGTTACAAGAAGCTTTTGCCTTTGTTTTTATTTGAATGGCTTTGTTTGACCACCGCATTTTATAGAGAAGTGCAGCTGGGCAAGATTTCAACCCTGGCCCTACAGATCCTTCTATAGTGGGATGCGGATGGTGTCGGGCTGTCAGTATTTACCAGTGCTTCCCGTAGAGCCAGTGACCTCCCCATGTCAGCAAACAGAGCCCAGCTGTAGTTTTCTTCCAATGATTTCGAAGCGTTTTAAAGAATGCAGTCATCTTCTCCTATAGATTTAATAGGCAGAAAAAGAAAACAAAGTTATCCAAGATAATCACAGAGCATCCTACAGTCCTCCTCTAAGGTCTCCCCGCCCCTCCCTTTTCCTTTTTTGTTTTCCCTTTGCTACTTCTGCTCTGGTTCTTCTCATCCTTTCCTGTCTAGTCACCATCAGCATCTTCTGATCCACTCACCAATCTCTGCTTCCTTCTTTTTCATGTACTTCTACCTTGGCTCTCCTCCTTCTGTATCCACCCACCTTTCCCTCTCCATATGAGAAGGAAGGAGGGCAGAAAGGAGGAAGTAAATAGCCAGGCTTCCCTGATGTGTGTCTTCTGACTGTCCCACTATACCATTGTTGAGTATTTGTCTAGTACATATAAGGAACCCAAAAGACCAGCAACAGCTTATTAAGACAGAAGAAAACACCAGGTCTTTAGTATGAAAACCAGTGGAGGACATGCTTTAAAAAAAGCAATGCATGTGGCTCAGTTAAGAAAAAACATACTCAATTTACTAATCAAAGGCGTGCAAATTACAAAGAGCTATTATTATTCACATATAAAATTAATTTTTAAATTATCGTATTCACTAATAACAAAATACAAGACAGATACTCATACCTACTCCTGTAAGGAAGATAAATTAGTTCTTCATGAAAAAATAAAATAGTGTAATATGTTTATTCTGTTTTTGTATGACACCATTTGATGATATTTATATTAATATGTTACTTAGCTTCTCTGACTAGAGTAAGGTCCACTGAATGCAGAACTGTGGTCACTACTAGAACCCATACATCAAGTAAGATCTGGCACATAATAGCTATCCCAAAAACATATATTAAGTGAGTGAGACATGTAGCAATTCATTTTTTAATTGAGAATTTTCATAGATATAGAAAAAAACAACCAAATACAATGTTAAATAAAATTAGCAGAGTAAAAGGCATTTAAAACTAGTGTTATCCCAATTACATTCAAAGAAGACAACCAACCAAAATACCAATAAATAAAAGCAGAACTTTTACATAATATCCTCTAAGTTGTAGGGTGCTAAATGACATCTTACAATTGTGCGCACTCTCTCTCCCTCTCACTATATATATATATATATATATATATATATATATATATATATATATTATTATCTAAACAGATAAAAATTATTTCTCTCTGTAACTTCCCTTGGTTAAAATCCCTCTCCTAGGAAGAAAAAGCCACACTGCAAACATCAATGAAGCCATCTAGGCTGATACAAAAGAAAAAGAAAAAGAAAATTCCCAAAGGTCCACATAATTGACCTCTCTCATCTGATCCTAATCACTTATTCATTCAAGAGGCCTTTAATGAATACCTACTCTATGTTAAGGGCTAGGGCAGAGAAGAGTAAGTCCCACTCTCAAATGCTCAGAAATCTTAAATCCCTAACTGCAATACAACCATACAGGCAAAGCTGCAACACCATAAGATACATGTTGGGGAATGAGAACAGGATCTACCCTGAGTTCAGAAAAACAGGCCTAACTGGGATGGAGCTGAAGGAGCCAGAGTCCTGCAGGTCAGAAGTCAGAGTAAAGGAGTTAGGTATATGCTATGGCCTGAATACCTATTCCCACTGAAATGGTATTAGGATGTAGAAATAATGGGGTCCTAAGGATGCTGTCCTCATGAATGGACTAGTACCCCTCTAAGAAGACAGCCTCACATCCCTTCCACCTCCAAACCATCTGAAAACACAGCAATGAGACAGCCATTTGCAAACTAGGAAGAGGGTACCATGCCCAGTGCCAACAACCATTGTGGGTTCATACTTCCAGTTTGCACATTGTAAAAAGTAATCTTTGTTATTTAAGCTATCCCAGTTATAACGACCTGAACTAATAAGTATACAAAGGCAGTGTGTGTGTGTGTGTGTGTGTGTGTGTGATTTGAAAAACACAGGTAAGTAGTAGACTGAAGTAATTTCTCTTCTCAACCATTACTAAAACTAAGAATCTTATAACAAAAGACATATTAACAAGGAAAAAGCATATACATCTATTCAATGTGAGCTTTCATGACACAGAACCTTCAGAAATAAATCCCTGTGTGTGTGGTCAATTTGATGAAAAGCAGTAAGTTCTACAGAAACATGACTGAACAAGGTGCTATGACTTAAAAGACCAGCAAGGTCTGTTTGTTTGGGTTCTTCTGTGTCCCTTCATCTTAAGAAATAAAAGTACTATTTCTTTTCCTACAAGCATCTGACAGGTAGCTCTAACACAAGAGCCTTATACAGGAAGTCTGCTTCAGGTTAGCAACAACTTCCTGCTTCTACTGTTTCCCCAACTGCCAATGTACGACTTGGGGATGACCATGCCCTAAACACCATCGATATTATACATACAGGATAGCATCTACAACAGTGACTCCCAGCCCTTACTGTCTTTATTAAACCTTATTTAAAATGCACAAAATTTGTTGTAAATATATATTCTTGGTCATCATCTTCCTTCCCCAAAAGCCTACTTTGTTCCTGAACTGAGTAGTCATATGATTTTTAGTTAGCAGTTACTAACATAATTGCAATGGAGGTTGCAAACACACCAGACATTAAAAATCAATGTTTTAAGATGAACGATGGGGTCATGGGGAGGGGGAAGATTTGAAAAGGCTTTGAATCCGCACTAAGGTCTTTGGATATTATGTTTAAAACAATATTATGTTTAAAACTTGAGATTTTTTTTTTTTAGCAGATGAATAACAATCACATTTGAGGTGCAGAATATAAAACAGACTGCCAGAACCTGAAAGTAAATCTAAAAGGAGCCATTCGAGGGGTGACTGCCACAAATTCTAGACAAGAGTCAACAAATGATTTGGAGGTCTTTATGAAATAGAAATGGGCAGGGCTTGATGATCAACTGATTGCAAGAGGTGAAGGACGAGGAAACGGAGCCAGGTTTTGTGCTTGGGCAACGGATTGTTAAGTGATTTCAAGGCTTTGGATTTACATTGTAGGTTTGTGGGGAAACAGTGTGCAGTTAAGGAGACTCTAGACTGTTCCACCTGCTGGAAGGCTGGAACATCACCCAAGTAGAGAGGGGCATGGAACGAATATCGGACAGTCGACAACACTCTGAGTGGACTGTCTTTTTAAAAAGCCACGCCCACCCTGTCTTAAATGCTTTCTATATTATTAAAAGATGAGGGAAATATGCAGGCAGCCTAGTGTGCAAAGAGGACTGGCCAAGGTGCTTAACGAAATCCTAGCTTTGTCGTTTACAGATGGTGAGACCCTGGATAAGTCAATTAACATTTTCCCTAGAGAAAAAGGGAAACACCATTAATTTTTGCAGTGAAGCAGTTGTGAATAAAATCTGTATTTGTCTTCACAATCTGTAATACATTCAGTGTATATTCCCTTCTCAGTAGCCAAAATTTTCATTCTCACTAATGTCAGTTAAAAATCTCAAATTTTATGCCTAAATTAACATATCTTTGCCTTCCAAACAGGCTTTCCCCAAACCCAAAAACTCTCAAATTCTGACCCTCTTCTGACAAGAAAAGTAGGGGTTTTCTCACTAAAGAGCTTTTTAGAACAGATTCTAGTCATCCACATCTGCAGAACCTAATAAATAGAACGAATGAACCGACCCACCCTTTAGGGTTCAAATATTACTGGCCCCGTTTTTTTGTTCCGGAGTACCCCACAGCCCAAGGTGGGAAGTAGCTGAGGGGTTCACAGGTTAGGGACGGCTCTGGGACTCGAACCGGCACACCTGACTCGCAGGGACAACGGGCGTGCACGCCATGCTGGCCCGGCCCAATCTCCCCTCCTCCCGCCCCACCGCAGTCAGCAACCGCGTGGCCGATCCCCGGACGCCAGGCGGGTTCCCCGGACGCTCTGCTCAACGCAGCCACCAGCGGCTGCGCTCCACACCCTGACAACACACATCCCGCGGCCCTAGCTTGCTCCCCGAACTCACCGCTGCCCGCCGCTCAGCGCCCGGCCTTTCCTGTGTGCTCTCACAAAACTCTCCCTCTCTTTTCAGGGAAACCGCTCCCTCTGCTCTCGGGTTCCGACGCGGAGCAGCGCGAGCCAGGCGGGGGCGAGCCCTCCCGTGACCTAGGGATGGGCTCGCAGCAGCCACCGCCCTCCCTTCCCTTTCTCTCACATTACTTGTTCATTCAATCTTTCATCTATCCATCTGTCGCCAGCCAGTCGTTTCTGGAAAGTTCACAATACATAATAAGAACAGTTTTACGATTTGGAACTAAATCAGAAAGTAATTAAATGGCTAAGGCATAGTGGTAAATGAAACAAAATAAAACAAAACCCAGCGACAGGGCGGGAGATGAGGAGGCACTGTGTTAAATTAACGAGCGGAAGTTTGAGCTCCAGAGAGCAGGAAGATGATGATCAGGTCTGGATGCACGGAAGAGCAGGGTGGGGTGGGAGTGGGGCTGAGGCTGGGGAAATCAGGCACAAAATCACAGAACCCTTAGGCCTGTGTGCTGGAGGCAGAAAGAGCTATGAGAAAAGGGAGCCATGCAGCAGGAGAGCCCACAGGGGTGTTGGACAACAGAAAAATGTGTCTTGTTAAAATATAAAGATCGCTGGGCTGAAGATGAAGGGCAGGTGCAGAGAAGCTTCCTGTTAGCTGCCTTACACCAAGGCAGTTACAAAAACTTTTTATCTTGCCACCTTTCACTGCGAGGAAGATGTCAACAAAATAAAACAGATTTTGCTGCAAAGAGGACTCTTAGAAGTCTGCCCTGAGGGCACAACATTGCTGTCTTAAATGGGAACAGTTTTTCAGTAGGAACATCTTCAAATGGGAACTCGCCTGAGATGTCCCAAGACTGGATCCACTAATATTTGATCTCTAGGGACTCCCATCTTCCACAAGATGTACAAGCAATTAAAGGTTACTGGGCCAGAGGGGCTGAGGAGTGTTGAGGGAACTTCTTCACTGGTATTGCCTCCTCTAAGTTGCTCATGTTCCTATAGGTAATTCCTCACTACCCCAATCAAATTCATGGATCCACAAATCTAGACTTTAGTGGAATCATTTCTTCGGGGTCTGTTCCTGTCACTATCTGGAGAAAATAGACATTTCTTCACTGCTGTCTCCCTAGGAAACAGGAAATAAATGTATTCTGAGCCAAGTATGAATGGCAATGGTTTTGGAACACAGATTCAAGTTGCCCTGAATGACACGTTCCACCGTAGAATAGGTTAGTTGGACACTTATGAATCAGAAAATAAAATAAAGCCATGAGCCCATTTGTCTTAGTCAGGGTTTCTATTCCCGAACAAACATGACCAAGAAGCAGTTGGGGAGGAAAGGGTTTATTCAGCTTACACTTCCATATTGCTGTTCATCATCAAAGGAAGTCAGGACTGGAACTCAGACAGGTTAGAAAGCAGGTGCTGATGCAGAAGCCATGGAGAGATGTTCCTTACTGGTTTGCTTCCCCTGGCTTGCTCAGCCTGCTCTCTTATAGAACCCAAGACTACCAGCCCAGTGATGGTCCCACCCACAAGGGGCCTTTCCCCCTTGATCACTAGTTGAGAAAAATCTCATGGAGGCATTTCCCCAACTGAAGCTCCTTTCTCTGTGATAATTCCAACTGTGTCAAGTTGACACAAAACTAGCCAGTACAATTGACCCCTTGTCAACTTGACACACAAACACATCACTAGTAAGCCTCAACCCTTACATTCTTATTCATCCCCAAGATCTAAATAACTTTAAAAGTCCCACAGTCTCTACATATTCTTAAAATATCCATCTCTTTTAAAACCCAAAGCCTTTTTACAATTAAAAGTCTCTTAACTGTGGGCTCCACTAAAAATAGTTTCTTACTTCAAGAGGGAAAAACATCAGGGCACAGTCACAATCAAAAGCAAAAATTAAACTCCAACTGTCCAATGTCTGGGATCAAACTCACAATCTTCTGGGCTCCTCCAAGGGCTTGGGTCACTTCTCCAGCCCTGTCCTTTGTAGCACTCATTTTGTCTTCTAGGCTCCAGCTGCCTGTACTCCACTGTTGCTGCTGTTCTTGGTGGTCATCTCATGGTACTGGCATCTCCAAACACTGTAGTCTTTCGCTGTAACTATGCTTCACCAACAGCCTCTCATAGGCTCTCTTCATGGTGCCAAGCCTCAACTCCTTTACATGACCCCTTCTGTCCTGGAAAATCAATTGCAGCTGAGGCTGCACCTTCACCAATGGCCTTCCATGGCCTCTCACTGTGCTGAGCCTCAGCTGCTCTGCATGACCTCTTCATGCCTTCAAAACCAGTACCACCTGGGTGAATCTTACACATTACCAAGTCCAGCCACAGCACAAGGTACAACCTTGGCCATCTCTGGAATACAGCCTCTGTGCTCTCAAAAACACTTCCCAGAAGATGTCACCTCAATGATGCTGGTCTCTTCTTAATCACTGCTAATTTCTTAGCTCCAGCTAACCAGCATCAATAGTCCCAGAAATGCAAAGTTTTTGCTTTAGTTGTTCTGGTATATTGTTAATCACAGCTGATTCTTCAGCCCCAGCTAACCAGAACTACAGAATCTTCACAATCAAAACAGCAATGGCCCTGAAAAGAGTCTTTAATTTTCCCTCTGAAATTTCACAAGCCAGGCCTCCATTTTCTGCACTGCTCTCAACATTATCTTCCAAGCTCCTACACAATATCTCACAGAGTTTTTAACAGCAAATGGATCTTCTGGCCCAAAGTTCCAAAGTCCTTCCACAGTCCTCCCCAAAACATGGTTAGGTTGTCACAGGAATATTCCACTCTGCTGGTTACCAATTTGTCTTAGTCAGGGTTTCTATTCCTGCACAAACATCATGACCAAGAAGCAAGTTGGAGAGGCAAGGGTTTATTCAGCTTACACTTCCATACTGCTGTTCATCACCAAAGGAAGTCAGGACTGGAACTCAAGCAGGTTAGGAAGCAGGAGCTGATGCAGAGGCCATGGAGGAATGTTCTTTATTGGCTTGCTCAGCCTGCTCTCTTATAGAACCCAAGACTACCAGCCCAGGGATGGTCCCACCCACAAGGGGCCTTTCCCCCTTGATCACTAATTGAGAAAAATGCCTTACAGTTAGATCTCATGGAGGCATTTCCTCAACCGAAGCTCCTTTCTCTGTGATAACTCCAGCTGTGTCAAATTGACAGAAAACTAGCCAGTACACCATTTAAGATGTCAAGTAGGCAGGAAACAGCACCACAGAGAAATCTCTTCCATAGGTTTCAGATGCCATGTGATGGATGACCTTCTTAGATTTGGGTTGGTGGAAGTTTACAGTTATATCATTCCTAAAGTTTTAACTAGTAGTCACAAAGATGGGTTAGGTAGAGAGTTTGGTGGTAAATAGCTACTACAGGCAAGAGAGAAGAAATTTGGCTATCCATCTGTGACATTCCATCTCCCCACTGTCATGAAGTTCTAATCAGTCTACTGGTCTGCAGACTCTTGAATAGCAGTGTACCTTTTTTCCATACAACTCTAGTCCACAGACAACAAAGGCTAACCACTGAGGACAGCTGTGGGCCCACATCAGCATTTGCATGATTTATTTATCAAAACGGTCTTTATCTGCCAATGTATTTAACTCCACCTACATTGCTGTCAATATAAAATCAAAATCCTTCACCCCTCACTTCTGTCACCTGCTTAAATGTTATTGTTCTTTGTTTGGAGTGCCATCTAAGACAGAGTTCTAAGTCACCAATTTGAGCTTCCTCCTGATGGTCACATATTAATAATTATGCTTGTTTTCTCATGTTAATCTCTTTCTTTCTTTCTTTCCTTCTTTCCTTTTTGGGAGTGGAGAGGTCTTCCTCAACTCTTCCTCAAGGACAGAGAAATTAAGCCCCTTTCCTGCATGGGAAAGCTTTTTTGGACACACCACTCAGTAGAATAGGATTCTGTCAGCAGAATTGTTGGGTCTGGTTTACATTTTACAGATATCTCTAGTGCAGTCAGTGGACTCGTAGTAACAAGAGAGCTACACGAACACTGTGCTGATGCAGACCTCCAGATAGTTTAAATTCAGCAACCCTCATGATGGAGGGGGATCAAGCCAAGCAACACAACTTTCTCTCTTCTTTCTTCCATCATTCTGTCACTCAGCATCTGCTGAGAGGCGTGTGATGGGCCGCATGGAAAGGTCTGAGGCTGGCTTCAAGTTTAGTGCCCTCCATGGTGCCCACCCCCACAGGGCTTGCAATCTACCTTCACAAGTCCCATTTCATTTGTTTATAACTTAGACTCCAGATGAATGCTTGAAGAACAACAAAAACATCTGATGAGGTTAAGTGCAGTAAACCATACTCTGTCCTACTTTTCACTGGGACAGTGTGACTTTCCCACCACTCTCCCTGGGAATAGTGTGAACTTCCAACCACTCTCTCCATTTGTCCATTAGAAGATGGGAGAACATCATGCTTTAAAACAATCCCTTAGTGTTCTAAAATAGTTTACTGCTGAGGGAGTCGGTGAATTACTTTCGGAATTTCTTTTCCAACTATCTAACCTGTTCATTTGTGGAAATGAGTCTGTGCAACTGCTTGACTGGAGGCTTGAAACCCCCGAGACCTGTGGGATGATCCAAGGAGAAGGCAAAGAACATGCTTTAGGATTGGGGGCGAGGGGGAGTCCTGAAAATGGGGACAGTGAACTTTGATCAGAAAATGATAGTTTTAAAAAGCCTTAAAAATAATTACATATGCATCTGGGGGGTGAGCGCGCTCGAGCACATGTGTGTGCCTTTCTTATGGCTTATGTCTTGTTTTCTATCTTATATGTGAAGGGAGGACTACACTCCTTTCTGGGCTTAGTACCTCTCAAGATTAGAATCATATATTACTGCCACATGGGCATCGCAGGTGAGTGTGAACTTGGCCACATAGACTGCTTTAATACTCTGAAGTTTGCCTGTGGTTCTCTCCAAGAAACAGAAGGTTTTAATCCTGCAGACCCATTTTAGATTTCTGGTTTCCAAAACTGTAAGATAATACATTGTATGTTAAACTACTGAGTACACAGCAATTTGGTAAGCAGTCACAATTAGCATGCACTGTCTTAGGTTATGCTTCCTAGAGAATCCAAGCTATGCTGGGCAGATACCAATTGCACTGTCTCCAGTTAATTCACTGTCTCAAGTTAATTCTTCATGTTTGTATTATGTTCTTGTAAGGCCATTTGTGGGCTCCTGCATCCATTTCCACTGTGTAACTGTAGTGTCTCCGTGCCTCTTCTCCACCTACCTCCTACAGATTGAGTGTCCTCTGCGAACTCATGCTCAAGTTCAATTGCCATGTCACTGCCAGGTTGGAATGGTGAGAAGAGATGATACCTTTAATGGGGTGCCTAGGCTGAGAACTCTGTCCTCACCTCATGGCATTATTGTATGGCAGGTTCCTGCTGGTCAGGTGTGATTTATGCCTGATTTTACTTCTCCTGAGTGTCTGCTTATCCTACTACGTGAAGATTTTCACCAGCTGGACATCCCGGGTCCCAGAACCATTTCCTGAATAAATATTTTTTGCTTATTATTTATAGATGTGGTAGTCTGTCAAGCCACAGAAAATAAACCTAAGATATTGCCATGGTTCTGTACAGTCACAGAACTTATGGAATGTCTCTATGTAGTAAAGGAAACTATTGGAATGACTTACATCAATGGGCAGCTGTGAATGGAAAGTCCAAGAATCGAGTAGTTGCTCAGTCCCATGAGGCTAGGTGTTTCAACTGGTCTTCTGTATAAGCTGGAATCCTGAAAAAGTAGGTTCCAGCAGATGTGCTGGCACGTAAGTGCAAGCAGGCAGAGAAGAAGAAAAACTTCCTTCTTTCATTGTCCTTATGTAGGCCTCCAGCAGAAGGTACGGCCCAAATTAAAGTATGTACCACCATGCCTGAACCTAAGCTGTTTTTTACTTGTAATGTGTTCTGTCCCAGGCTGGCCTTGAACTCAGAGATCTGCTTGCCTCTGTCTCCTGGGATTAAAGGTGTGTACCACTTTGCCTGGGCCTAAGCTTTTTATGGTCACTATGCCTCAAGATCTGGACCACAAGTGTGTCCTACAATTCTGGATTGTATTCCATTCCAGATATAGTCAAGTTGACAACTGGGAATAGCCATCACAGATACCATCATGCCCATAGCCTCTATGCAGTCTTTCTACATATCTAAATGGCATTTGACTTGACCCTTCTCAAACAATAGTAATGTTTCTAGTCAGAATCTCTCACTTTAGATACCAAGTGTGATTTTTTTCTGTAAGAATGAAAACATCAAAGATAATAGTAAAGTTTCTAAATATATACCTGAAGTCTATGATTGTAAAACCATGAACATGTATGATCTTATATGAATACTCACCTGCAGGTAGATATGACAGTTGGGTTTTGGAGATGTATGTCAATTCTACTCCATTCTAAGTTCAGTTTCACTAGGATTCAGTTTATAGAATCATCAGTCTTAACTACTAGCTAGCCTTTCATTGTCTCCTGCAGCCCACCAGAAACTGAGTTAGCCCAAGACATTCTGTCACTCAAGGATTGAGACTAGCTCCCTTTCACAATTTTGGAAATTCTTGTCAGCATGTCCAACCTGCACCTGTGGATTACATGTGCCCTGGATAGCCATGACTGTGAAGTCACATTAATTCAAAAACTTAATTAACATATGATTTTTTCTGACATTTTTGTAACTTAGTTGTGTAGTTCCTGTCTATGAGCTTTGTAAATGACAATGTCATGTTACAATATCCAAAATGAGACAAACTGGATAGAGCTTCCTGTAGGACAAAATGAGCACCTGTGACAGTAGAGACTTGTATCTGCCATGGAGATGTGCACAGCCAGAAAGAAGGGCTTGGCCTGTGCCCTTCCTTTCCCATGGTCTTTGGTCAGCATGATAATCACTGAAGACCAGGAAAGTAGTCCCTGGAGGCTACTGGAATTTGCCCCTACCTTTAGCACTTGCCTGGAATCTTTGGGGAGAAACATTTTGCATTGTCAAAGATGGGGACTAGAATCTCTTTTCATATCTAGCACACTACCACATAGGTACTTTTTACAGAGTGGAAATAAGCTACACATGGAAAGTGTAAAATCAACTAATGTTCTCTTGAAGACACTGAAGCGCTATGACATTGGATACTGACAACATCCAGTCAATCCCAGAATCAATAGTCTTCCATCTGTCTCAATATTTGTGGGATTTCCCCGCCCACCCCCCAAATGATCCCACATTGTTATATTATTAAAAGCAGCTGTAGAGAGATGGAAGGTGGAAAGAAAGATAAGTTCAATCTGACCTTAGGCAAGACCATGTTTACTCATGGTGAGGGGGTATCTCTGGAAGACGGGATGTGGCCAATCTGTAGCCGACAAGGGAAGCTGGGGAACAGTATTTTAGCAGGACCATGATCACAGACCATCTTGAAATCCAGTAGGTTCCAGTTACTGGAAGCTCTACCAGGACCAACCCTGAGAGAACATTATCTCGGTTTAGAAGATAGTGGACAGAAGTTACCTTTGTCTAAGTAGGATGGGAAGAAATAAGAGTGGCACAGTCACCTTGCCGGCCAAGTCCACCTGGGGCACAGCCAGCAGAACTGAGCAGCATGCTGTCCCCTGAACTCCAATGAGACCCAAGGCTCTGCCTTTATGAGGAGTCCTGTCAACACCAGGAACACCCAGCCAACACCAGGAACAACCACATGGTTAAAGGCCGGTGTAGAAACACAATCAACAAGAGCTGAGGTAATATGGCACCACCAGAGCCTAACAATTCCACAACACCAAGCCCTGGGTATCCTAACACAGCCAAAACACAAGATGATTTTATATCCAATTTTATAAAGATGATAGGGGCATTTAAAGAGGAAATGAATAAATCCCTTAAAGAAATACAGGAAAATACGATCAAACAGATGAAGGAAATGAATAAAACTGTTCAAGACCTGAAAATAGAAATAGAAGCAATAAAGAAAACACTAACTGAGGGAATCCTGGATATGGAAAACCTAGGGAATAGAACAGGAACTAGACATGCAAGCATCACCAACAGAATATAAGAGATGAAGAGAGACTCTCAAGCAGAGAAAATCTAATAGAAGAAATTCATACACCAATCAAAAAAATGATAAATTTGGACATTATGAAAAGACCACCCAAGAATAATAAGAATAGAAGGAGAAGACTCCCAGATTCAAGGCCCAGAAAATATTTTTAACAAAATCATAAAATAAAATTTCCCCAAACTAGAGAAGGAGATGCTTATAAACATACAAGACGCTTTCAGAACACCAAATACATTGGACCAGAAAAGAAAATCCTCCCACCACATAATAATCAAAACACTAAATGTACAGAATAAAGAAAAAATATTAAAATCTGAGAGGGAAAAAGGCCAAGGAACATATAGAAGCAGAGCTATAAGACTACATTTGATTCTCAACAGAGACTCTAAAAGCAAGAAGGGCCTGGGCAGATATCTTGCAGACTCTCATATACCACAGATGTCAGCCCAGACCACTATAACCAGCAAAACTTTTGATCACCATAAATGGAGAAAACAAGACAGTTAACAGCAAAAACAAATTTAAACAATATCCACATATCCAGCTCTATAGAAGATACTAGAAGAAAAATTCCAACCCAAGGAGGCTAACTACACACAGGAAAGCATAGAAAACAAATAACCCCACACCAATAAAACCAAAAGAAGGGAAACACACACACACACACACACTTTACCATTACCAACATCAAAATACCAAGAGTTAACATTGGTAATTAATATACCTAAATATCAACAGGCTCAATTCACCAATAAAATTAGATATAAGCTAATAGAATGGATGCAAAAACAGGATTCATCATTGCGCTGCATACAAGAAACATAACCTCAGCAACAAAACATAGACATTGCCTCAGAGTAAAGGGCTGGTAAAAGGTTTTCCAAGCAAACCGATCCAAGAAGCAAGATGAAGCAGCCATTCAATAACTAATGAAATAGACTTTCAATCAAAATTAATCAAAAGAGATGGGGAGGGGTAATTAATACTCATAAAAGGAAAAATCCACCAAGATTATTGTACTGGCTAGTTTTGTGTCAACTTGAACAAGCTAGAGTTATCACAGAGAACGGAGCTTCAGTTGAAAAAATGCCTCCATGAGATCCAGCTGTAAGGCATTTTCTCAATTAGTGATCAAGGGGGAAAAGCCCCTTGTGGGTGGGACCATCCCTGGGCTGGTAGTCTTGGGTTCTATAAGAGAGCAGACTGAGGAAGCCAGAGGAAGCAAGCCAATAAAGAACATCCCTCCATGGCCTCTGTATCAGCTCCTGCTTCCTGACCTGCTTGAGTTACAGTCCTGACTTCCCTTGGTGATGAACAGCACCATGGAAGTTGGTTTTGAACATCTATGCCCCAAATGTAAGGACATCCACATTCATAAAAGAAACATTACTAAAGCTTAAATACCACATTGAACCCCATCCATTAATAGTAGGAAATTAAGTAATATAGTAGGTGTTGACCCCACACTTAGCAATGAACAGGTCATCAAGACAGAAATTAAACAGAGAAATAATGAAACTAACAGACATTATAACTCAGAGGAACCTAACATATTTGCAGAATATTTCACACAAACACAAAAGAATATGCCTTCCTCTCAGCACCTCATAGAACTTTCTCCAAAATTGACCATATAGTCACAAAACAAGCCTCAACAGATACAAGAATTTGAAAATAACCCCTCATATTTTCCTAGATCACCGTGGATTAAAGCTGGACTTCAACAACAAAGGAAACAACAGAAAGCCGACAAACTCATGGAAATTGAACAATTCTCTACTCAATGACCACTGGGTTAGAAAAGAAATAAAGATGTTAAAGAGTTCCTAGAATTCAATGAAAATGAAGGCACAACATATTTGTGGTGGTTTAAATATGCTTGGACTATGGAAAGTGGCACTATTAGGAGGTGTGGCCTTGATAGAGGAACTGTGTCACTGTAGGCAGATTTGATGTCTCCTATTGCTCTCCGTGAGGGAGAGATCCTCCTTCTCGTGGCTGTCTGTAGAAGAGAGTCTACTTTCTATTGCCCTCAGATAAAGATGTAGAAATCTCAGCTACTCAGCATCATGTCTGCCTAAACACTGCCATGCTTCCTACCATGATAATAATGGACTAAACCTCTGTAACTGTAAGCCAGCCCCAATTAAATGTTTGCCTTTATAAGAGTTGCTTTGGTCATGGTGTCTATTTACAGCAATGAAACCCTAACTAAGACAATGTCCAAACTTATGGGACAAAATAAAAGCTGTGCTAAGAGGAAAGTTCATAGCACTAAGTGTTTTTATAAAGAAATTTGAGAGATCTCATGCTAACAATTTAAAATCAGGCCTAAAATCCCTAGAACAAACAAAAAGCAAACACACCCAAGAAGGGTAGACAGGGCTGAAATCAATAAATTAGAAACAAAGAGAACAATACAAAGAATCAATGAAACTAAGAGCTGGTTCTTTGAGAAAATCAACAAGATAGACAAATCCTTACCTAAATAAACTAAAAGGCAGAGAGACAGTGTCCAAATTAACAAAATCAGAAATAAAAAGGGAGACAGATGCCATCCAAAGAATAATTAGGTCTTACTTCAAAAGACTGTACCCCACAAAACTTGAAAATCTAAACAAAATGTATTATAGAATTCTTGATAGATTCTACTTACCAAAGTTAAATCAAGGTCAGGTAAACAATGTACAGAGTCCTGTAATTCCTAAGGAAGTAGAGTCAATCATCAAAGTCTCCCAACCAAAAAAATAGCCCAGGACCAGATAGTTTTAGCATGTAATTCTACCAGATATCCAAAGAAGAACTAATACAAATACTCAAACTATTCCACAAAATAGAAACAGAAGGAACATTGCCAAACTCATTCTATGAAGCCACAGTTACCCTGATACCTAAACCACACAAAAACTGAACAAAGAGAATTTCAGACCAATTTACCTTCTGAACATTAATGCAAAAATACTCAATAAAATACTTGTAAACTGAATCTAAGAAAACATCAAAAGCCTTAGACAAATTCAACACCCATTCATTAGAAAAGTCTTGGAGAGAACAGGGATACAAGGCTTATACCTAAACACAATAAATACAATATACAGCAAGCCAAGATCCAATGTCAAATTAAGGGAGAAAAACAATTCCACTAAAATTCCACAAGACAAGGCTGTCCACTTTCTCCATCTCTTAATCATAGTACTTGAATTTCTAGCCAGAGCAATAAGACAACTAGAGGAGATCAGGGGGATACAAATTGGAAAGGAAGAAGTCAAAGTTTCAATATTAAAAGATAATATGATAATAGACATAAATGAACCCCCAAATTCTACCAGAGAACTCTTACATCCTGGTTTTGGTTTCTAGCACCAATATGGTGGCTCATAACCATCTGTACCTCCTATTCCAGAGTATCTGGCACTCTCTTCTAGCCTCCATCATCACTAGGTACATGTATGGTACACATATGTGCAAGCAGACAAACACTTAAATACATAAAATTTAAAAAATAAATTTACAAAGAGATGGTCCCATTTTTTGCTTTATAAGATCAACACAATACAATTGTAAATATCTACTTAATAACTGCTGCCATCATTACTCACCTTAAAGGAAGCCAGCCTGAGGCTGAGATATCTCACAGAGGATGACAAGAGGAAGAGGTAGAAAGAACCAGGATCCTTAATGATGTCATGGAACCAAGTGGTCAGTCTATATCTGGATCTAGTCAAACTTCTGTACATCCTATTATATGAGATAAGGAATTCTGGTTAGATCAAAGGCAGGAGCCATGTGCACCAAGGTGGCAGTCTACAAACCACAGGCTGCTGGTTGTCAGAGAGAGGACACTGTATTTAATATGACAATGTTGAGGCTTTAAGGCAGAATATAAGTGAAAATCAATGATAGAAATAGCTGGTGGACATTACTGCTAAGCCTAACCTTTTACTCTTAATTCACTCTCAGTCATTTTGATGGTTCTTGAACCTGGACTATGCTCGTTTAGAGTCATTATCAGTAACAAGAGGATGAGTTCAAGAAAATAAAAAAAAAAAGATGTTGGGATGTATCTCTGCCCATCAGTAGCCTTCTCTGTATCTGCTCAGATGAATTCTGAGGTAGGAGCAGATGGACCCCTGTGTCAGCGATTCTAGCGTGGAAAATGGGAGCAAATTCTTTTAACATTCACTTCGTTGTATTTATTCAATTTATGCACACAGATACTTCTTGAGACTCTGTGTTTCCTGCAAAGAAAAAAAAATATATGAAGTGGTGTTCTTGTGGTATTTATGCTTAAAATCCCTTCCTTAGTATGACCTTTAATATCCACTGAATCTACAACTACCAGATTGGAAATATGTAAATGAGGCCTTTCAAGAAACCAATGGCTTCCTAGGAGACAGAATTGTTTCCAAATCATTGCAAAGGGGTTTGTAGAGAACCCTCTGTGAAACTTCTTGTCACCTGTGGCTATCAGGACTCTTCCTTCTCTTCTGATTGTTCTTTGTCTTAATGTGTCTCCTTGTCATCAGGTGCCACTTCCTCCGCACCTCACTTGGGTCCCAGCTTGCAATTGTAGCTGCCTGTTCCCTATGACAGTTTATAAGGACGAAGACCAGACCTAAGATGAAGCAAGGTCTAACAGTGTTGTTCTGCAAAGCCCAGTATCCCAGAGAATCCATTCCTGAGTATTCTGAAACAAGAAGGGGAAAATTCTAGCTGTAATGTATTTATTTTTGTTTTTAATTTGGTGGTTATCTTTCCCTTTTAGAAGCATAACATCCATCAAATTTTTTAGAGGTTTGGTTTAGCATTGCTATTGTTTAGGAAAACTAAAATTTCAGTTAAAATAATAATCCTGCAACATCATTCTGATAAACAACCATGCGATTAAAATAGCTGCATCTTTTCACCTGCATAAAATAAGAATAGTTCTTTTAGGTGGAGGGCCCGAGAGAGCAACAGCAATCTAAACTAGTCATAAGATTATTCATCTAGAGTTTTGATTCCAACATTATGGAATAGACCTGAAAGTCTCTATACTTCAATATCTAGAAATTGTAGATAAAATAAAACAAAATTAAAAGTGTGTGACTAAGCTGTCTAGAAAGAAAGAAATCCAACAGGGCTGGAGACTAAACAGGACATGATCCGAGAATGCAAATGTGTGTGACTATACAGTGTTTGGGCTGAGGATTCCAGTACAGACCTCTATCTCAGCATTTGTGAGACCTAAGTGGTGAGTGCATGAGTTGTATGAAGATGAGAGTGAGAACAGAAACCCATCACAAAGCCACACTCTTAAACCTTATCCAGCAAAACAGGACAATCTCAGGGGCTAGTGGTTAAAAAAATGCTTGTTATGTTTGTTTGCAAATGACCTGAGTTCACTTCCCAGCACCCATGGAACCTATACTCCTACCCTCAGAAGTTGGCATATCTTCTAGCTTCTGAGAGTGCCCACCAATATGTGGCATACATTCACCCAGATATGTACACATAAATAAAAATAAACTTATAAAAAAGTCAAAATAGAAATAACTAGTATAAAAAAAATCTGGTTCCAGGCTTAAAATACTTTCTGTGTCTAGCATAAGAAAATCAAAAAGCCCCATGGGAGAGGGAGATGTCCTCATGTACCAGAAAACAAAAGATTCTGCATATTTTCTCATTCTTAAATTACTTTGCAACATCTTTTATTTCTATTTTATACATTTTCCCTTTATGTATATGCCTGCTATTAAATTCTGTGAACTTATCTATCGAGTAAAAAGATCAAATTGTTTCAGAACAATCATTTAATGGTGACTGAGGTAAAGAAATACTTTAATATTTCTCCTAATAATTTGATGCACACTATCTCTGAAGTAAGGATGACTATTCTTTGACTTATTACAAATAGTTTCTGGTTTCATTTGCTTTAGTATTTGGCTACTGAAATTTTTTGACATTAAAAGAAAATCTTGACCTTCATAAAGTTAAATCTTAGATATAGGCTCTGATAGAATCAACTAACTGATCAAATATTTGTCAATGTTGTCTTTAAGTTTCCTATGGTTTCACCTTTATATTAATCCTTTAAAATTCATCTATAAAAATATGTGTGTAGCTGTATCTGTGTATGTATTTTATTTCTATGTATGTGTAAAGGGTGTCTCCTTCAATTGCTTCCCACCTTATTTTTGTGGCAGGGTCTTTTTCTGAGTCTGGAACTCAGAAATTCAGCTAGATCGGCTGGCTAGCAAGCCTTAGGGTCCCTCCCATGTTCTCCTGCCCAGGGCTCGTATCTCAGGCATGGACCACCAATTTTTCACATGGTGCTGGGATCTGAACTCAGGTCCTCATGTTTCAATGGCAAGCACTTTACTAACTAAGCCATATCCCCAGCCCTGTATAACTTTTTAAAATATCAGCACACATCCAACCTTTTCTAGCCTCAAGGTCTTCATTTTCACTTTCCTTCTTAACCATTCCATTTAGTTAGCAACTAATTTTCATTCACCTTACTGGTCTTGACTCAGCATTTATACCCAAGAAAACCATTCCAAGCATATGTGTGTTCCTCAAGGTTGGAGTATAGCCCAGTGCTAAAGCAAACACAAAGGACTCTAGAGAAGAAAATGTCCCCACACAGCAGACAAGTACAAGGCCTTTCTTCAATCCCCAAACCATAAAATTAATTAAAAATATTTTAAAAAAATAACAGTTATTCCTAACTCTTCCTTAACTTGCTCATCTTTGATTGGTCTCATAGGAACATGCAATTATATATTTAATTGCTTGGTTATGTATTTTATACTTAGCATTCCCCTCCTTGATGGCCTTCCTAATTATATAAGAAATAATATTTTTCCTACAAAACACGCAGCTCTTTGTGTAATAAACATTTACAAGGTTAAACATACACACACACACACACACACACACACACACATGCATTATATACCCATAGTAAGTATACAGATGGGTGATTTTTGGTAAAGTATTATATACATTTATTGTATGTGATTGCCAAGTTGTATGGTTAAATTCATGCTTAATTTTTAAAGGCATGGCCAAGCTATTTTCCAAACTGCTTGAAATTTTATATTCCTGGAAACTGTGTATCACAGTCCCAGCAAACACACTTCGTTACAGCACTTACATCAGTTTTTTTTTTTTTTTAATCTGAGGACATCCTGATGTGTATAATTATCTACAGTAGATATTTCCTGATGAAGCAGCTATTCAAATGTTTTGCACATTTTAAAAAGGTAACCTTTTTCTCATTGACTTGTAAGAACTCTTTTCATGTTTTTGTTCCAAGATCTGCTTCATATATTTTGCAATTATTTGCTACCTGTCTGTGCTTTGCCTTTTTGTTTTCGTAACAGTACCTCTAGAAGAACAAAATCTTTAAAGTTTAGTGAAGATGACCTAGTGATTTTTTCATTCATAGTGTACGTGTTTATATGGCCTACTTAAGAATATTTTGCTTAACTTTATATGCCCCAGTACGGGGGAACGCCAGGGCCAAAAGTGGGAGTGAGTGGGTAGGGGAGTGGGGGGGAGGGTAAGGGGGACTTTTGGGATAGCATTGGAAATGTAAATGAGGAAAATACCTAATTAAAAAAAATATATAAAAGAATATTTTGCTTAAGATGTTAAGATTTTTCTACATTTCCTTCAAAAGCTTTATAATTTTCATTTTTATGTTTAGGTCTCACATTTATGTTAAAGTAATTTCTATTAGGTTTGTTTATCCCATATGGCTATCCAGCTCCTATGCTATTTGACAAAATACCATCCTTTCTGTCTCTGACTTACCTCGCAAAGTTGTCAGAGAGCATATATTACTGATCTACTTCTTTTTAAGATATTTATTTATTTATTCACGTTACATCCAAACATCAGCCCCCCTGTCTTCCCCGTACTCCTCACATAGATCCTTCTCCATGCCCCCTCCCCTTCTCCTTTGAGAAGGGGAAACCCCCTCTTCATATCAAGTCACTGCAGAACTAGGCACATCCTCTCCCACTGAGGTTAGACAAGGCAGCCCAGTTAGGGGAACAGGAGCCACAGGCAGGCAACAGATTCACAGAACAGCTCCCTTTCCAGTTGTTGGGAGACTCCCATGAAGACCAAACTGCACATCTGCTATGTAATTGGGGTCTGTGTGCTATGTCCAGCCTATGTATGCTCTTTGGTTTATGGTTCAGTCTCTGGGACCCCCCAAGAATCCAGGTTACTTAGCTCTGTTGATAGTCCTGTGAAGTCCCTGTCCTCTAGGTTCCTCAGTCCTTCCCCCAACACTTTTACAAGACTCCCCAAGCTCCATCTAATGTTTGGATGGGTAGGGGGTGTCTCTGCATCTATTTCCATTGGCTGCTGAGTAGAGCTTCTCATAGGGCAGCTATGCTAGGCTCCTGTCTACAAGTAAAACATAGTATCAGTAATAGTAACAGGGATTGGTTCTTGCCTATGGGTCTCAAGTTGTGCCAGCCATTGGTTGGCCATTCCCTCCATCTCTGTTCTTTGTTCCTGCACATCTTGTAAGCAGGACAGATTTGGGCTGCAGGAGATGACCACTTCAGGATCCATATTCCCTACTGCTAGGAGTCTCAGTCACCCCGATAGGCACCCTGCTCCCATCCCCAGTCTCTAGCATGTCCTAGAGATTCCCCCTAACCTCCGATTTCTGTTTTCTCCCCCCTGATCTCAGAGGTGGATAGAGGGAGGGAACCGGGTAAGAGAGGAGATGGGTAGGGAAGGGGGCGGGGAGCGGCGATCAGGTGTAGGAAGAACAGGGGAGCAAGAACTGATTTGCTGTTCCACAGGTCTCTGTCTATCCTGACACCAATACCACACTTGTCATGGTTCATCTTCATTGTCAGCTTGAAACATTTAGAAATACCTGGGAGAAATGTGTATATACGGCTATAAGGATATCTCCTTGGATGTTTAACTAAGGAGGGAAGACCCAAACATGAGCAGCGCTGTGTCTGGAAGAGAAAGGCAGCTGCACTCCCCTCTGCCTCCTTCCTGGACTCAGTGTGACCAGCTGCACCTTTCTTTTGTCAGCACAGCTCTTGACACTTGCCGCCATACCTTCCCTGATGAAGAACCTTCAAAGGTTGAAAGAAAACTTTGTCTTATGTTGCTCTGGTTATTTTATCAGAGCAATGAGAAAAGTAACTAATATATTCCTACTTTGATTAGCGTAAGTAGTTGAATTTTATTCCTTTTCAAAATGTTACCACCTGTCCCAGGTTCTCCAAATTTCGATATGAAATTTAGAATCAGTTTTTATATTTCTATGCCCCTGCCCCCCAACACACACCCTTGACTTGGGCCCAAATCATGTTGGATCTCTAAGTTATTTTAAAGATATTTAACCTTTAATCCCAGCACTCAGGAGCAAAGGCAAACAAATCTCTCTGAGTTTGAGGACAGCATGGTCTATACAGAGAGTCCCAGAGCTGCCAGAGATGCCCTGTTTCAGGAAAAAAAAAAAAAAAAAAAGGTATCTAGCTGTGATAGTTTGTATATCCTTGGACCAGGGAATGGCACCATCTGAAGGTGTGGCCTTGTTGGAATGGGTGTTGGTATAAGATCCTCACCCTAGTTGCCCGGAATTCAGTCTTCCACTAGCAGCCTTTGGATGAAGACATAGAACTCTCAGCTCCTCCTGTGCCATGCCTGCCTGCACACTGCCATGCTCCCTCTTTGATGATAATGGACTGAACCTCTGAACCTGTAAGCCAGTCCCAATTAAATGTTGTTTTTTATAAGACTTGCCTTGGTCATGGTGTCTGTTCACAGCAGTAAAACCCTAACTAAGACACTAGCCATTCAAAATTACATCACCAAACATGATATTAATGCCTTTATTTATGTGTCATTTAATTAATATCAGCAATGTTAAAGTGTTTAGGTCCTATATTAAGTCTATCTCTGTTCTTTACTTTTAGAAATATTATAAATGGTGTTATTTTTGTTTTCAATTTCTAGTTTCTTGTTGCTAGAATATAAAAAAACATTTTTATATTCACTTTGGGCCCTATAATATTACTAAGCTGAATTAGAATTTACAACATTTTTGTTGTTGGGTGAATTCTCTGTGTATACAATCAAGTCATTTGCGTGAGAGTGATACTGGGGACAGAAAAGAAGCCTGATGTTAGAGTCCCAGAAGATGAGCTTTAGCCACATGTAGTCTTAGAGCCCAGCGGTACTACAGTGAGAAAGAAAGTTCCTCAGCATGGCCACACTGGGAGGGAAGGAGGGACCAGCTTCCTAAGCCCCATCCTGGAGGGACTGGCTTCCTAAGCCCCATCCTGGAGGGACTGGCTTCCTAAGCCCCATCCTGGAGGGACTGGCTTCCTAAGCCCCATCCTGGAGGGACCAGCTTCCTAAGCCCCATCCTGGATGGACCGGCTTCCTAAGCCCCATCCTGGAGGGACCGGCTTCCTAAGCCCTGCCCTGGAGTCACTGAGAAGACTTAGAGGATTCTATAGAGAAAATACAACAAGGGAAACAAAATTATGCCTAGTCAAGACTCTGTGATCATATTGCTCACTCACTCATTATTTCCTCCGATCCCATGAGGCCCTGTTGGTGTCTTTTGTCTGCAGATGCCAGAGGGACCAATTCCATTCTCATTATAAGAGGATCTGTCTACTCTACAAGCTTCACAGTTGCAGGAACCTGAGATAGCTGAGGAGAAGTGACTCAGACAGAGATCATGCAAGAGGGACAAAATGGAGTCAGCTGGGATAGTAACTGGCCTCCCTCTGTGTCCTTGTCCTGTAAGGGTGACACAGAGGGAGCCCAGTCACTATCCCAGCTGTGCCCTTACCCTTACAGAATCTCTCCTTACTGAGGCACATCTACCACTTATAATCTTAATGCACGTATCTATTTTCACTTCTCTATCTCACCATGACAATATTAAGTAGAATTGGTAAGAGCGACTATTGTTGTCTAGTTCTTGATATAAGAATAAAAGCACCCAGAATTTTACCACTGAGTGAGCCTAACAATGCACTATTCAGAGATGCTCTTCATGTTCAGTAAGTCATCTATATCTTCTAATTTTGAAGTGATTATGAATTGTTGTTCATCCCCTCCCCACCCCCACCTGTGTTTCCTATGCCAGGCTTAGGACTGGAATGTTAATCAAAGCATCATAGGCTGTCATCTATTCCTGATGAAAAGCATGTGAGCACAATGCCTTGGGTTCAGTACTCAGCACTACCACTAGCCTGTATACACACACAGATACACACACACACCTACCTACACACACAGACACACACACACACCTACACACACACATCTACATACACACACACCTACACACACACACATCTACATATACACACACACCTACCTACAGACACAGACACACACACACCTACATACATACATACACACACACACCTACACACACACATCTACATATACACACACACCTACCTACAGACACACACACACACCTACATACACACACACACACACACACACACACATCTACATACACACACACATACCTACTCATACACAGATAACTACACAGAGACACACAGACATACAGATACACACACACACACACACACACACACACACACCTTTACTGAGCTCATGCTGGTTCTGGTAGCACTAAAGTCCAAACAATTTCTTACTAATAGCACCAGCATCTTGTGATAGGCCCCTGTGGCTGAATCACAACATGGCAGAGAAATGGAAGAGAAAAGAGTTCCTGGCAGAAAAGGCATGTGTGTGAGCAAGGAAGCAAGGTGATGCTGAGGTGCTAGGCTCCCTTTTAAACAACTTGATTCCATGGGAACTAATTCACTCCTTGCAGAAATTTAACTCATTCCTGAAAGGCAGCATTAATATATTTATGAGGGTAGAAACACATACTTAATTACCTTGATTTTAGCCCTGCCTCTGAAAGAGTTCCCCACCACACCACCACTAAGCTGTGGTACCAAGATTTAAGCCATATTCCAATGACAGAGCACTGACTCCACTGGCTTAGGGTGGATGACACAGGGAAACACAACTGACAAGTCTGCTGTGCTCTCACACACTCTTAGGTACCATTCCTTCCAAATCTCATTGTAAGCATCTTGAATTGTCCAGTTCAAGGCTGCTTAGTCCAGCAACAAAGCCTCAGAGCCCACAGAACTATTTTGGCAAGTGTGTGGAAGTCTTACTTCAGAAGATTGTATGTTTGTTCAATTAACACTCCACCTTTCAGAGTCTGCACCTCTCCAGTAAGACTCCAGCACACTACCTTGTAGGCCAGCATTCTTTGCAGTATTTTTTTTTTTTATAGAGGACTATTTCAGAGGAAAGTTAGCACACACACACACACACACACACACACACACACACACACACACACACCAGTAATTGCAGCAGCATAACTACCACCACCAGCAGCAACAGCAATAATTTCATGAGCTTGAGGACCATGAGACTAAATCCATGCTTTCTTTTAGAACTCAGTGTAAGTCTGCTATGCAGGTGAGCATGGTGAATTTGCAAAAGGAAGTCTGGTACAGTATATAGTGTTCTATGTACTGTTAAAATTGAGAGTAATACAGACACATTGACTGTATTGGACTGATGCAGTACAATAAAAATACTACTAGACTTTAAGACAGGAAACATAGATTTAATTTTCAGCTTCTTCCTTTAATGTACAACCCTGAGGGTGCCATTTAAAATTCCTGAGTCTGTTTCTTCATCGGTATAAACATAACATTCCAATTAAACAAATCAGTAGATGTCAAATCACCTAGTCTGCATCTGTAGCCAAATAAATACAAGTTCCCCCTTTTAATTCCAAGCCAGATGTTTGTTAAAGTAGATTTTGAATATCCTTTATTAATAGTACAATTAACATAATTATAATCCACTAGCAATCACTCACCAAAATTAAAAATATATGGGGGGGCCAGAGAGATGTCTCAGCAGTTAAGAACACTTACTGCTCTTGCAGAGGACCCAGGTCCAGATCCCAGCACCCATATAGAGCTCACAATCATCTGCCACTCTGACCTCTGAGGGATCCTGCATGCATGCATACATGCCTTCAGCACACAAGCATTCACATCAGATAAAAATTTAAAAAATTTTTTCAAAAAAAGATATAGAAGTGGAGATAAACTTCTGCAGGAAATAAAGAAGACAAGAGTCACCATTATAGATATTTTATGTATGCTTAACAAGTATAATAAACTTCCCTTCACATTATAGGAACTGTCTGAAGGACAGTGACCCAAACCTTCGGAAGAACAGTTTCTGGATTCAGACTAGAATAAAGCTGACTGACCCATCCTTAGACTATCAAAGCCATTTTGGCAAAGCCCAACAACTCTGCAAGGGAAAGGGCTTCTCTGAAGTAGTACTGCCAAAAAGCCAAAGACACTTCACGAAGTTGGGGCTCCTGTCTAATTTACTGGACATTTGGCCTTGGCCATTTCATGAAGGCTTATATTCTGGGTCAGATTCTCTTTCCGACTTCTCGGCTCTTCATTGCCTTTGCATAGATTGAACGTTTGATCTTGGCCTCGCTGTCCAAAATTGCTCATGTCCAAAATTCCACAACGATTTGTACACATATAAAATCCTGCTGCTAATTGTGCGTGTAATTGCTGAGATTAAGTTGTGTGACTTCAAATTCTCTGACATTAATCCTAAAGCTCTCGATTTGTTCATTACCACAGAGTCTCTTATCTTGCACCTTAAGAGGAAAGCTTTAATCCTTGCAGCTTTAAACCAAGACATTTGGGTTCCCTCTGTGAAGCAGCCCGATTGAGAAGCATATCACGAGGTGGCGCTAAAGATCCGGCAGTAGTAGATGACTAGAGGACAGACTGCCCAAGTATTTTCCTGTGTTAACCAGCACCAGTCTAGTTTTGTTGCAGGAGATCTTGGGGAAAGGTTTGGATTGAGTCTGATGCAAACAGTCCTTCTACAAGAGCTCAGCACCTAGTTAAACATAGCTTGAGCTTTGCAGCAGCAGCTCCAACTTCTTTACAAGATCTGTGACCCATTATTCTGCCCACTCATCCGTTTCCCTCATTCCCTGAATATGGGGACCTAGCTTTTCTTCTTCACTCACTTATGTGGGTATCTGCAGGATGGAATTTTGTGGCGTCCATACAGTCAAGAGATACAGGACTTTAATTATTATTATTTTTCTTAACCTCTGATTAGTAGGAAGCTCAGATATCATGGAGTAGGGGGTGTGCTCAGGCCCTGTACTTGGGAAACAGGCAGCTGGCCTGTGCTTCAATAAGAAGACATTAGGAGAATGTTGTGACTCTTGTATTCATGGCCAATCCACAATCTATCTTCTACAAATGCATACTATCTGCATCCATAATCCACCGTCTATAAATACACACTATTTGTAACCACAGTCAACTCTCTACCAATACACACTATCTGTATCCACAATCCACCCTCTATCAATACGCTCTATCTGCATCCATGATCCATCGTTTGTCCATACACTCTATCTGTATCCATGATTCATCTTCTACCAATACACACTATCTGCATCTACAATCTATCTTCTACCAATACTCACTATCTGCATCCACAATCCATCTTCTACCAATATACACTATCTTCAAGAAGCCTTGTGCTGTCTCTGTCCATTCCTTCACACCAAGGTTCCCCTTTACCCTAGTTTTATCTCTGACACAGTTCTTGGACATTTCTTTTAATCTAATTCTAAGGCAATAGAGTCTTTGGTTATTTTTTCCAAGCAAAATCTTTTGTGAATGCATTTCTAAATTGGAATGTTAATCAGCAACAAAATGAAATGAATGGGAGTTGAGGAGGTGGCTTCGTCAGTGCTTGTCATGTGTTTCAGTTGGGGTTGCTGTTGCTGTGATAGAACACCATGATGAAATCAACTTGGGAAGAAATGGCTATGCTTCAACATCACAGTTCATCATCAAAGGAAGTCAGGACAGGAACTCAAGCAGGGCAGGAACCTGGAGGCAGGAGCCGAGGGTGAGACCATGGAGGGATGTTGCTTACTGCCCTGTTCATCATGGTTACCTCAACCTGCTTTCTTATAGGACCCAGAACCATCAGCCCAGGGATGGCATCACCTGAAATGGGCTGGAATACGCCCCCCCCCCAACACACACACAACAATCATTAATTAAGAAAATGCTCCACAGGCTTGCCTATAATGTGATCTTATGGAGGCATTTCTCCATCATGTTTCCCTCTTCTCAGATGACTGTAGCTTGTGTCAAATTGACATAAAACTAGCCAGCGCACCATGCAAGCATGAGACCTAACTTTGGGTCCCAAGCACCCATGTAAAAAAACTGAGCATGTTGGTGTGCACCTCCAATTCTAGTGCTGAAGATGTAGAGACAGGAGACTATCTGGAGCTTGATGGCCAGCTATCGTTGATGAGTCAGTGAGTTCCCGGTGCAGTGAGAAATGCTGACTCAGAAAGGAAGATGGAGAGTGATAGAAAGGATCCAAGGATCCACCATCCACCTCTGGCCTCCACAGGTGCTTAGACACATATGTGCAAATACACACACACACACACACACACACACGCATGTATGCATGCATACATGCACACATATGCACACACACATGAACATGTAGACATGCATGTATGCATACACACACATATGCAATGCATTGTGCATGCACACATGCACATGCCCATACATGCATATACATGCATGCACGCACACATACAAACACAGTCACACATACATGCAAACTGGCATGTATGAATGCATGCACACATTGAAGTAACACCAGAGACTGTTTTTCTTTTTCTTTATCGAGCTAGCAATAAAGAGGCAAGGGGAATATTAAATGGGTATTCTAAATGAAGTAGTCAATCTGAAAAGGCTCCATTTTGCATGATTCTATTTGACATTCTGAAAAAAGAAGACTATGGAGACAGTATGGTAAGATGATCAGTGAAAGAAGAGGAGATAAGTGAAAGACAGGGGGTTTCTAGGGCAGTGAACTATTCTGTATGTTACAGATTTACCAAAACCCATGGCAACTACAACGCAAAGAACGAGCCCTGCTGTAAACTATGGGCTTTGGGCAACAAAAGTATGTCAACCCTGGCAGACAATTACAACAAACTGATGCAAGAAGTTACCAATGGGGGAACTGGTGAGTTGATAGATAGGTGTTCTCAGTATATTTTTGCCTTATATTATGGTAAATATAAAACTGATAAAAATAGACTAACTACCCAAACAACACTACCAACAGGGGTCCAAGCTGAGCCCATGGGGGACATTTCTCACTCCTCATAAGCGACCACAACTCACAAAGTAAGAGCAGCACACCCAGACACACACATGTGAGGAGAAGATGCCTTGTCACGAGGAAGCAGACACTGAAGTCATGTTTCTACAAACTGAGAAAGGCCAAGAAAGCTTGAAGGGGTGTGGCCCTGCTGGAAGCCTTGGCTTTGCCTTCTAGCCTATAGCACTTCAACGGAAGTTCCTACTGTTAGCCACACATCTGTGGTTTCTTAGGGCAACAGGGTGGAGAGATACAGTCCTCATCTTACCACACTCTCACTCGGGAGACCATAGCAATCCCCGTATTTAAGAACCAATTACCAATAGCCTATACTGTAAAGCCATGTTAGGCAAACTGGTTCAATGCAGCCCACTTAGCAAAGAAACCAGATCTTACTTTTTTCACACTCACTTCTCCATGTCCAGAAATCAGACTCTGTTTTCCCTTATTCTATAGATGATGGTGTTGGAGAGGGGAATGTGTGGTTTCAATGGCCACAAAAACAAGGAGAAAAGCAAGTTAACTTCTTGTGTTTGAGTCTCTGGAGACCATGATACAGACTTCCAGGGCTTTCCACAGACCTTTTCTAAATGTTTATGCTTTGGCCTTATGTGCTGACTTATAGATTAACCCTAAGGTCAGATGAGTCTCTCAAATATCCCTAGGCCCCCTGCTATGCTGTGTGTATTTTCACTTGGACTTGGATGTGAATGTCTTATATAAGGCATCTTCTCACATGTCTCCTACACTGTTCTAAAACTATCTCTTGGGACTAGAGGGATAGCTCAGTGGTTAAGAGCACTGGCTGTTCTTCCAGAGGATCGGGGTTCAATTCCCAGCACCCACATGTCAGACCACCACCATCTTTAACTCCAGTTCCAGGTATCTGATTCCCTTACTGGTTTCCATGGGTACCAAATACAATCATGCAGGCAAAACACCCATGCACACAGAATAAAAACTTGGAAAAAGAAAAAGCAGTCTCTGATATTTCCTCTCTATTCAGTTTCTCCCTATGTTTAGTGCTACAATAGCGACATAGACATTGTGTTTCCCCTCAGGGGAGTTCACTGGAAATAGCCTCATAGTGATCTCTACTCGCATTTGCCTCCATAGTATCTATTCACCATATAACAGCAGGTGTGATCTTGGTATGCTGCACAATATACTAAAAATACCTCCTCAAAGCCCTTAGAGTTATCCCTGGGACCCTTACTGGGCTTGCAAGCTCTGGAGCCCTCTCCTGGCCTGCTCTCCTACTGGGTGCTGTGTCACCCTCCCTCTGACGTCCTGCTATCCAGTCCTCTTGGCTTTTGTTCCTTCCGCGTATGTCTGACTCTTTCCTAAGGAATTCAGTAGGTCGATGGGAGCAGAGGCAAATGGGTGGTTCCTAAAGATACTTGGAAAAGATGGAACCTTGTCTCAAAATGTACTTTTTCCTAAGCATGGGACACCGTTTAGAAGATAGGGAGGAGAGTAGACACAGAGAGAAGAGATGGTGAAAAGAACACAACAGGACCTATTCTCCTGGTGACAAGACTGGGCCAGTGGAGGGAAGGCCCCTCGATGGCCATCCCTAACTGATTTAAGCACACACTCCCTCGGCTTTGGTGTCAAATGCTGAGATCCTTTTACTTAATTTGAAGTTCCACTTTTACTTATATGAGAGATAAGATATGGGGATGTGTTGATGTCTTAGTAACTATACACGAGAAGAGAACTGTGTGGTTTAAATGTGAAATGAGCACAGATGTCAGCACTCTTTGGAGAAGGTGCACCACCTTTTATTCAAGGGTGGGAGATGTCAGCCTGGCTGGAAGAAATGGGTCCATGGGAGCTGGGCTTGATGGTTGGGCCTACCTTGGGTTCTGCAATGTCTCTGCTGTCTGGTCTGGGGCAGGTATACAAGTCACTGCTGCATGCTGCCACCTCTACAGGCAGAGTCGATCCAGAACAGTAGGGCAACTTCTCCACTGTGCACACTGAAATTCTTCTGGGTCTGGGGCTCTTGTAAATGCTTCTTGCCTTGAAATTTGGACTTCTGGGAGAAAATATTTAGGAGCTGTGGGCAGATGAGAGAGAACCAGGCTAACCTGCCTAATGAAGTTAGTCTGATGACCTCACAAGCCCCCTGTCACACATGAATCCCGCATGGACTCACCGCTGGAGATAGCCATACTTGGCTTTTATAGTTTTGGCTTTAAGCCCATCTTCATGTAGCTTCAGATCTGATTTTTTTTTTTTACTACTTGACAGATTGCATTCTTGGTTGCCTTTTAATTATTGAATTGCTGTTCTTTCTCTGCAGCCTCTGACTAGTAACCTTATTATAACAATTGCCCAAGACTCAGAACTGAATAGTGCACAATAAAAGTACACAATAATGAAAATGCTTAAATTAAATAAAAGCCTCTTCTAACATGTAACGGAGTGTGCTGGAATGGATTGTACAAGTCACCAACCATAGGGATGATTTATTTTAGAAGTTATATCAGCTGAAGAACATTGTGTTTCCATCTTAACATCGAATATGCAGGGCTCATCACAGAGCCTCCGAATGAAACAGTTTCATGCAGAGATTATTAATCTATAAATAATGTCCTAATGGTCTGTTGGTGTTGATGACTACTGTGTTAAGATTTATTTCCAAGTGGCTGTGTTTCATGTTCTGTATATGTTTGTAACTCTGGGTATATATGGTGTGTGTGTGTGTGTGTGTGTGTGTGTGTGTGTAGAGGTTGTTAAGGTAACTAGAGTATGATATCCAAGTGAGAATCTGCTTCTGTTTGCTATACAATTTTAAAGAGGAATAAGAAAAGAAAAGTCTTCATACAATATTAAAGAAAATCCTAATTTTGTGACTTGAGAAGGCAGGGGATTTTATGAATAGTTAATAAGAGAGTTACATTCTAAATCCTATACCTTCTTTACCACAATAGCACAAAGAAATCACACCGTATTAGGAAAATGTTGGTTTTGCTACTACAACATCTCTGATGCCAAATGCGTGGGTTTTCTACATAAAGCAGTACTGACACTGTGCCCCTGGACGGACTCAACAGGTTAATGGATCAGTCTTACTAGATGCTGATCACAGCAGTAGGGCCCAGGCTACCTACCTCTGTCTGAGTTATCTACAGATCAGAGGTACTCACATCCTCCTTCTTCAAGCTTCATAATTTGTTGCAATGGCTCACAGAACTCAGGGGGAACACGCATAGTCTTACTGGTTTATCCTAACAAAGGTAAAGGGTATCGAGCAACGGTTCTCAACCTGTGGGTCATGACCCCTTTGGAAGCTGAGTGGCTTTTTCACACAGGTTGCCTAAGATCAAATTGGAAAACACAGATGTTTATATTGTGATTCATGAAAGTATCAAAATTAGAGTTTTGAAATAGCAACCAAATAATTGTATGGTTTGAAGTCACGACAACATGAGGAACTGCATTAAAGGGTTGCAGCATTATGAAGGTTGAGAACCACTGGTATCCATGAAGAGCCAGAAGACAGAGGCGTGAGGTTAGGAGGGGCTTCAAGCCTGGGAGCTTGTGTTGCTGTGGAATCTAGTGCATCACCCACCCCCAACCCTGACACGCAGATGGGCTCACTAACCACATGTTGCCAGGACTCTATTTTCCAGGGTCTTTTGTGGTGACATCATAATATGGGGATGATTGGTTGTTAACCCAATACCTAGCTCTCTCCCTTCTGGAAGATAGGGGTTAGAACTTCAAGCTCAAACTACTAACTGTTGTTTCATCTTAGTTACCTCAGTGGTGACTGGCATCCACTCAAGAGTTCAACAGGTGTCAAGTGACCACAGATTGAGTCCTTTGAAACTAAAAGCCTAAGTAAAGCTTCGTTCTGTTAAGCTGATTATCTTAGGTCTTTTGTCACAGTGGTAGAAGGTTAACACCATCTACACAAGATAAACCTGTATCTACATAGTGATCCAACTTCTAAGAATTTAGTTGAATTAATTTTCCATTATTGCCACAAGAGAATTCCCACATAGTGACAGTCTACCATAAAAATGTATTTTCCCAGAGTTCTGCAGTTCAGAATTGGCAGCTAGTTCCCCTTGAGTAAACTCAAGGTGTCAGCAAGTCTGTGTTCTTTCGGAAAAGTAAGAAAGAATCTTTTTTTCTTTAACCATTTCCCTTGTAGAGGCTGTTAATAATCCTTGGCTCACAGTAAAGGAGGGGAGTCCTCCGATTTCATCAATCTGATCTTATCGCCTCCTGCTTTTTACTGATTCAGACTCCTTCTGACTATCCTGAGCCTGCCTGGCAAATTCAAAATAGTCTTCCTACCTCGGTCATGAAAGTTATTGCAGAAATGAACCCACACACCTATGGTCACTTGATCTTCGACAAGGGAGCTAAAACCATCCAGTGGAAGAAAGACAGCATTTTCAACAATTGGTGCTGGCACAACTGGTTGTTATCATGTAGAAGAATGCGAATCGATCCATACTTATCTCCTTGTACTAAGGTCAAATCTAAGTGGATCAAGGAACTTCACATAAAACCAGAGACACTGAAACTTATAGAGGAGAAAGTGGGGAAAAGCCTTGAAGATATGGGCACAGGGGAAAAATTCCTGAACAGAACAGCAATGGCTTGTGCTGTAAGATCGAGAATTGACAAATGGGACCTAATGAAACTCCAAAGTTTCTGCAAGACAAAAGACACCGTCAATAAGACAAAAAGACCACCAACAGATTGGGAAAGGATCTTTACCTATCCTAAATCAGATAGGGGACTAATATCCAACATATATAAAGAACTCAAGAAGGTGGACTTCAGAAAATCAAATAACCCCATTAAAAAATGGGGCTCAGAACTGAACAAAGAATTCTCACCTGAGGAATACCGAATGGCAGAGAAGCACCTGAAAAAATGTTCAACATCCTTAATCATCAGGGAAATGCAAATCAAAACAACCCTGAGATTCCACCTCACACCAGTCAGAATGGCTAAGATCAAAAATTCAGGTGACAGCAGATGCTGGCGTGGATGTGGAGAAAGAGGAACACTTCTCCATTGTTGGTGGGATTGCAGGCTTATACAACCACTCTGGAAATCAGTCTGGCGGTTCCTCAGAAAATTGGACATAGTGCTACTGGAGGATCCAGCAATACCTCTCCTGGGCATATATCCAGGAGATGCCCCAACTGGTAAGAAGGACACATGCTCCACTATGTTCATAGCAGCCTTATTTATAATAGCCAGAAGCTGGAAAGAACCCAGATGCCCCTCAACAGAGGAATGGATACAGAAAATGTGGTATATCTACACAATGGAGTACTACTCAGCTATTAAAAAGAATGAATTTATGAAATTCCTAGGCAAATGGATGGACCTGGAGGGCATCATCCTGAGTGAGGTAACACATTCACAAAGGAACTCACACAATATGTACTCACTGATAAGTGGATATTAGCCCAAAACCTAGGATACCCAAGATATAAGATACAATTTCCTAAACACATGAAACTCAAGAAAAATGAAGACTGAAGTGTGGACACTATGCCCCTCCTTAGAAGTGGGAACAAAACACCCTTGGAAGGAGTTACAGAGACAAAGTTTGGAGCTGAGATGAAAGGATGAACCATGTAGAGACTGCCATATCCAGGGATCTACCCCATAATCAGCATCCAAACGCTGACACCATTGCATACACTAGCAAGATTTTACTGAAAGGACCCAGATGTAGCTGTCTCTTGTGAGACTATGCCAGGGCCTAGCAAACACAGAAGTGGATGCTCACAGTCAGCTAATGGATGGATCACAGGGCTCCCAATGGAGGAGCTAGAGAAAGCACCCAAGCAGCTAAAGGGATCTGCAACCCTATAGGTGGAACAACATTATGAACTAACCAGTACCCCGGAGCTCTTGACTCTAGCTGCATATGTATCAAAAGATGGCCTAGTCGGCCATCACTGGAAAGAGAGGCCCATTGGACATGCAAACTTTATATGCCCCAGTACAGGGGAACGCCAGGGCCAAAAAGGGGGAGTGGGTGGGTAGGGGAGTGGGGATGGGTGGCTATGGGGGACTTTTGGTATAGCATTGGAAATGTAAATGAGCTAAATACCTAATAAAAAATGGAAAAGAAAAAAAAAAAAAGAAAGAAAGTTATTGCCATCAGCTGCCTGGATTCACCTTTACCATAAGATGCAGCACATTCACAGGTACCAAGGAATAGGACATGCTCATCTTCAGAGGACCAAGGATTCCACCAACAGAAATGCAAGCACATGAAGGTTTCCTGCTACAGAGCTTAGCTCACAACAAAACACATGATTAAGCAGCCAGGCAGACGAGGGCTGACCCCAAAGGTGACCAGTTGTCTCTTTGACCTAACATGGTTCCTGCCTTCTTTACTAGAACAGTAAACTCCATGGGTCAATCTCAGAGAGCCAAATCGAATGGGGCTGAATAGAAAAAATGAAATCTAAGTCATTTTAATGAAGTCCTCATCCCATTCCAACACACATCTACACACAGGATCACTCCTCTTGTGCTCCTGCACACCTAAAAGAGAGGGTGGGTAGAGGGGAATTGCAAATGGGAGACTTTCTAGGTCACTGGCTGGGTGAGGGAGACAGAGAAGGCAGAGTGGGAAGGGTGTAGACAGCAGAGTTCAGGGGAGGAGAGAAGAGCAGTGGCCCCAGGGTCCTTCACCCGTTCTTCTCTAGACAGCAGATGGACCAGGTCTAGAAGGGCACATGCTTTAACATGTGGAGTTCATCTTGGAGGCAGAGCTGGAGAACTGCTCTGTAGTCAGCAGAGGGAAGCTACGGGGAGTTGCCACCCAACCCGGCAGAGATTTAGCACATTGATTTTTTTCCCCTTTATGTTTTTCTGGGCACTGTGGTTTGTGATTGAGTGGGGAAGTTGGAGAAGACAGCCAAGGCTTTTAAAGGTGCCAATACTCTGGCAGGAAATAAGGAATAGTGGTTGCTAAAAGAGCCTAGATGCTCCATTCTGCCCTCATGTGCCTCATTTTTCTTTTCCTCTTCTCATTGTCTTGGATGACCCTGCCTGTCAGAAAGACAATCAGTGTGGTGAGGATGGTGAGGATGGAGAGGATGGGGAGGATGGGAAAGATGAGGAGGATGGGGAGGAAGAGCAGCATTGCAGAGAGCACTCAGCATAGGCACTGGGAGGGTGCATCCAGAGTGTGACTGATGGCCGGCCATCCTTGAGCATGTGGCCACCCCAGCTCTAGGCACCTTTCCTGTGTTCTTTCAATCTTGTATCCACAGCATAGTATGGGATGTATATTATGTGATTGGTCCTAGGCATACAGTTGTGACAAACAGACATGGCCTACACTCAAGGAGTTACACTCCATGCAGTGAATAAATGGCAGAGGAAAGCAAACTGGTGACTGCAGACAGTGTCAAGTGTCACAGGAAAACAACAGCACAGGGTGAAAGAGACTAGGTGAGGAGCCACCCACCTTAGACGGTGGTCAGGACAAGAGACATTAAGATAGGACTCAAAGGATGACATAAATGGAGGTCATGTAATCATCCACAGAGAGGAAGCGCCAAGAAAAACAAGAGACATGAAGAAAAGTACTCAGGTCAGCCCCTCAAACCTCCCAGGACAGGGCACAGCACCACTGCCCACATTGTTGTCGTCATCGTTGTCATTGTTGCTATTCTTGTTGTTTTATTCATGGACACCAACCTGCCATCTTAGCCTTAGGAAATACTATCTGAACACATCCCATTTTTGGTTCAGGAATGCACACATGTACACAAACACATATGTGCACAGAATTGAGCTACTTGATAAATTGAGTATTTTTACTTTAGAAAATAGAACTATGTGAGATAAAAGAATTTGTGGACTATATATTATGATTGAGATTTAAAATACATCATATGGACTGACAGGATGATTCAGCAGTTAAAAGTGCTTTGCCATCAAGCATTATGACCTGAATTCAATCCCAGGACTCATGCATTTGAAATAGAAAACCAACTTCTGCAAGTTGTCCTGTAAACACATATACGCAATGGGACACACATCCCTATATGTGTACACACACGTGCATGTGTTTACATATACATAAGTAAATAAATTGCCACTTACAAATTTTCCAAAATACTTCTTATAACACAACAGCTGAGAAGCACAGATATCATTGAAATTCTCTTCTTCCTTTTCATTGGGAAAAGTCCCAATTATGTTACAAAAAGTAAGAGACTGGGTGTGTTCTGGGACCTTCTTTGTAGAGTGGTAACATTTCTATTTGGTGATTTTGGGCAATCACCACTAAAGGTCATTAAAGTCACACTATATATTTTTGGACTTTGGTAACAAATATGTATTTCTTTTATTATTCCTCTGTGTCCATTCACTCGGGAAATATTGACTAACACCTAATGTGTGCCAGGAACCATTCCTGGTGAGGAAGCTACAGTGTGTAAGATAGAACATAACACATTGAGCCATTCTTATAAAGCTTACTGATCCTGGGCGAGGAGAGAGATGTGGGGGGAGAGAGAGAAAGAAAAGGAGAGAGAGAAAGGAAGGGAGGGAGAGAAAGAAAGGGAAGGAGTGGAAGAGGGAGAGGGAGGGGAAGGGAGGAAGGGAGAGGGGGAAGGGAGAGAGAGAGGGAGGGAGAGGAAGAGAGAGAGGGAGGGGGAGAGAGGGGGAGGGAGAGGGAGAATGGGAGGGGGAGGGGAGGGGGAGGGGGAAAGGGAGAGGGAGGGAGGGGGGAGAGAGGGAGGGGGAGAGAGAGAACAAATAGATAACATGCGAAGGCTCCATGAGGGCAGAGGTTGGTACTTTATACACACTTCAGAGAAGACAGCATTTGGACAGAGACTAGAAGGGCTACAGTGGAAGCAAATTGCAGGCACAGGAAATGGAAGATGCACAGCCTTTAAGGTAGAGCTGATGTGTCTTCTAGGAACTGGAAGTTGCGTGGCTGGAGTCAGTAGGATAGCTTAGTTCATATATCCCATGAAATGCAACTTTTGGAGCAAGTGACTTATTCTGGAGATGATCATAGGGAATGCTATGATAGAATAGGCAAGTTAGAGTGTGAAAGAAGGAAATTAATAGATGGGACATGAAGGAATGGGCTGTGTCTTAGGGTATTTATTGCTATGAAGAGACACCGCAGCTCTCATAAAGGAACACATTTAATTGAGGCTGGCTTACAGTTCAGAGGTTTAGACTTATCATCATGGCAGGAGGATGACAGCATGCTGGACATCGTGCTGGAGAAGTAGCTTACATCTAGTATGTAGCTTACATGGAGTTCTATATCCAGATTCTCAGGAATCGGGAAGAGAAAGTGACATTGACCCTTGCTTGAGCATCTGAAACCTTAAAATCCACTCCCAGTGACATACTTCCTCTGACAAGGACACACCCCTATGCCATCAAGCCTATAACACCTCCTAATGCTGCCCCCTAAGCATTCAAATATATAATGCTATGGGGCCATATCTCTTCAAACCAGCACAGGTTGCTACTGTAGGGAGCCAAGGTCAATCTTGCTGGTGACACCTGGGAAATGTATGGAATATTTCCCATCTGGATTCAGATCTGCCCAATTAGAGGTAGCAATAAATACCCTAAGACACAACCTGTTCACAAACATCCCAGAGTCAGGTGGATTCATCTATGCTCTGTCTCATTAATATAAATAACTTCAGAGACAATAAAGGCATAAAATACTGCCAGGAGGATGCAAGAGAGGTCCTAGAAGCATAGAGCATGGTAACCTTTTAAATGCACCAGGGGATGTGACTGGGGCATTGGCAAAGTCTGCTGGAGGAGAGAGTGGTTGGAGGTAATCTTCATCAGGAGGTAGAGCCCAGAGCATGGAGAACACATGAACAACTTTGAATTCTATTTTCAGTAGTATGGTAACTCCTGGAGAGCTTGGGAAATATGATCTGATTTCCATTTTTAAATTAAAAAATGTTATGACTGCAGTCAGAGAAGGCAGTAGACAAATAAGGACAGAAGCAGCAAGACCAGGTAGAAGTCTATGGAATAATGTAGGGAAGAGAATATAGCCTCTTAGTCAGAGGTAGCAGTTTTGTAGATATGTGTGGAAGAAGAGCATCCAGAACCCACTAGTAGTTTGCAGGTGGGGCATGAGAGAAAGAAAGACAGGCTCTATGGGTTTTGGCCATGATGAGTTGAGAGAACATGTGCTTATGGAGGTGGAGCAGGTGAACGAGGAACAGTTTGGGACCTGCTAGACACTTGTTAAATAAGCAAGAGGCCACCAGTCCAAGACTGTTTCCATACCATGTGACACACCTAGCTGAACATACAGACCACTGAAGTTAATCTTGATTGTCAACTTGACTTAGAATCACCTAGTGTGGAGAGCCGTGAGCAATTGCCATCATGAGCCTCCGCTGTGCCTAACTGGTAAACAAGTAATGTGCGCAGGTGCAAGAGTAAATTCATGCCAAGTCACTGCCCATCCCGGGGCATAGTAGTGGGGTGATGAGTGAGCAGCTAATCAGGAGCTGACACGTCACATGGAGGGGTATATAAGCAGCATCATTTTCCTTGTTCGGGGTTCTTCTTTCGCCTATGCAATCAATGCTTTCCCAATAAACGTGTGCAGAAGGATCCTGTTGCAGTGTTGTTCTTCCTGACCAGTTGAGCGTGTGCAAGAACCTAGGAAACAAATCTATGAATATTTATGAGAATATTTCCATGGAGATTTAACTGAGATGGGAACCAGCTTTGTAGTTGGAAGACATTGCTCCATGGGCTAGGGCCTAGGATGGACTAAGAAGAACAAAGTCGAATGGAGCACCAGAGCTTATCGTTCTTGTCTTCCTGACTGTGAAGGCAATATGACCAGCTGCCTCGTGCTCCTGCTGTCACAGACAGAGCATCTCTCCCTGTCATTCATTTCCCAACATGATTGCCCTTAAACTATAATTCCCCCAAACCTGGTTTTCTTAGGTTACCTTTGTCACAGAAAGGTTATGCACAAACAAACTGGATACCTAACTTCAGTGTGTGTGTGTGTGTGTGTGTGTGTGTGTGTGTGTGTGTGTGTGTATGTGTTGCAATTGACGGTCAGACCCTATCCAGAAATAGCAGCTAAACATTTTGCAATTACAGATGGCCAACTAACCAGAGTACATACACATACAGCAGATCCAGCTCTAAGGAATCACAGCATTTCACTATTTTACTCTCAGTTTCCCTATATGCTATACTTGTTTCCTATCAGGTAGTGTGGTACTCTCTCCACCTCCTTTGTTCTGAATGTTCCTCAATTCATAAACTGTGTATTGTTCAAAGAAACGCTTCTAAATTCAATTAATCAAAAACCTACAACATCTATTTGCTGTCCATTTGGAAACATTGATGAGGCCTTCCTGACTGTGGGGAATTGCAGGCTGGTCTCATTCGAGCTGAGGTTTGAACCCCGATGGTCATAATTCACCTACATGAGATGGCAGGCATTCCCTCCTGTTCCTGGAACTCTGGCTCCTGCCTAAGGTGCCACCTCTCACAGCCCCCACAAGAGAAGCATGGTCAGTAGTCATGTAAGCAGTGTCCCAAGCTTCTGACATTCAGGTTAAACTCCTCCCCAGTTACCTAGCAACAGTGAAGACCATAAAAAGGGGTGCTCAGCCCCCACCATGTTCTCTTACTCTTACTCTCACTCCTTTGTCCTCTACTTCTCACTTCTCTCACTTCTCTCTCCCCTTTCTCTTTGTCTTCTTTCCTCTCCTCTCTCCTACTTTCTCTCTCTCTCTAGCCCTTCCTCTTCCTCTCTCTCTCTCTCTCTCTCTCTCTCCAACCTTCTCTCTTTCCCCTGCATTTCTATAGTAAAGCTCTTAAACCATGGAGAGTCTCTGCCCTTCAAGTTCCGCTGCACACTCTGGTCAGTCTTGGGAATTTCTTCCCCTATTCCCTCTCTCCCACAACCCTGGTGGCTTTAGCAAAGTAGCTCTGGGGTTGGGGATCCCCAGGTTAGGGGCTGCCCCTTCTCCACCCCCTGCAGCATGGGTCAGAGGCTTAAATGCTCACCCGGGGATGTGTGGAAAGTGTCCTGGCAGCCCCCCAACGTCTGTGTCCACCTGCCCAGAGCACAGGAACTCTGGCTGGACATTAGGCCCCTTTTCCTTTCCCCCTCTTTCCCAGGGCTCTCCCCTGCCTCCCCCCTTTATTTTGTTCCCAACACCTGACTTGTGCCTTCGCCTCATTTTTTTTTTCCCACTGACAGGCCTCTAGTATATTCTACATGGCACGATGTACCACAAATGTACCACAGATGTACTGGGTCCTCCCATGCTCATCCTTGACTTCTGAGTAGCTCTCTGGGTTCTCACACTCTTTCTCCTCCTGATTCTTAAGTCAAAAGATTAACACCTTGTTAGAAAGCTACCTAGCTCACCTCTGCTACACTTTATTCCTTCTGCCATATGGTTCTGTCTTCCTTCTCTGTTGTATATTATACTGTGACTTTATTGACAATGTGCGATTGCTCCTAGTGACCTCAAAAGAGAAGGTTTCTGAATCTTCAAAATTAAAGAACAAACAACACTAATCCCAAAATGAAGTTACACCCATTGTATCTCGTGTAAAGCACTGCCTATATGAGCTATCAAATGATATACTACATTACCTGTCCTCTGACTATATATACTGTATATTAGTATAGTCATTTATCTCTAAGATCTCTATATTGTCCCATAAGCAGGACAGTAAGCTAGATCAACTTCTGTTACCTACTATCCATAGCTGGGAGAGAGAGGAGGATAAGGGATCTAAAAGGGAATGATGAAATGAAAAGGAGGAAACAAATGGGGTAAGAGATGGGTTGGGCTGAATAGTGGTCACTAAAATCAGGTCAATGAAGGAGCTGGGGAAGTAGCTTATCTGGTAGAGTGATTACCATGTATGAAGCCCTGGGTTTGAGCCATAGCACTGCATAAACTGGCCACTTGTAATCTCAGCAATAGGGAGATGGAGGTAGAAGAATGAGCAATACAAAAACATTTTTGGCCACATAGAGTTCAAGACCAGCCGGGGCCACATGAGACCCTATCTTTAAAAAACATAGATGAAAGAAAGAAAGAGAATTTAAGGTCAAAGTCAAAACAGCAAAAGAACAAAGACTGACAACAAGAATTTGAGGACAGAAGAGATCAGGAATGGATGCATCAGTGTGGAACAACTGATGGGAGTAGCTCAGTTTTGAAATACTGATGCTGATACTGCAAGCTGCACAGGGAAACCACTTCATCACTTCACTGAACAGTGGCTTTAATGGCCCAATCCTGAGTTTCTTAAATATGGCTGGATACTCTTTGTGGTGGTTTGAATAGGTATGCGCTGCTCTCCAGACTCACGTGTTTGAATGATTGTACCATAGGGAGTAGCACTATAACAGATATGGCTTTGGTGGAAGAAGTATGTCACTGTTGGGTAGGCTTTGAGGTACCGTATGCTCAAGCTCCACCCTGCACAGCACATAGTCTTAACCTCCGCTGCCTGCTGATCAAGATGCAGAACTCTCAGTACCTTCCCCAGTACCATATCTGCCTACATGCCACCATGCTTCCTGCCATTATACGAATAGCTATAGTCATGGTGTCTCTTCTCAGCAATTGAACCTAACTAAGAAACTCTTGCTAGGTACTCCCACTGTCATCCCTTGGTTGTTTTGAAACTAAATGTGAGGGGAAATGATGAGTGGTCCCATTCCTAGCTAACTTTCAAAACTTTAGAAACCAAAGCATCCCAGGCCTGAGAGTCCAGGTCCACCAGTTTTTCTTGCTTATCAGTTCTTTCTCCTAGCCCTTACTCCATTTCCTCCGGTCTTGTGAGATTTCCCAGTCACTTCTTCACTCACCCAGCTTATTTTAGTTACTCTCAAATCTGCTGTCTGGAAGAACTAGTCTAGAAAATGCTCCTAGTTTTTGTAGCTTCTGACTTTGGCAATACTGAGCTAACATGGATCATATGGAGTTCAATTATGTACCACATTACCCTGACGAATAGTAATAGGCAAGCTCCAGAAAGCTAGCATCTTCTGTTGGCACATGCAGTGGAGTTATTATTATCAATAAGCATTTTTTAACGATTTAGTTATTATTATATGTAAGTACACTGTAGCTGTCTTCAGACACACCAGAAGAGGGTGTCAGATCTCATTACAGATGGTTGTGAGTCACCATGTAGTTGCTGGGATTTGAACTCAGGACCTTCGGAAGAGCAGTCAGTGCTCCTAACCACTGAGCCATCTCTCCAGCCCCAATCAATAAGAAGTTTTAAGAAGGTAAGAGGCTGGGGAGATGCTTCAGTTGGTAAAGTGAAGAAGCATAAGAACCTGTAGAGTTTAATCCCCAGAAACCCACATCAGAGATTTGTGTGTGGAAGCCTATGCCTGTAATCTCAGTTCTGGGGATGCAGAGACAGGAGGATCCCTGGCCGAATCAATAAACTCCATGTTCAGTGTCAGACCCTGATTCAAAACATAAGGGAGAGGAAGATACCCAACATCAACCTCTGGTCTTGCCTTCACACACATGCATGTACATGCGCATGTGCACACACAGAGATGAGACTCCTCACTTCCCATCTTTAATCTCATATCCCACTTAGGTCTCCACTCCGTGAAGGGAATCTGTGGAAGTGGCATTTACGTGCTCTGTCTTTAAATAGTAAAGCTCCCTTTAGACTCTTAGAACTGGGTTTGATTACAGAGATTGTATAATCCAGTGGTTCTCAAAGGAGGTGGGGAGAATTAACAAAGCTGAAACAAGCCAGCAGAAGGAACCAACAGTATTCTCAAGTATCTGTGGCATTCCAGGCAGGAGTAAGAACATGGCTTGCAGCCTATACTACTAGGATTATCAGGTATATGCTAGCACACATCTGCTGGACAACTTTCCCTGAGCTACTGGGATTGTCTACAATGTTAACTCCTTCTGACTCTTTGTCCATGTGTGAAGATTTCCATCTTCCCAACTACTGATGTAATGGTTTCTTTTTCCCCTTCACTTAATTCCCCAACAGTACCTTTAGTTCAACAATTTGAGTCCCACATAAATGCTACAGAACAGCATGCTCAAACATTTTTATTATTACATATTTACCACATGCCTGCATATTTGTTCTGTCCCCAAAGAAATAAGATCCAGACAAATTCTTCCCCTGCCATGGGCCAAGTGACACACAGAAGGGCTTTCTGTATATGCTCATGATGATATGATTAGCAACAGTTTTCCTGTGCTTTCATTTGTTTCCACAGAATACTCAAAGGTGAGAGTCATGTAAGACACCATGTCCAGATCTCCTGATGGCTGTTTGACCATGCGTAGTCAATCACATGTATTGGCATTGGCTTGTTATTCGCCTCCTTCCTGTGAAACAACAGGCTTTAGTGAGTTGAAGGGACACTATTTCCCAGGAATTTTGATGACTTACTCCCTTTCAATTGGCAGGGGTGGTGGGGTCCCCTCAGAAAGCCTGATATGACTCTTGAAGGATGCTGGAAATGTATGCCTAATATATCTGAAAGATACAGAAGCAAAAAAAAAGCTCAAAGTAGCAGAGATGAGAATGCATGAGGAACTGAAGAGCCATGTGTTTCCTAAGGAACCAAAGATGTGAACGAGGGAGTCTAGAATCACCTTAAAGGACCTGGCCCACAGCACTGCTAAGGGATGGGGTGACCAAACCCATCAGAGGGCTAGGACCTGAATTCACGAGTGTGAGTGTTAGATGCAGCCACAGGAGAAGTCATCGTTTGACTCTTTAGAGTATCAGAAGGGGAGTATTTAGAATAATTTAGAATATTAGAATAAATACTAATGGCTCATTGAAGTGAGCCCTGGTAAGAAGTATGAGCAGAAATCCTGTCAAAGGTAAACATGACCAACACTACTGTTGATAGAAGCTATACCCATCCCTTCTCTGACCCTCATCAGCGTGGAAGTCACGGCTATCAGCGCTAGACAAGCTGGTGGAAGAAAGTCTAGCAGTAATCCTATCCCTCTTGCAGGCAGCACAGAGCTGGGGATAAGGACACAAAGCTTTAGGTAGCATAGATTATTACATAGGGACAGACTCATGAACTATGAAAAGACATCTGTTCTTGTGATTAAAAGGACTGGAAGTACCATGAGGCATGCCAGGGATTCGCTAACCCTAGGGCAAAAACCTAGCCACCAGAGAAAATTCAAAGGGACACAGAGGAACTGAGTTGCTCTCCTGCACGATAATGACCACACAATAGGAATATAGACAGTGATGGGCAGTTGAGCTGATAGGGACATGGTGAAATATTAACTGACCTCCAGTTAAAATAATTGCAAAGGATGTAGCTCTCATGTTTTAACCTGGTAGATTGCTCTGTGGATTCTTATTATCAGTGTGGGCTTACAGACCCAGAAATGGATGGCACTTTTCTCTATCCAGAGTTTTGCTTGTCATTAGGCACACTGCTCTTTATGAAGAAGGGGGTGATTTGGCCATGGGCTTTTAATCCAAGCCACTACACTTTCTATAAAGCACAGAATAGCATGTTTTTCTGCTCAGTTACATATTTTTTTTATACAAAAGGGACAACTTCTAATAAAGCCAAATAGACACTGTAGTGGTTACTATCATCAACATGACAAGACTTAAAGTTATCCACAAGTCTCTGAGCATACTTAGGAGGGATTTTCTGGAATAGGTTAATTGAAATGGCAAGAACAACCCTAAAGAAGGGCAGTAACTCGTGGCTGCAGCCCAGATATAAGAAAGTCCCAGAGAAAAGCTGTTTTGCTTTTTGCCTGCTTGTCACCTCTGCTGATGAGTTCACCTACCCTGAAGCTGTCACTACCACTGCCTTTGATGCTGTTGCTCCTGCCATCCTTTGCTGAAATCAGAGCTCTGATACTTTGGCTTTCTGATGTAGATTGAAGACCAGCGGGTTTCCTAACAATCCTTCAGGCTGATTGTGTGTGTGTGTGTGTGTGTGTGTGTGTGTGTGTGTGTGTGCGTGTGCGTGTGTGTGTGTGCAGTGGAGGGTATTGAGTAGGACGTCCAGCCTCACAAGCTGAACAGCCATGGGGTTCCAGCTTCTCCGGTATGAAACGGCCATTGTTGAACTACACAGATCAGATCATTCACGAATCTAATGAGGCCCCTTTGATGGATACTGCTATCAGTTCTGTTCCTCTAGAGAACCCTGACAAATGCAGGCATGAAAAAGCACACAAATACAAATGTGAACCAGTACATAAATATAGTGTGAATTAGCCAAACATACATTATTATTTTAAATTATGAGTCCTCTATTGCTATAAACAAGTATTATACCCAGGTTCTTCTTTCTACTCTAAATGTTCTTTTGAGCTTAAGACCTGACTTAGAGGGTTGGTGAGATGGTTCAGTGGGTAAAGCCCTGCTAAGACTGGGCACTCCTTCTTCCACAGGTGGAAGGAGAGAAATGATTCTGGCAAGTTGTCTGTCCTCTGACCATCTTACCTACTCCTCACATGTAAGTTCTGTCTTATTGCATTGTTCAAATGCAGATTCCTGGGCCTTCCAGCGTAATTACTGTTCACTCTAACCACATTTCCCCATACTTGAAATGAACTTTACCAGCTATTAACCTTCTAGCATTTCTCTCATTCAGGAAGCAAATTTATTAGTCCTAATTATCTGCCTCTGGCTTATTAGACGAATTCATACTGTCTACTTGATGGCTCCCTTTCCTCAGGTGAGCAGAGCAAAGGGACCAGCTAACCTGAAGGTTCATGCTGGTTCCCCACCAGAAGCATAACATCAATCAATACAACACTGAGGTTTAGTCACTAAACGCTTTCCAAAGCAAAGATCACACAGGGGATTAGATACGAGTCGGCTCCCCACGCAGCAGCTGTAAAAGTCTGGGCTTTAAAAATCTAAGCCACCCCAGTCCATTTAATTGGAATTTAGGAAGATTTTTAAGCTGATAAGGTAATTTCTTCATGCACTCAGAGATAATCAAAACCAGATGTGACTAGAATAGTTAAAAACAAAAGGGAGGAACCCCTTCCAGTTTAAGGGTTTAATCACAAGCTCCAGGCAAGGACCTTAAAGGTCCTGTGCTTTCAAGATTCTGTCATTTGTTTTTCGGTTACATTTCTTCTTGGCATTGGCCCATCATTCCAGCCGGTTGTGAACATTTGGAGCTTTGATTATACTCTTCTATCTTATTAGCTATAACCCGCCTCCCAACTTTGATTCATCTGTAATTTTAGTCACAGACACATGGAGAGATTCAAGCTGGTGATAAAACCTAGGACCGAGATGAGTCCATAACTGTATGATGGAAAATGAAGCCCATTCTACAAATGACACAGACCCTGTCTCTGCTTGCATGTGGAGCATCAGAGTATACTGTAATGGCACAGAAAGAGGGGTCAGGAGGGCTGCAGGTACATCCCCTGTAGATGAAGACATGGAATAGATATGAGTTAGGGTCAGCATTGTGGGTGGAAAAACAAAAAAAAAGGCAGCAAGATGAGACTGGAAGAAGAAGCTGTGATGGGCCACCAGACACTCTCAGAAATCATGAACAATGATGTTGTACTGCCTTTATTTAACAGTGAACAAACACCAATCACTGTGCAGTCATTGAGTATGCACTACCTCATTAATGTGCACAGCTCCTTCTAGAAGAGAACTTGTGGCAACTGCATAAAGGTTGAAGCCAAATGGCTTAGATTTGAATCTAGACTCCAGAATTCAATAGGTGTGGCCTTGGGCACGCTATATACACCCTTAGACAATTTCCATTTGAAAATGACAGTAACAGCATCATTTGAGGGCTTGAGCAAAAAAATAATGTAGGGAACTATAACTACTATAAGAGATAAGTCTCAAATTTTAGTGGTTCAATACACTATGCATTTCCCTCATGCATACAATAGGTCAAGTGGGTGTTGGGTGAGATACCTGTGACATGAAATTTTAGAGACTTGTGTTCCTTCCATTTTATGCTAGTTGATAGACATAGAAAAGTCTTCTAGAGAAAGAGTTAGGGAGTATAAAATAAGTTATATATATGTATATATATATATATATATATATATATATATATATACACACATATATTTCATTTCACACACACATATTGTACTAAATAAATAAATATGAAATTAATAATTTAAAACTACCCAGAACTCAGTCACATGATTTTTCCCAGTGACAGTAGGGTTGAAAATGGAGTCCAAGAAGAAATGAATTTGCTGACTTCCGTAGATGTTGTGACATAAGACACTGGTTCTCTAATGCTGTATCTGGCTTGTAGTTAGTGATCACAAATGACAGTGGCACGGCCTGTGTAGCACTGGTATCAGCTACTGCTTTGTATCTTCCCAGGGGGGTATATCTCAGATGTCTTCATCTAGGGATCCCTCATACCATCTGTCCTTGGATTTCTAATGTCCAGAGTTTACTCTGTCACAATTAGGGACCTCCAGGCACAAAGATTAGCTCTTTTCTGTGGTACCAAGCCCAGCATCTTCTCTGAACTTTAGAGATGATTATAACTTTACCAGGATGTGAGCTAGAACAAGACAAGAAGATGCTATAGGTATCTGGGCTGTTCCTGGAGTCTCAGTAGCCTCTGCACAGAGAACTAACTCTTGTCTAAGTTAGCGTTTCATTGCAGTAAGGAGACACTATGACCAAGGCAACTCTTATAAAGGCAAACATTTACTTGGGGCTGGCTTACAGTTTCAGAGGTTCAGTCAGTCCATTATCATCATGGTGGAAAGCATGGCAGTGTTCAGGCAGACATGGTGCTGGAGAAGTAGCTGAGAGTTCCACATCTTGATCAGCAACAGCAGAAGAAAACTGTCTTCCTCAGGCATCCAGGAAGGAACTTTCTTCCACACTGGGCAGACTTTGAGCACTATAGGATCTCAGAGAACCTGGCTAGAGAGTGACATAACTTCCTCTAACAAGGCCACACCTCCTAATAGTGCCCCTTCCCATTGGCCAAGCACATTCAAACACTGCACCCAGCATATTCTGCATGTAACTTCATGGAGGCTAATGGGTCCATCAGAGAATCTTTTGCAGAAAAGCCTATGACTTTAAGTTTGTCTCTGTGCAATCATCTAATCAATGTGTGCAAGTGACAAGATGAAGGCTCTATCATGTCCCCAAACTCATAAACATATAGTCTGGTTAAAGTGGTTGAGAGGAGAATGGGTACAGAGATCTTGAATATGGTAGTATAGGTTTTTATTTCCTACATTGATAAAATATTTTCAACTTACAAAGAACAAGTTGAGTGATGTTTGTTGTTTTTCAGTTTATGTAGTGGATATAAAAAAACTAGAAAAAAAAAAGCCAGACCATGCTTCTGTTACCATAGTAAGATCAAAGACATCTACCTGTACTTGAAGCCCAGCTCCAAGCCTTCCTGGTGTGGTGACTATAGGTAAGTTACCTACCCACCTACCTACCTACCTACCTAAGATATCTACCTAAGCTTTGGTGTCTGTATTAGTTCCTCTTGCTATTGGCACGGTTGAATATCTGACAACAACAACTCAGCAGGGTTTATTTTGGCTCATGGACTGAGAGGATAGAGTCCAGGGTGGTAGGGAAATCATGGTTCATGGTGACAGAAACATGTCTGAGATGCCACAGACCTGAGTGGATCAGGATACAGAGAAATATCAAGGCTGGTACTAATGGAGTCCTTCTTCTCCCTCTATTTTATTTAGTATGAGATGTTAAGAGATCACAAACATTAAGGTTGAGTCTTTCTTCCTCAGTCAAGTCTGTCTGGAAAGTTGCAAAAGACACACCCAGATATTTCTCCTAGGTGACTTCCGAATCACCGTGTCAGTTGGCAGTGAAGATCAACCTGAACAGTACCTGTGTTTTAGTCAATGAGATCACTAACCTCATACTTGGATGACAAATATTTTTGCATGGTAACTGGTTAACAATAAAGGTAGTTATTTTTGTTACCCATGTACATGTGTATAGACACCCAATTTTCTTCTCCAGGACACCGAAGGAGATATATGCATACCTTTTCCGCCAAAACTGGAGGTATTTTAAGTAGATCGTGAAAGTAGGTGTTTTTTGAAATGATCACCTGAGATATTCTAGCTATATTTTCTGGACCTTCATGGAAGTGCATTTTTTGCCATATTTGTTTTGCACATATATAAAGGTTGTATGACAAACAGTAAAGGCTATTAGTCAATCAGCCTGCCTCTAAAGAGCCAGAAAGCTTCAGAAGCAAGGGTGATGGTTATCAATGAGAGAGAGGCTCCCCAGAAAAATTGAGGAGCTAGTGGGAAAAACTCCTCAGCCATCCACACCTCAATCTTCTTGTTAAGTCTTCTTTGTGTTTGCAGAGAAGGGAGTCCCCACTTCACCTCAAAGAGTCCTCTGAGGATTTGATGACAGTTGTGACTTTTGTCCTAGAAACAAACATGTCTTGCTGGCTGTTAATTTCAGTAGGGTCAGGGTCCCCTTGTGGTCTATCTGTGGACTGCAGATTAAAATTCTTAACTCCCATTTCATTTGGTTTTTGTGTTAACTTTTAGCAGCCTGAGGCAGTGGCAAGAAATGGCTCCATCTAACTGAATTTGAAAGCCTTGTGTAGAGTGCATTCAATGTGCGTATTATTGGCATCAAGGAAGCCAGGTACGTCCTTCTAGAGACAATGAGCCCGACTTAAGACAGTAACTGATAGGAGAGAAAAAGAAAGATTTCATTCAGCTTTGTAAGGTTGGCTGCTGGTGACAGTTGGATGCAAAGTTTCTTCCTAGTGTCCAAATTTAGATTATAGGCTACTACACTGAGATAAGTAGACAGGCTTTCTTTCTTTTTGTTTCTTTTTGTTTCTGTCTTTTATTTTTGGTTTTTGTTGCTGCTGTTCTTTGAGAAAGGGTTTCTCTGTGTAGCCCTAGCTGTCTTTAAACTCACTCTGTAGACCATGATGGCTTCAAATTCAGAGATCCACCTGCCTCATCCTCCCGAGTGCTGAGATTAAAGGCATGTGCCACTATGCCCAGTTAATAGTAGACAGACTCTTAAACTTGATATGCCTATGGGATAGTCCATGGATTTCCCATAAGAGCTCTGTTTGTATCATAGTTTAGGAATAAGCTAGAGACCTAAAATTAGAGGTGACTGAAACTATAGTACTTGGTGAGAAAGTGCATAAATTATGTGTAGGGTGTGAGGACATGGGGCTGTGGACAGCATTCAGAGAGACACCATCCTAGAGAGTTATGCTTCCCAAACTGTAGGCATATCCCTATAATTTTTTTTCTCAGTCCAGTTTACTTTGCTTGTCTTTTCTTAGTTTATATAATAAATAAGAGAGTGGAGTCATTTGCCATAAATACAAAGCAATTCAGAAACCAACCACCAATGAAAACAGATAATAACCACATCAGCATTCTGTCTACTACAGAAAAAATGCCTTTCTTCTCGTTCTCTGACTTTGCAAAGGTTGATTAGCAAGCACATTAAACTACAGTTACTCTAATGCAAACCTGAGAGTGTCTCTGTTTCAATGAGAAGAATGAGAAGACCATTATAAGAGAATGGGGCTTCCTTACTCTACGGCTTATACTTTATGTAGTACTCGGGCTCAGGCAGGACTTTCAGTACAGGTAGTATATTATGCACCAGGGGGTTTCTTATTGAGATCTTACACCACCTGAAACTAGCCCCTCTGCCATCAGGACTATGAGTCCCTCACATGGGAACATGAAATAAGATGGAGCCTAGTATCTAAAATAAAGATGCCTTAAGTAGAATGGTCAGTATCAGAGGCTAAAGAGTTGCCAGGCCAAGTCAGAACCAAAAAGTACTCCCTGGATTTGGCAGTCAAAGGCAGTTTGTATCTTTGGTGAAGTGGATTTAATGGATTGGTGAGAGGACAGAAGTAAACTATGGCAGGCTGAATAATCAGTGGAGGTGATACTGGAAGAAAAGCATTGAGGAGCTTGGCTGTGAAGGAAAGAACAGAGCTAACAGCTTGCCGGGGACGTCTGCTTCCTTTTGTAAAACATGAGGCACATCTAAATGTGTTCTTAGATCAGGAAGAAGGATGGCAGAGCTGTGAGGACTAGAAAGAGAAGGGGCACAGTGTACGTTTGGAGAAAGGAGAGGAGGCTTCAGATGAAGAGCTAAGTAAAGAGATTGACCCAGACTAGCATGGGGAATCAACTTTGCTTTGCTTAGCAAGTAGGCAGCAAAAGCACATGAAACCCCCAGTGATTGCTTGATTGTAGGGGTGAAAAGTGTAAGGAATCAATATCTGGAGCCTATGTTTTCTTGGTCAAATTGTAGGTAAGCTTACTTCTGAGGTCAAAGGGAAAACTGACACAATAAATTTGCCCCATTGTTTCTCAAGGGAAAGAGTATATTAGCAATACTCTCTATAAAGAGACAAAATCAATATCAATATCTATCTATCGCTCTTTACTGATCTATCAATATCTGCATCTATCTACATTTGTCTATATCTATATTTATATCCATGTGTGTTTCTGTGTGTGTGTGTGTGTGTGTGTGTGTGTGTGTGTGAGAGAGAGAGAGAGAGAGAGAGAGAGAGAGAGAGAGAGAATTTGTAAAGACTCGGCTTACTCAATGGTGGAAACAGGCAAGGATTCATAGGGGATCCAGAGGAGGGTTGGTGGTACAGCCTCAGTCATAAGTCTGAGATAGAATTCCCTCTTCTTTCTGGGAACCTAATTGTTGTCTCAATTATGAGCCCCAACGAATTGGATAAGTCTCACCCATATTATCAAAGGTACCCTGCTTAATCTCATCTAAAAAGAAGCAGGGATGTTGAGTTGAGTGTTCCCCCTGAGTATTTTGTGACCTTGGCCTAGCCAAGTTGATACATAAAATTACCCATCACAAAGAATATTATATAAGACAATCTTATCAATTAGCAAAGATAGGAGAGAATTAGATAAGGTCTGGGCTATAGAATGTGGAGAACTCTCTGAAGGTTCTGACTCTTGGTAGCTGCTCAGCTGATCACAGGGTTTCTAATGGATCCTGCCCTGATGAAAGAGCATGAAAGAGGAGGCATGGTGTAGCAACCCACCTTACCTTCAGGAAGGACTGTTGAGCATAGATGGGTAGAACCTGTGTGAGGGAACCTTTCAGATTCTGGACTTGAAGCTCCAGTCAACAGAACAGCTGAATGGATATTTTCCTGCCTCTTAGTCACCAGAATGTATATCCTCTGGTGAAGTGGAAACTTAAGGGTTCTTTGGGGAGTCAGTTGTGTTGGATGGTGTTTTGCTGGGGCAAACATGTGAAGGAGTGGTTTCCTGAATTGGACACAGGTGAGAGACTAAGGCAGACTTGTGAAGGAATGTTTCTCTGAAGTACACACGGGAGAGATGATGTTCTGCTAAAGCAAATATGTGAAAGGACATATGATGAAGGATTCTTTGCTAACAACACACATATAATGGTCTGCCTTACACTGCGTAGTTAAGCTGCATTTGTTGGGACTCCTAGGAATTGGGCTGATTGGATGCACATGCTGAGGCAAGGCACATGGAGGATATGTGATGATTGGAGGGTAGAAATGGGACTCCACCAAGGGAGAGACAGAGCTTGGCTTGCTGGTACAGCTATTTGTGCAATGCTTTTGGGTCTCACATCTTCACTTATCTTCGCTTCCCTAAGAGAGGCATAGCATAGAACTTCTCTTGGTGTTCCTGTTGGTCCTTCCTGTTGACTCAAACCAAGGCTGAGGCCTGGCTGTCTCTGTTAGGTCGTGTCACCACTGTTGCTAATCCAACTCTACCAAGCTAGACTGCTGGTGTATTTGGGAGTGGATTGAGCTACTGCCACCTGCTAACCTGTGAACTGAACTGTGAATTTCCAGACAACGCAGACGGGAGTTGCTTCAAAGAACCTTTCTAAACAGGTTTACTTCCCCCACCCCCTTATCCTTTCTTTCCCACTACCTCTGCTGGGTGGTGGGCTACAAGGGAGGTTAAAGCATTTAAGAACCATCATTAAAAATAGGATTTGAAAAAATTAAAGTTACATTCTGGAGATTTTTTGAAAAGCAACTATGAACTATTTCCCCCTTCCTCCATTTTTTAACTTGAGTTAAAGACATATACATTTATCTCCCTGAGACCAACCTAATTCTTTATTTATTTCCAAGGTTGCCTTTTCTCACTGTAATAAAAATTTCAGTTAAGTATCTTTCCTTTGCTCAGAAAAGCCCAAAGTTTTTTCACATCCATCCTGTCCTTGGCAAGAATCCTTGGAGAGTAGCCTAGGCCATACCTAGTAGTAAACCACCTGCTCTGGGTTAAGGGTGGATCTATTTTAGTCATGGGCTTTGTGATCTGGACAAAGGAACTGAGTATGTGCCTGTCAAATTGTCAGGAAATACTAAATTTGGCGGGCCAGCTGAATTCTAGCAGAAAATCATGCAATATAAGGGTTAGTAATTGGTGAAAAATTGCCCCACAGGAAAAAGAATTGGAGGAAATTCAGTAGGAATTATACATCTATAGAATTCTAACTTGAGGACTGCACAGTGACCTTGAAGACCAGGAATGGCCCTCAGTTAGGAAATGGAGGAGTCAGGATGGCTCATAGCTATGGTTCCAGCATTCAAAAGGTTGAGATGGGGGACCACTGAGAGTGGAGGGAAGTCTTGGCTACATAGTGAGCTCTAGGTCAGCCTGAGATACAGACCAAGACTCTATAACAAACAAACAAACAAACAAACAAGCAAACAAGCAAACAAACACCAAATAGACCAACAGAAATGCAAAAGAAGAACATATGGGAAGGTTATAGCACACACATGCCAAAATCTTCCATAGCAGAATGCCTTTTCAAAGACCATTCTGCTCTGTTTTTTATTTTTAGAGAAAAAGGACCTCATCTTGCCGTTCACTGAATTTTCAAGGACAATTATGCATGCTCAATAAACTTTGGCTGAAAAATAACAGCACAATGAAACCCCACGTATTTTCAGTGTACCAATGTCTGGATTCTCCAGTCCCTTTTCTGCCTGTGTCTGGTTGGATCTGTGGATACAGAATCTGCAGTTGTGGATGGATGGCAACATTACAGTAATTGTCTTTCCTCACCTCAGATGCTTGCTTCTATACACTGCCTAGTTCAGCAACTCTCTTAAAGGAGAGGAAGTTCTCCAAGACTTTGACCAGATCACAACATAGGGAGAAAAAAATGCTTTGTGTGTGTGCACTTCTGCTGGAGAATATTGAGAGTACAACAGCTTTGTTTAAAGCCACATTCTAGTAAGCTTGTAATCAGCTGAAATACTAGGATGATTTTATGAATCTTTCTACCAAACAGCATCTTGTCCTTTCTGTATGAGTGAGTTAGCTCTCATTCACGACTTTGAATTTCATTTTTTTGAAGTCCAAGCAAAATTGCTTTGAATTTGACATTGACATCACAGTAGCTATCCTTCTAGGCTTTGGGTCATGGGAAAAACACATATGCATATATTTTCTATTTTTCTGTTGCTCTTTGACAGTGATGTTGAGAAGATTGGGGCTAGGATGAAGCTTTAGTGGTAACCACCTCTTTCCACACTGATCCAGATTCACTAACAAGGAGAATACCAACTGTAAGCTGAAAATTCACACCAAAGCACTATCAATGCCCCTCGTTTTACTATCTTACCTAGAGTTACTATAGATGACACTTTAATTTTTTTTCCTAAAATAAGACAATAATACATGCTTATAGCACAACTTTTTGGCATGTACATGTTGGCTCTGTTCAAATTCTCAATTTTTTCCTTGCCTGCCATTTTAAAAAATGAAACTATTTTCTGATAAGCTTGCTGGTAGGTGATTTCATAGCCAAGCAAATAGCAGAGTGCACTTTTTTTTTTTTTTTTTTTTTTGGTTTTTCGAGACAGGGTTTCTCTGTATAGCCCTGGCTGTCCTGGAACTCATTCTGTAGACCAGGCTGGCCTCGAACTCAAAATCCACCTGCCTCTGCCTCCCAAGTGCTGGGATTAAAGGTGTGCGCCACCACGCCTAGCTAAACACATGAGTCTTTAAAAAAAATTCAACAAGAGTAGTTTTTAGCTCCTTGAAAATCTTGTGTAGTTACTGTCATAAATGAGGTTCATCACATATGACATCACTGTTAATGTCATTGGCCGTAAATCTAAGTTAGACTATGACCTGGCACAGACACTGAGCTGACATTCCATGATGGGGATGCCATTGGATGACTGTCTTCAAATTTACTTCTTTCATGATTTCTTTGACATCGAAGTGGAAGCTCTCTTAATACCCACAGATAAGGTGATTTACACCTGAATGTAAACTTTCTGAGGTAGGCCTTCCTAAACATGATAGAGCCATCTTGAGTTCCTCAGGTAAGTGGTATGACCTGTCAGACTACTGCCTACAGAAGGAGACAATGGAACATTATTTTGTCACCCTGAACATCTTCATTTTATAAAAGTTACCTGGGTGGGGGGGGGGGGAGAAGGAAGCTGCTTTCCCTTCTGAAGCTTCTTCCAGTCTCCCTGAGGAACTTTTCTTCCTGAAGATTCTTAGCTTTTGTTGCTGAAAACATGAAGGCCTTGAATCCATGGTGCCAAGAAGTCAATTGTAGGGTCTCAAGATACCAAGTAGCATCCAGGTCAAACAGCCCTGGCTCAGAGACGTCACAAGTCAGAGTTATTCCTTCCTTGATAACTCCTGGGGTTGTTCTCCTGAGGAGAAGTGGCAGACGAGTGAACTAGGAACTAACCTAAAGGGAGAAAGATTTTCTTCAGCTTCTTTTCAGCCCTGCTTCCAATGCCAGCTTTGGATGGTGGAAGATACCCATGTTCTTGTCCCCATGGTGTGTCCAACATGATGAGTTCCATCAAACATCATGCATTTTAGAGAATCCTGTTACACTCCATCCTTTCCATCTAACTCTGAGATCCCAAAAGTCGTTCTGAAAAGGGGCCAATTACAAACTTACTTCACAAAAGGTAATCGCAATTTGAGACTCTAAGAAGTAGCTTGGTGATAAAGAGGTCAAATACCTCATTTTAGAGCCAAAAACTGAATCCAGAGATATTCTGTCCACTTGTACAAGGTCATCCAACCAGTAATGAATGGAGATGTCTCTTGAACCCAGGGTTTTACAACCCTGGTTCCCTTCGCTATAACAAGCCATTGCCACTTTGACCAATAAGTTATAGTTTTGCTGTCAGCTTTTATTTCTGGCTTTTCTAAGTTATTTTTCCCTGTCCAAACAATAATTAAATAAAATAGTTTGAATAGTTTCTGGTTTTTGCTAATATCATGCACATCTTCTAAGAGAGGGAATCGGTGATAAATTTAGACATAGATGTTAGTCACAGAAAAACAGTGTGGAGACAGCTCAGTGTGGCACAGGTGTAACACAGAAAGAGTAGACAGGTCACAGTTGACCACAGGTGGAGGGACGCAGCTGGGAAGTGTTAGTGCTAAAAAGCCTAAATGAAAGCGGGATGTATTTATAGAAGGATGGCGTACAAAGCCCAGGAAGAAAGCATTAGGCTTCTATCCATATTAGTCAGATCTCCATTAAATATGAGGCTCCGTTTGTCATCATTTGAAAAGAAGGTTCCCAGAGGGAAGAAACAAAACAGTAGGAAATAACAAACAGAGTGAGCGTTGAGGACCTTTGGCTGCTGATGGCAATCATCCTCACGCGTCTATCCACTGTCTGGCTGCCTTAGCAGGCAGGATGGAAGTGGAGTAAAGGGCATGGGACTCAGCCAGAGACATGCCCAACCTGCCTTCCTCTCAGCACAGGATTTGTAGTCTTGTCACTTACCTTCAGGTTATAGGAAAGACTTCTGCCCGGTAGACTCTCTGTGGAGACTTGGAGGCTCCGACAAGGATGGCTGCTCTACTTGGGCAGGGCTCTTTGAAAGCAGTTTATCTTGCCTGTGTGCTAATTCAAAAGACTTCAAGAGCAGATGTGGTAGAACAGCCATGGGTTCACCTCAACAGTCTTTGGCTCACACCTGGCTTATGAAATCTCCCCAGCCTGTTGGCCTGCCAGCCCTGGATTGAGAAAGCTATTTCCCACCTATACATGAGAGATTTTCTCACTCAGTCTTTAAACCACCTCACCCCCTAGAAAGGCCTGAATCATGGTAATCTTACTTCATCTCTCCATTGCTTCAGAGAATTAGAACTGTATGGCCATATTTATTTTGTCATCCCTAAAGCTAACGTCCAAGCTGTTTGTAATTCTTTGCTATAAAACACAACAAGCAAATAAAAAGCCATTACAATAAATGCCCTTGTATAGTTATCTTTATATGAATATAGCTGTAGAAAGATTCCCATAAAGGGAATTTCGGTCAATGCCTTTAACTTCTTGATATTGCCCACTTGTTCTCTAAAGAGCCTCCACCAATTCCCCTACCTACTACTGGTACAGAAGGGCTGTGTGTGTGTGTGTGTGTGTGTGTGTGTGTGCATGTGTGACAAGACACTAAGAAAGGATGATGGGCACATCATGGGCAGGAAGCAGAAATGCCTTTTGTCTTTTACACTCCCATGGAGCATTGTTGGTGCTATTTTGGGGGTTCTTGGGTGCCCCAGTAAAGAGGACAGAACAGTTGTGCTTGTCTCAGAGTGGACATCTGCTAGAATCTGGGTTTATTTTTGGACACTCACTGACATGTTCCTGCATTTGCAGGGGACTCTCGGCTTCCCTCAGAAATGACCCATTTGTTGCTGGCTATTTGGGTGGTCTCTCAGTTCTCATGGTTCTTGGCAAAAGATGGCATGTAAAAATGCCAAACTAGAGTCATATGCTCTGTTATTTGGGAAGGTGTATGCATTAAAATATGGCTTTCATTTTATTGTCACCTTTTGACTTTTTATTATGAGAAATTTCAAGCATATAAAAGATGGAGAAATATTATGAATTGATCCCATGTTTTTATCTACCCATTCCTCTATTATCCCTAACTCATGGCCTATCTTGTTCATTTATATCCTACTTCCTAAATTATACTGAGGCAAATATAAGACTCATCCATAACTAATTTTTCAAACATATTTTAGGGTCTATTTTTAAACATAAGTTGTTAACAAAACATTAACACTGCCATTAGTATACTTAACTAATTTTAGTATACTCAGTCCAGTGAACAATCAAATTTCCAGCCACCCCATGCAACTTTTAACCCAATTTTTGAATAACAGAAACTCTAATACTCAGGGACAGAAGAATTGAGCTCCCATGCCAGCTTTAACACCTTTATCGCTGTGTAACTCTAGGCAGCTCCCTCCCTTCCCTTTGCCTCTGATTATTAGGATTTTAGGGCTTTCTAAAACCAATGGCTCTAAATACTTGAGATGCTGTTGCTGATGAGAAAAAAAATGGTAAAGGCCCCATTGTAATAACAGAAACCAGTGTCAACTTTTATATAACTTCTATATATTACAGACCAAATCAATAATTGCCCACCGAGTTCAATAAAAGTTGCAAAAATCTGTCTACTCTCATCCCCGTGAAAGAGACGAGTTAGGGTCAGAAGATCATTATTGTCTGTTCTTGGTAGATAAGTGCTTTTCAAGATGAAGTAGATATAGGAGCTCCTTTGAATTTAAGACCCATAATTTCGTTCTTTCTGTGCTGAGAATAAAACCAGGTCCTTGCCTGTTGTGTGCATGCTAGGCAAGCACTCCAGCATTGGACTTCACCGCCGGCTCTAAGGTACATACATTTAATATAGTGTTTGTTTAAAAGTTACAGATACTCCTTTAGAATTACCTCCTGCAACCTAGGAGCCTGGGAGTTGAGAAGAGAAAGGGAGGAAGGATTTGCCCATGATTCTGGAAGCCAAGCAAAGCTGCCGGTAGCCCTAGGTCCCATGAGAAAATAGACATATATCAACTATGAAGTGCTGAATAACCAGATGGTTCTAAACTGGACCCATATTTTTTCGACTGTGTTTTTGTTAGCAGCAGATTGATCTTGTTTTAAAAGGGGGGGATGGACCTTGTACTGAAATTTAGGGGACAGGGTAAAATAAGAGAAAATAACTATGTTGTTTTGCTCTCTGTTTCTGCAACAAAATAATTAGGTGATTTTATAGGTGGGGTAATTTTCAAAGAAAGCATTTCTTTGGCTCATGATTATGGAGGCTGAGGAGCTAAAGAGCATGTATCAGCCTCTGCTCTTTATCTGGGGAGTGTCTTCTTGCCACACTATGATTTGGCATAAGAGACATGATGAGACCGAGCACATGCTCTATAACAGAGATGCACCACTGATGCCCATGGACCATATTGTATTAACCTATGAATGGATTCATTCATCTGTGAGCATCCTGACCTTAGGACTCAATCCTCTTTCCTGGGCCCTACCTTAAAAACCACTCACATGTCCATTTAGCAAGAAAGTTTCTAACACATGGAATGTGTGGAACGCATCCAAACTATAGCAAGCTAAAGAAAGACATTTTGAAGGGAAAATGAAAGTGTTAGCGAAAGTCTCAGATGATTGACAGAAGACCAAAAGATGATCACCACAATCTTTCTTTGATGCCTGTAGGGTGAGGTGGGAGTGGGGCATGATAGAACCTGGAGTGGGATGAGAGTGGAGGAGACACCAATGAGAGGAGCAGCTGTATGTCTTTCTCCTTATGATGTAATGAAGGCAGTGGAAAGCACTTTCCCCCCTGAAGCTGCTCATCTGCTTCTCAGGGGTGACAGCTGACAGCAAAGAGTTGAGGAAGGGAGAAGAGGCAGGTGCTTTCTCTTTCATTTGAAGTCAACACTATCCAGGATTTGAAGAGGCAGGAATTCTGCTAGTCTAATGCTATTCTGCATTCTAACCTCTGTCCTACATCCAAACCCAAGTGCCTGCACATCTAGTCATGAATCCAACATCCAAGATCTGTCCAAAGATCACAAGTAAAACACCTGCTGCTCCCCCAAAGGGTCATGGGGGAGGAGAAAGATGCAGAGGAAGCAGATGTGTGTAGGAGGGTCTTTATATAGATGGCTTTGAGAAAACTTGCATCGGTCTCTGAAGAGACTCTTGACTAGGGGCCTTGGCTGACTGTGACTGGTCCAGAGCATAGAACTAAAGATTCATGATTACCTTGACAACCAGATAACAGGAGAACTGAAGATTCATGATTACCTTGACAACTGGATAACAGGCAGAGCTGTTACTTGGCAATTTTCACAGGCTCCTCTTTTCTCCCTGCATGTGATGTTTGGCCAACTGCAACACATACATCAACACTTCTTCCCTCAAAAGTAAGCTTCTAGGATCACAAGACTCTGTACAGAGAAAAACAAGGAGGAAATGAGAAAAACAGAGATCACAGACATGGGGAAGGAGAAACCATTCTTCAAACATGGGTGAGAGGTTGCCTGTGGTGATCATTTCCCACTGGAGACAAGAGAGAGAGAAGTTGGGAATGAAGTGAAGCAAAGCAGAAATGCTTTAGACCCTTCCAGGTAACAGTGCATTTATTCATAGATGGATGAGCATAACTGACTGCCATTTCTGTCTCTGTCCTTGCCCTCCCCTTTCAGAGGCCTTATTATGGAAACTCATGTTTAGCAGTCTGTGCCCAAAGGGTTCTTGGTAGGAATCAGCCTCCTTTCGTTTGTTTACAGGTAATATACAGTGCTGTATGCTTACTTTTTCTCAGGCACGGTGTTAGGAGTTGGGGCTTCAAGTCAAGCCAGAGTCCTGGTCACACTGAATGTAACATTTTTGTAGAGGAGACTCATTTAAAAAAGAAAAAAAAAAAAAGAACAAACAGACCTGACCACTTGGTGTTGGGTAACTAATTGGGAGGGCTCTTCCTTAGGGTTGATTGTTTTTTCCCACTCTCTGCATCCCTTAGTTTCCTATAGTTCTTTAGCTAAGGCTAGGTCATTTGACATTTCCACCTTCCATGTAGGCATGTCTATTAGGGTCATAATTGTTCAGGTCTTGTTTAGGCAGCCATGTTGTTGAAGCATCATGGGTATAGCTTCCTGGACATTTCTGGGAGACACAGTGTCACAGTAGACTTCCTGTTCCTCTGTCTTGTACAGTCTTTCTTTCTTTTTTTTCCATTTTTTTATTAGGTATTTAGCTCATTTACATTTCCAATGCTATACCAAAAGTCCCCCATACCCACCCACCCCTACTCCCCTACCCACCCACTCCCCCTTTTTGGCCCTGGCATTCCCCTGTACTGGGGCATATAAAGTTTGCGTGTCCAATGGGCCTCTCTTTCCAGTGATGGCCGACTAGGCCATCTTTTGATACATATGCAGCTAGAGTTAAGAGCTCTGGGGTACTGGTTAGTTCATAATGTTGTTCCACCTATAGGGTTGCAGATCCCTTTAGCTCCTTGGGTTCTTTCTCTAGCTCCTCCATTGGGAGCCCTGTGATCCATCCATTAGCTGACTGTGAGCATCCACTTCTGTGTTTGCTAGGCCCCGGCATAGTCTCACAAGAGACAGCTACATCTGGGTCCTTTCAATAAAATCTTGCTAGGGTATGCAATGGTGTCAGCGTTTGAATGCTGATTATGGGGTGGATCCCTGGATATGGCAGTCTCTACATGGTCCATCCTTTCATCTCAGCTCCAAACTTTGTCTCTGTAACTCCTTCCATGGGTGTTTTGTTCCCAATTCTAAGGAGGGACATAGTGTCCACACTTCAGTCTTCATTCTTCTTGAGTTTCATGTTGTACAGTCTTTCTGACCCTATTCTGAAAGATTCACTCACCCTTGGGTACAGGAGTTGTTATAGATAGATCAGTTGGGGCAGAAAGCAACAGTATTGCTTATTCTCTATATTTTGATTAGTTGTAGTTTTCTAAAATGCTCCGTCTGCTGGTCAACCTTGAAATCATATCCATACATATAGCCTTATACAGACCAAACAGGTTTTGCTTACACACACACACACACACACACACACACACACACACAGAGAGAGAGAGAGAGAGAGAGAGAGAGAAGAGAGAGAGAGAGAGAAGAATATATCAGAGTCTGTGACTTTGACAAAGATCAAAGGAAAGGAGGGAGTACATAGGAGGGATTGGAGGAAAAAGGAGAAAACGGAAATGATGTAATTATAGTATAATTTAAAACAAAATTAAGTGAGCAAACACACAAAATAGTTTCAATTTAGAATCAAAGCAAGGGCCCAGACTCACTTTTCTTTGGAGATCAGAGAAAGTCTTTTGTAGATGTGTCATTGAAGCTACCAGGAGAGGGATGGTCAGGAGTGAGAGAAAACTGAAGAGTGTGTCCAGCAGAGGAACTGTGTGGGAGGGAGTGGTGGTTTGAATACAAATGACCCCAATAGACACAGAGGGCATGGTAGGAAGTGTGGCCTTATTGGAGGTAGTGTGGCCTTTTTTTTTAAAAAGGTGCATCACTAGGGGGCAGGCTTTGTGGTTCCAGAGGCTTACAGCTCCCTCCTGCTGTCTACTGAACCAGATGTAGAGCTCAGTTATATTTCTCCAACACCATATCTGCCTGCATGCCACCATGCCATGACTATAATGGACCATGAACTATGAGCCAGCCCCAATTATATTATTTTCTTTAGAAGAAGTGCCATAGTCATGGTGTCTCTTCACAGCAATAAAACCCTAAGACAGAGGAGATGGGTAGAGTGGTGAGGCAGGATCAAGCTTAGCACTGTTGGTGGAGATGGAATGAGACCAAATTGGCTTCAGTTGAGTGTATAAGGAAGTAAGGAAGCTGAGGGTCAAGAGACAAAGTCAGATGAACTTGGTGGTTCAGAGGTGTTTGGGTTTATTAGCCCAATGGAAGACCACTGAGAGGTTTTAAGCTTGATTAGATGGGATTTATAATTTCAATATGATTTCCAGGGATAGATCAGACGGGAGGTCCCAGCATAGAAGGATGTGAATTTCTTGGTGCATTATTTTGGTCCAGATGAGAAATGATGGGGACCAGGTAAAGAATATATAATGGCTTTCCCACAACAAGGCCTGGACTCCAAGTCCTTCTATGTTTTGCTTGTGTAGTCTCCTTGATAGAGAGAACACAGTATACAATGAAACATAGAGGCAGGATCTTTCGGCAAAGCCTGACTCCTTGCGTGACCTTAACAAGTCACCTCAACTCAGATCTGAAAAATGAAGCTTGGCACAGGAATGGAATGAGATGATGATGTAATGTGGTAAGTTCAGTGCCAGCTACAGTTACGGGCTTGGGAGATGGAAGGTAGCGTTGTCAGTTATTGAAAACTTCAAATCTGGGTTTCTGATTTCTTCTTTTGTGGGGTGCTGGCAGGTGATTTCCCTCTTTTCAATAAAAAAGCATGAATCTAGAACAAAATGGGAAGACTGGAATTTGTGGAAGGAATCTAAAAGTAGCCAGTATATAGTAAATTTAAAGACTTTTAACCGTTTTGAAGTTATATGGAAATAAAACTGGAAAGAAAAATACACATTAGTTACAAAATACCGCTGTATCTTGGAGCCATAGAAATGTGGGTTTGGAATTTTGTTTTCTACATACCAGCTGTGTGGACCTCAGGAATGATACCTAACTCTAAGCTATTTTCTCATCAGCAAAGATATATAAAAGCCATGCTCCCTCCACAGGATCATAGTTAGAAGTGACTGAAAAACACACTAAAGGACTTGCTTGGCATCCAGGCCTCAGTAAGCCTGAGTATGTGAATGGGCGCTGCTGGATTATGAACAAAGGCGGCTCCATAGAAGGCAAGGGTGGTTGACAATGGGGATTGAGAGCCCATGGTCACTGGGCTTCTAGACACTAAGTATTTTATGTTTGTCACAGCAAAATAAGCATGCTCGTTAGGTGGCTTACACAGTAGATGTCTTGTCTCCCATTTCTGAGGCTGGAGGTTTGGGTTCAAGATACTGACAGAGTGGTTCCTTCTGAGGCTGCCAGACAGAATCCAGCACAGGTTCCTCTCCAGCTTTTGGAGTTTGTTAGCTGTCCTTGAAGCTCCTCAGCTTGTACAATTACCACCCTGACCTCAACCTTCACATTCAGGTGGCATCTTCCCTATGTGTGTATTTATGTTCTAATTCTTGTTTGAGGTAGGAGCTTATCCTAACAACCTTGACTCCCTTGTTTGCAAAAGCTTGCTTTCTTTCCCTCTGAAATGGCTTAAAAGCCATTCCATATTTTAATTAAAAAAAAAAGCCTTTAGTATAAGAACTGGGTTATTCTGGAAGAAAATGCATATTCTAGGACATGCAATATTCAATAAGATGAATCTACACTTGGCCTTCAAAATAGCTAAGGATAGATTTTATTTTTGCTTAGTCCTAATTTTAGTGTGGATGAAGCTCAATCCTTCAGCATTTGGAAGTTATATTAAGAGGTATGCCTAAGGCCTCTGGGGACTAGAATCCAAATTCTTAAGCTCAGATAGATAGAGTACTTTCTGAAGGCCATTTGGTTTTATGACCAATCAGTTCAGAATTAATGAGAACTACTTTGCATAGACATCATTTTCCCTTCTAAAGCTGTACCTTGTGAGAATTCTCCCCAACTTACCTTGTAGATATAGATTATCAAAGTTGATTTTTTTTTTTTTTGGTTCCTGACTCTTTACTGTTTTAGTCTATGAACCTCGGACCTCAAAGATAATTAACTTTTAGGACCCATAATTTTTGAGCATTTACCAGATTAAATTAAAACCATCAGTCAAATTGGGGTTATGGCTCAGTAGTATAAGTGCTTGCCTACTACATACAAGGCTGAGATTTGATCCTATGGCAAAAATTAACTAAGGAGCAAAACCAGTGATTATTCTGGTGACCTTCTAGAGACTGGTGGAAGGGTTTGCCCAACCAGCCTCAGATGCCACTGTGGGATAAGGGATCGATAAAATAAGAAAAAATTATCGTCTTTTGAAGTGTTGCCTTTTTTTTTTTTTTTTTTTTGTCATCTTGCATAGCTTTCACTAGAAAGATACTCACAAATGTCTGTCAGGTTAGGTAATTCCCTGATACCAAACCAAAGACATCATTCTAGTCAAACCCAGTGTGGCGAATCAAGTCCAGCATGGTAAACCAGTAGTTATGTACAGGAACATGGCTGACTCAAAAGCAACTGTATCTTCATAAAGCCCCAAACCAGCATGTGTGATGACTGCAGAAAGCCAGAACCCTGGAGCTCCCTGCCCTGTTTGCAGGGAGTCCAGATTCTTGTTTCCCTTGGCAACCATGGCTGCTTGCATAATCTTGTAGAGAGGCATAGGAGTCCTTTCAGTTCCTTGAATTCCCTGAGTCTGAAGAGGGTTTTCCACCCCCCATGAACTCCCCACCCCTCCAGGTGAGTATGGTCAGTTGAGAGGAAATAGGTCCACAAGACTTCCTGGCAGATATCAGACTTCTCCTGAACAAGATCTTCAGATGGCGTGTGATGCCCAAGTTTAAAAATCAGCAGAGGTTTTGCTGTCCTCAAAGGCTCTTCAAAGTACACACCAGTAAGAATGTATTGTTTTAAGCAAAAAGCATTTGTTCTTACTCAGATGGCTGAAGACCCCTGCTGGCTTGGAGGTCACTATGGTGGAGCTATTGTTAGCTCCATTCAAACGTATGTTTGAGTGCTGGTTTATTCCCAGGGCTAAAGGGAACCAAATGGATCTCAATTTTATTTGGTCAAGTTTTATTTCCTGCTCTTACTAAGAAGTTGGTCTAGGGGAGAAAAAGGAAAGCAATGGCTTGTCGATACCACAGTGTGGCAAAACTCTTGTTTTGAATCCCATTACACCAACAACATGGTGGAAATAGGATGGACTCAGTTGCTCCCTCTACCATTCTTCCACTACCCTGAGTTCAGAATCTTGACTCTTCTATCTGAATCTGTGTCCTTGGAATGCAGATTGTTCTCCCTCCCTCCCTCCCTCCCTCCCTCCCTTGTCTTCCTCCCTTCCTTCTTTGTTCATATTATTAGGGGATATCACCTTACCTTTCAAGGCCACACTCCCACTACTTCCTTTCCAGTTCCGGGTTCCTTCTCTTGATAACATATCTCCCTACTGATTGCTGCTTTTCAGGAGCTGCCTTCATGCCCCACATTCTGGTGTCAGCTCCTTGAAGGAACAGATATATGTCTGTCTTGTTTACTGCTCCTCCCATAGGACCCAGAACTATGTCTGACACAAACCATGTGCTCTCCAAACAGTTTCACCCATGAGTAGCATTGGGAGTTTAGTGAGGGGGAGGGGTGCACTGTTTTACTTCCAGTAGATTTCGGTGGGGAGATGGTTTCCTTAGTCTTGTGTAGCACACTGCCAAAATACAGAGTCTGGAGAGAACTAAGGAGGAGGGGTGAATAAGATTGCCCAAGCTCTATTTGGGCAGGGCTCCTATGGTAAACATCATATGGCAACACAAGAAGGCCTCATGCCTGGGAAGTTCTGCTCACAGTCCTCACTGCATCATTGGGAGTGAGGAGGGTCCTAGACAGGGCTCTTAGCTCTACCCCAGAACAGCTGAGAAGCTGATACCCAGCGAAACTATCAACTGCAGCCTCGACCATTGCACAGAAGGAAGCACAGGTAGTCCTTGTACAGGGTCCACAGCCCCATCAACCTGGGAAGGGTCAAGCCCAGCCAGAGATGCCACTGGCAGAACCCCCCGATTTCTAGCAGTGCTCTGAAGAACTTCCGAAGCCTTCCCACTGCTGTCCCTCAGGAAGGCTGCTGGGTTGAGTCTCAGAACCACACCCTCTGACCGGGTTCCAGTAGACAGCGGGACTGCCAAACAAGCCATGTGCAATTTTGACTGTTTAATAATAAACACTTATCTATAACACCTGTTATACGTCATTCACTCCTTAAGGAAAGTGGTCATGGACTGGTGGAGGTGGCTCTGTGATTAAAAGCATTTGCTGCACTTGTAGAGAACTTTGGTTTTCTGTGCCCAGTTCCTACATGGTGGCTCAAACACAGCTGTAACTTCAGTTCCAGGGTATCTGATGCCTGCTTTTTGCTTCCCCAGCCACTGCATGCATGTGGTACACAAACATACAATTCAGGGGAAACACTCATGGATACAAAATGAAGATGAAAAGAACTGGTCACTAGAAGCCCTTTTTATCCTGACAACACCCTCTATTGTTATCCCCCATTTACAGAGGAGAAGAGTGAGGCACAGAGAGACTGACTGCTTTGCTCAAGGTTAAATCAGTGCAAACACATGGCGTCAATTGTGCACTTAAGCAGTCTGACTGTTTACATCTGTGATTAGATGGCCATTAGCTAAATCTTGTCCCATAGTGTTATAAACACAGTTAAGAACAGGTGTTAGGATGAGAGGTTTTTAATCTCTTCACCCTTTAGATCCAGTTGGCCACACCCCCAAGGATTTCTTAGGAAGAAGCAAAAAACAAAACCCTCCCCCAGGACAGTTCTAATTTCCATTGTGGCTGTCAATGTGGGTCTTACCTACACCTGCTGTACAGAGTTAATGCCTCTTGAAATCAGTTGCTGTACAGAGTTAATGCCTCTTGAAAATCTGTTCATTGGTAGATACACTAATTTCTTGACCTTAGTTTCCTGGTACTTACCCTAATTGGTAGGGGTAGCCCCAACAGAAGGATACGTTCTAGAGATACTAATTTAATAAGATACCTTAGCAAGTATGCTAAAAGTCCAATGGTGATTACTGGAGGGAGGGAGTGTGTAAGGAAAAGTTAGATTTAGTCAGTATATGCTATATGGAGGCCACATAAAACTCCAACAACATGCATAATTAACACATGCAAATCAAAAGTAAAAAACAAAAATACTTGGTTTATGTGGTAGTTTGAATAAGAATGACCCCCACAGAATCGTGTATTTGCATGCTTAATCTCCAGGGGGTGACTGCTCTATTCTGGAAGGATTAGGAGGTGTTGTTGGAGTAGGTGTGACCTTATTGAAGGTGGTATATCACTGGGAGTGGGGCTTTGAGGTTTCCAAAGTCCACACCAGGCTCAGAGTATCTCTATGGGCTGCCTGTGTATCAATACTGTTCCAGTGCCCTGTCTGCCTGTTGCAGCCATGATGGTCATGGGCTAACCCTCTGAAACTGTAAGCATGCCCCCAATTAAATGTTACCTTTTATAATATTTGGCTTGCTCATGGGGTCTCTTCTCAGCAATAGGATATAACTATAAAAGCTGATATGGCTTTGGAACCTCAGACTGGATTTTTATTTTTCACGATTCTTTGTAAACCTACTATGGATTTGATTCCATAGACAGGACACAAGTCTTTAACTTTTTTACAGCCCTGGCTGTCCTGGAACTCACTTTGTAGACCACGCTGGCCTCAAACTCAGAAATCTGCCTGCCTCTGCCTCCTGAGTGCTGGGATTAAAGGCGTGCACCACCAAGCCCAGCTTAGTCTTTAACTTTTAAACGACATATGTAGCAAATGAGTGTCCTGTGCCAATGTATACCAACCACCAAATACCCAGTATCATACCAAAATGCAAGTTCTGAATCTAGAGATCAGAGATTCTGCATTCTAGCAAGTCCCCTGATGGTGTTCCTGAGCTAACAGAAAACCACTCTTAGGGGAGCAATGTCCTCAAATATTTCTGTCACTCCAAGAAAAGGAAGACTTCTACAGAGGGGAAGATAATCTTCAATGTCAATCTTTTCCTCTCCGTAATTAAAACCAATTCAGAACACATTTATTATATATCCTTGTGTGTCTGTATAGGATGATTGCAAACACAGTAGTGATTGGATACAGGAAATATGTGTGCATTTAAATTTATATATGTATTCACTGCACATCAGCTTTAAAAAATTAGTGTGTGCATGTGTGTGTGTGTGTGTGTGTGTGTGTGTGTGAGAGAGAGAGAGAGAGAGAGAGAGAGAGAGAGAGACTTTATGTTTACCATATGTGTGCAAGTGTCTATAAAGACCAGAAAAGAATGTCAGATCCTCTGGACCTGGAATTACAGGTGCCTATGAACTACCTAGTGTGGGTTCTGGACACTAAGCCTGATTCCTCTGCAAGAGCCAGAACCTAGTGTTCTTACTTCTGAGCCATTTCTCCAGCCCCGGAACCACAATGGTACTTGTGGAATGCTGGACAGTGGGCAACATTCAGTCCAGAAAATGTTCTTAGGTATATCCACAATAAAGAAAAAGGAGGAGATAAAGAGAGATGAATAGAAGCAATTGTGGGTCGGGTATCGTTCTTATATTTCTTAACTTTTCTAAGGTATTCTGGGAGCTAGATGTTGGTATGGCTATGTCATTAGGATGCAGGCTGAGCAGGCTGAGGGACGAAGCTTGTGTTAGAAGAATTCAGATTCAGATTATCCTAAAGACTCATGAGGCTGTGCTCTCTGCCTATCCACTCTCCTACTGCAGCATTCTGTGCAGGTCCAGGTAACCACCTGAGAAGAAACATAGAAAGGAGACCATATGGCAAAGAACTTCAAGCTATTGGCTCATGAAGAAGATCCAAGCCAGGTTGGTCTGTAGTTGACTAAGATGAAGAATTTGAATATCTGAGGTTGAGCTTTAATATGGACAGGAAATGTGTTTTGTTTGTTCTAACTCGTTTCATAGCTTAGTGCATGGTAAAAGGTTGAGGCAGCAGACCTGAGCTCACCAAACACTGCACATCCCAACAAAATCTGGATTTTGGCTGACTTCTGGGAAACAACCTCTAAGCCCTTAGGATGTCCTATCTGATGACAATAACAATGCCCTTCTTTACCTGGCTTATAAACCATAAGAGATTATTTATGCAATATTGTGGTGGATGGTAGAGACCTTGACTGTGGTTACCGGTTTTGTTTTGGTTGATTGGTTTTGATATTTTGAGAGAGGTTTCTCTGTGCAATGGTGCTGGCTGTCCTGGAACTCACAGATCCAGCTGCTCCTGCCTGCCAAGTGTTGGGATTAAAGGCATACACTCTCATGCCCATCTGGGTTATCGGTTTTACCTCTGGAAGGGTGTACTGGTTTGAGAATGCTTCCTATAGGCTCAGGCAGCTCCTTTGACAAGGCTATAGCTCTAATCCTTTCCAAACAGTTCACCATCTGGGGACTAATCATGCAATATATGAACCTATGGGGCCATTCTCATTCAGACCACCATGGAAGCCAAGGATCATTTTTATTTTCTATTTTTGATTAACATGCATTAATTATACATGTAGGTGGAGTTCCATGTAGCATGTGCTAATCAAATCCAACTTCCCCTAGCCATCCCACCACCAAGTTGACAAGGGGTCAACTGTACTGGCTGATTTTGTGTGTCAACTTGACACAGGCTGGAGTCATCACAGAGAAAGGAGCTTCAGTTGGGGAAGTGCCTCCATGAGATCCAGCTGTAAGGCATCTTCTCAATTAGTGATTAAGGGTCAAGGGCCCCTTGTGGGTGGTACCATCTCTGGCCCGGTAGTCTTGGGTTCTATAAGAAAGCAAGCTGAGCAAGCCAGGGGAAGCAAGCCAGTAAAGAACATCCCTCCATGGCCTCTGCATCAGCTCTTGCTTTCTGACCTGCTTGAGTTCCAGTCCTGACTTCCTTTGGTGATGAACAGCAGTATGGAAGTGTAAGCTGAATAAACCCTTTCCTCCCCAACTTGCTTCTTGGTCATGATGTTTTGTCCAGGAATAGAAACCCTGACTAAGACAACCACCAATCACCATTGGACTTTCAGTATACTTACTAAGGGGTTTGGTTAAACTGGTATCTCTAGAAAGCTGCAGCTTTGCTGGAAGAAGTAGATCATTGGAGGCAGGCTTGGAGAGTTTATAGCCTCTTTCAGCTTCCAGCTCTTTCTTCTTTGGGTTTGCTATTAAAGATATGGTCGCTCAGCTTCCGCTGCTCTCTTCATGCCTGACGCTTGCTGCTGGGCCTCCCCATCATGATGATTTTTATCCCTCTGGGATCAGAAGCTAAAATGGCCCCTTTCATGAGTTGACTTTGGCCATGGTATTTTATTATAGTAACAAAAAAAGCAACTAATACACAGGACTAGAGACTAAGTAACGTTGATAATTAATATTCACTGTCAGGATCACCATGGCAACATACCGCTGGGTATGTTATGAAGTTTTTCCGGAAAGGCTTGACGTAGTGGGGAAGACCCACTCTGAATGTGGGAGACCCCATGCCAATGGATGGCACTGTGAAGAAAATAGAGAAAGTGAGTTTGGCACTGGCATTCGTGTCTCTGTTTGGTTACTGTGGATAAAATGTGACCAGTGCCATCATAGTCCTGCTTCCGTATCATCCCTTCAAGAGTGGACTGAGTCCTGAAACTGTGAGCCAAAATAAACTGTCCATCCTTAAGTCATTTGTGTCAGGTATCTTGTCATAGCAGTAAGAAAATAAAAATAAAAAATAATATATATATATGGTGAGTATGGGCAGTGTATGTTTACCTGAACGAAACTCCCCCAGAAGCTTAGGTATGCTCTATGGTTGCCAGTGCTTTCTGGATATGGCCATAAAGCACTGTTGTGAGAATTAAATGCTATTTGCACAAATGCACTGTAGAAAACAGCCGGAAGCTTGCATCTGGCATCTCCTGGACTCTGTCCTATGTGGTTTTATCCTTGCAAATATGAACCTGTATCCTTCAATCGAATCACTGAATTGGTGGTTTGGGGGGTCCCCAATAAAAGCTTAAAAGATTTAATACTAGCCACTAAGGACCAACTTGGGTGGGGGAAACTTGTGGTTTTCAGATCAGTATTTACCGAGTGCTTATTATACACAAACCATTATCGAACCTGAGTATAAAGATAAGCCCAAATCCTCGATCTTTAAGAAGGTCCAAGGAAATACTACTGTTCATCCTCAAGGGTTGAATGCCACAGGACAGAGAGAGAGCAAGGAGCTATGAGGCTGGGGAAGGGACTTAGGAGCATTCAGGGAACCATGGTTTCTCAGAGCTCTCCAGGGACCTCCCTGAGTATTCTGTGACTTGGTTATAGATCGTGGAGCTGCTTCCTGTAATGATTTAGCAGCTTTTACCATATGGATATGTGTGCCTCAGAGGCATTGGGACTGAAGTGATGGGAGGTGGTGGGAGAGGGGGGTTAGATGTATTTCTCACAAACCAAGTTCTCTCTGGAACCTAGTAAGTTACATAATTCATCACAGACACAGAAATCAAAGTTGCTTTATTGGAAGAAAAAGAACAGAGTGTTAGGCTCTTTGAGGCTTACCCTAGGCAGTCTACTGGCACTGTATGGGGTTTTCTTCCTCAGGTAGCTGATGATGATTCTACCTACCGGCCATGTCAGAATGCTGTCACACTGAAGTCATAGGGGGTGGGAAATGCAGGCTCCCTGTCTTTGTCATCCCTGCCCACTGAGGAAGAGGCCTTTAAATTCCACCTGCCTTCAAGCTTCAGAGGTGCTTGCTCCAGATCAATAATCTTTTTGCTTCTGCCTCTCTTCCAAGGGATATCTCATTTATGGGGATGTCACTTGGGATTCTTCAAGTGTCTCTGTACTTATGATTCCGTCTCCCCCATCTGCTCCACATCACCCTCCTCTGACCTGTGTTTGTCTTTGAAATGTTTAGCTGTTTATTTTCACTATTCCCAAGATGTCTTCTTTAAAAAAAAATGCAAAAGCTTTCTTTCAGACTAGCTGCATGTAGATATGTAGTGAATCATCCTGAGTCCTTCTTGGTGTCCAGCATTGGACTTACCTTCTCACAGAGGCGTCTAGCTATGGCTGCTATGCAAAGATCATGTTTCGTGCCACAGCTGCTTGGGTACTCTGTGTGTACTACAGAGGTACAAGACATCACTTCCTCTTCCTTCAGTGTCCCACTCTAAGGAATATTGTTCCCTCTTTGGCCACTTAGCGTCCACCCCTGAGGAATAGTCTACTTGGAGGGGCTGAGTGGCAACATGAGCTCACCGCCTACAGGAGAAGCTGAGGAGGAGACACGCTTTTCCATGGTGCACCCACCTGGGATTCTAGATCAAAAGCACAAAGCAGTGACATGAGGACTCATTTTAGAGCAGATGGTGACAGAAGTAGCCATGCATCCCCAAGGCAGAAGCAGCAGGAAGAACAGCAGGGCTATCTTGTCCAGAGTCCAACAACTGCATTCCAGTGGTCCAGGTGACACCAGGATGGGAGTCTGGCTACCCAGGCGTCTACTTAGCCATGTCTTTTCTGGACACTTGTTTTCCACTTGTATCTCACAAAGCCAATTTCCTTCTTTTAAACCTAGAGATACTGATGAAGAAATGAGACTTATTTATTTATTGGTTTTTTGAGACAGGGTTTCTCTGTATAGCCCTGGCTTTCCTGGAACTCAATCTATAGTCCAGGCTGGCCTCCAGCTCAGAAATCTGCCTGCCTGTCTTCCATGTGCTGGGATGAAAGGCGTGTGCCACCACTGCCCGGCTAAGACTCTTAAAAAAACAAAAACAAAAACAAAAAAAACACTCACCTCTAATTATCTTTGCGTTCTTTCAGCTTTCCTTGACACACATGCGCCAGAAGCTTCGAGGGGTAGGTGGGTAGAGCAAAACTGTGACTTTAAGTCAGGGCAAAGCTACTGAAGACTAAGAAGTTTCCCTCCTCACTGGTAGCTAGGAAATTAGTTAAGGGCTGGGATGTGATTAGCAACTTTGACATCCCACGAAGTCTTTGAATTTCTTGTTCTTTAATGTCTGTGACTGGAGAAAAAGAACAAATTTCTTCTTTATTTTTTTCTCTTTCAGTCCATCTACACATTCCTGTCTCTTCCCTAATGCTCAAAACATAGACCTTTGGCTGTTACATTATTGAAATGTTCATTGTCTGTTTCCTTCTGGATTAGAGTTTTCAGCTAGCCGTGTAAGAATTGTACAATTTATTTTTCTACAAAACCCCAGGGAACAACACTGTTCTCCATCAAATACCACAGCCTGTACTCTCCCCACCCCCCAACCCCACCCCAAACAGACAGCAGACACAGGCTTTTAAAACACACAACATGGTCTTCTTTATTTAATTGTTTAATCAGTTTACATTCCACAACTGACAGATTATTTATTTTTATTTTTTTTCCATGAACAAGTCATTTAATTAATTACCAGACACTTTTTTTTCTTCAATCGATGGAAATAACAATATTTCTGCCAATTTGAAAAAGAAAATTGCAAGATGCAGTCAGTTTCAGTGAAGTCCCCAAACGCTCGCTCTCTGCTTCCTCAGTCCTTTCAAAGTCACAGGAACCTGGCAATTTCCCTTTTCATTCCCCCTCCCACTTCCCTGGTAAGTTCCTCTCGGAATATCACAAGAGTTTCCAGATCTGGTTCGGATCACCTTTCCTGTAATTAATTAATTATGAGAAGAAACAGACAGTACAATAGATCTGATAAGATGTAGCATTCTTGTTAAGATTAAACAATACATTTATTCAAATTGTATCAGAACAAATTAACATAATATTTAATCTTATTTTAGCACCAATAACCACAGGAATTGTTATTTCCAAGGGGAGAGTCTTGTTAGAATCCTGCAGTATACACCACACTGTGTCTAACCAATCAGAAAGCACTATGCAAATTAAAGTGAGAGTAAATAAATTTCTATTGACTGAGCCACAAGTTGGTGGACCATCAACACTCCAGGTGTTTGAAGGTTTTGCCAGCCATGGCCCCTGTCTAATGAGCACACATATAACTTACTCACCAAATCAGCTCCCTTTCTCCTGCGTGGCAGGCAGAGGGCTCAGAATATTAGATTTTAAGTGAATCAAGCCTTATCATACTGGCTCTTTGCCATGGCTGGAGAATTCCCAGGGGCTGGTTGCTTGCATTGATTCTGTTCTATGTCCTAAGATCTCATTACTTGTCTTTCTCACACACACAGAAGAGGCTCATTTAGATCTAAGGAAGATCTCTAAGCAGAAAGGAGAGGTAGGAAATGGTGGCCTGTGTCCTAGTGTAAGGACAGAACTTGTCTCTGCTACCTCTTAAGAGACCCGGTGTGGCTGCTATTCTTTTCCCATATCTCCTTTTCAACACTCAAGATTAAAAAAAAAAATTAAAGAAATTGGAGGATGATGTTTTTAGCAGGAGACTCTACCAGATGTTAGAAGATGGGAGAGACGTTTATTCTTAACAACAGGGAGGCCTGTCTATCTCTTATCATAAGATATAAGACATCTATCTATATGGATAGGGTGGGCTGTGCCTGACTCTCCTACAGCCCAGGGGCATGGCCTGCTTTCTCCCTAGGACTCTGACAGGTCATCAGGGCCTTTTCCAAGGATAGCACTAATTCCCCTTGAGGCAGATATAACATGTGGTTGGTTCACAGCAGTGACTCTCTCCCCTTACTAAGAAGGTAAAGTAGGACTTCCAAGGGTGAGTCAGCATCATGGTTATAGCTCTGCTGCTACTGAGTAAATCCAGCCTTTGCCTTTGTTCTCACAAGGAAATCCACCACAGACCTTACTCTCTGTTCTCCTAGATGGTCACAAAAGCCTGGTGCAGCTTTTGAGCCCCCACAATGTGGCTGATCCAGCTGGAGATGTTTTCTCAGGGTAAAACCCACCTTGGGTTTAGAAGATCTTACTTGAAATAAACAGAACATAAAACATGCCAGTAACTTTTATACTGATTCCATGTTGAAGTGCTAATATTTTTGATGTGCTGGGTTCAAATATAGTATTGAAATTAATATCACCTGTTTTGCTGGTGCTTTTCAACTCAGGTAGAAGAATATTTCAAATTGCATACACAACTTGTACCAAATTTTATTGGACAGTGGTGGGGTGGTCTAAATCCTTCCTTGTACAGTTCTCAAGGAGGGTCACCAAACTCCATGAGGAGTGAGGAAGTGTTAGATTGAAGGGCCTATAACCATGAGTGGAGGGCTGCTTGCGCAGGCCAAATGTGTGTATCTCTCTTGGGCAACCACTCTTCCCTAGTAGCCCCTTGCTCTCTGGGATTATCCATGCCCTGGATGCTACTAGGGTTACTACTGCCTTGGGGATGCTTCTCTGCTACTCTGCTGAGGGACTTTCTGGAAGCACAAACATTTTTTCATTAACCTCTAAGTTTATCTAACCACATCCTCTACCTACAACCTCCATCGTATCTCCAGAACCAAGTTCTTTTTTCCCCCTCCGATTTTATAGTGTCCCCTGGCCAGCCTGTGCTTCTTTATGCAGGAAGCCACATTTATAGAGCCAGCCACAGTTGGTTAAGTGATCCACTCACATATCTCCTTTGATGATCTTTCTCCTACCCCAGTCCTGTGTGACAAAGCTCTGTCCATCAGAGAGAGCAAGATGAGATCATCAAAGTGGGTGTGAAAAGGCATCTGAGACTGAAAAGGTAGATCAAAGGCTTTGGACTCTGTCCACAAACCGGCTGCAGGCTACTTTCTGAGGAAAGTCGGCTTCCCACCAGAGCAACAGGAAGAAAGCTGCTCCTGGGTTGCCTGAACTCTGTCAGCATACAACAGCCAGCATGGGCACAAATAGCAGCAGAATGGATAGGGAGACCGGGTGTCACGTGTGTCCCCAACATCACCCTGCTTCCCGTGAGTCTGAGAGGACATGGATACGTGGTGAGGTCACAAGATTCACTCAAGGTTCCAGGTGAGCTATTAACAAAGTCACTAGTATCACCCCAGGTCATGCCTCTGGGTTGAGATGGGTCCTGGCCTTCACTAGTCTAACTTGGATGATATGCTTTTATTTAGGGGTGTTGGGGGGGGGGGAGACATACTTAAGTTTAAAGGCAAATGTCTTTAGAACAGAGAGTACCAAGCAAGCAGAAGCGACCATCAGGAAAACAACCGGAGAAATCTGTGACAGGCGTTCCCTCTCTTCAAGTGCCCCCCAGATTCAGGATTCTAGGGCAGTCCTCACAGGCCCTCAGGAAACCAAGGGCTACATTACAGCATTTAAGAAGATGCAATTCCCCCTCCCCTTAATTTTCAGTTTTTTATTTGTACATTTTTTACAGATAGTCTTGAATAGCAAAACAGTCACACCATGGGCAGTGGGCAGTGGGGGGTGGGGTAGGCCAGGGAGGGACATGAGAGTGGTTCTGTGAAATCTCTGTGTGAAAGGCACCAGCACACTCACAACACAGACATACTGGCACATACAAATGGGAATGGGCCTACAGACCACCCAGAGAGGAAAGGAATAGTTCGGTGTCCAAGGGAGAGCAACAGAGGACACTAGGTTGTTTCCCTAGGGAGTCATAACAGGTCTTAGGTAGAAGGAGTAGTAGCTGGGCATTTGTCAGGAAGATACCAGGTTGAGTTGTGTACCTGAGCAACTCCTAGGTTGGGGCCCAGCTTTCTGTTTGTTGGCTCTGAACAACCCACCCTTGTGGGCATGACATTACCCTTATTATCGGCTAGACTCTAGTCATAAAGAGAACAAGGTCTTGTTGTTCTCTGGTAGAACATCTTGGTGCACACAGGAAAGAAGAAAGGCGTGGAAATTCTTTTGGGGGAATCAATTATTTTCTCCTTTAGAATTTAGGATCCAAGTAAGATCATACAGGGGTGTGTCCCAACTTGACACATCACTCAGGACCTCCTACCAGAACTGAGATGCTACTGATGAAGTCACTAGCTTTACAACCTGACAAGAGGAAGTGGGCTCTTACTTTTATCATACTTCTCTTTACTCTAAATATGAGAGAACTTTAAAAGCTTCAAGAATAGGACTTTGCTCCCCAACATGAGCATGTACAGCTAAGAATGATAATAGAACTGTTCAAACAAACAGCACTAACTCCATGCCTGCTTCGAACTATTTTAGTCATCTATGCTCTTGGCCTCCACATGATCTCTTTGTATCATCACTTCTGGTAACACACAGGAGTGCACTTTGCAAGACTGTCCTTGAAGTAAAGAAAGTGAGTCTGGCAATGGGTAAAGACTATGAAGGAGGCCATTTCTCTGGAGGGCTTGAAAGGGGAAGTGAATCCTATGTGCTTCAGTTGGCTAGCTACACTCAAGTTCAGCAACCAAGATGGCCTCTCCTACTCTACATTATCCTCTTGGCAGAGCCTTGATGGAACCATTCCATTGTAGTGGCTGCACTGCTGATAATGGGCAATTTGAACAGCTCATAATTCATAGACACTTTGTGTTTGTAAATTGCTTTGCAATTTCTTTGTTGACCTTAATATACCATGAGGTAAAGTGTTATCACCGTCCTCTTGTTATAGATGAGGAAGTTCAAGTATGGAGAAGACACAGTGCCCAGAGTCACAAATTGTTTTAGTACAGAGCAGAATGAAGTGTTCAGCCATTGCTGTGTTATACAAGTGTAGCTTAATTAGTGAGTTTCTCTGGCCAAGGTGAATTTATACCCATGATTAGACTGAGATGGCACCTAAAAGAAATAGGGGAGAGAAGGGGGGGCAGATCTTTAGCTCTGTCATGAGCTTTCAAATGCCTCCTTGCTACTCTTCTGGTTCGTATTGCTGCCAAGAACACACAGTCACTGATGCCAATCGGTGCAGTTCTGTTGGCCATGCCATGTCGTCCTGGCCCCATCGGTTCACCCAATGACAACCACTCATTGAGAGGTTCTGAGGTCTGAACCTTTATGACTGGGTCCATGGTAGGGGCCTCAGAGCAATGGGATTCTGACCAGTCTCTCAGTCTTTTGCATGCTTTTCTCATGGTTTTCTACAATGAGCATGTAGTCCTCAGGGAGGAAACTTAATAGCTGGTAATAGCCTAGTCTAAGGACTAGGACCAATGTCAACAGAATGTTTTTGTGGCATAGCAGCATGGATGGAGAAATGGTAAACATGACCCCAGAAGTCAAGCACCCTGAGAGGCACCAGAACCATTTGGATGCATCTTCTCTTAGGACTTGCTTTAAAAAGAAAAAAAAAATCTGCCCCTTTCCTCTGTCTGTCTGGGCTGGAAGATAGCAGCAAGGCTTACTGCTACTCTGTAAAATCAGATCTTCTGACTCATCATGTTTCCCTGGAGAGGGATGGGTGTGTTCACTGGGGCATATCAGGCCAGAAGCAGCAGAGACTCTTCCAGGCAAGAAGATTCTCTCTAACTATGAGAGGTAACCAGTATTTCACAGAAACAAAGACAGAGGGTGCATGAGTCTATTTCTTCCCCTACATGATTGAAAATCAGTGAATGAATGTCCCCAGCAGAAGACAGTTGACACCAAATGCTCTGAGCGATGATTGTGACCTCATTATTATGAATATTACATAGGTGGGCAACACTGGAGACCTAAATCACACATCTTCCCGAAGTCAGGAGAAAACTATGGTACTTTCTAGTTAGGTCTCTTACAATGTATATGGATGTCTAAGGAGATGCAAAATCCCAGGGTTCCCTTTCCTATTGAGGAGAGGTGACACATTTGGGTAGAAAACCTCCCCTGGGGGAGAATACACCACTACGGTGTCAGGGCCCAGGCTACCACTGAAGGACCTGAAGCCAATAAAGACTTATCTGGCTCTGGGGGAGCTCTCTAATTATGCCTTCATGATCCCTAGAAATGAGAAAGGCTGCTGAAAAGCTGTCTGGCCACTAAAGCTAGGACAGATTTTTTTTTTTCTTATCTTCATGATAAACACAGCTCCTTGTGAGACCTCGGGCCATGGCAAACAAGGAGAGAAGTGCTTGAAGTATTTTGCCTCCCTAAGATGTTAACTGTCACAAATGGATCATAGGGAAAGCCACAGGGAAAAGGAAAGTTGGAAAAGAGCCATAATTCCCCAATGCAAACAGGAAATTGTATTTTGCCCTAGTTAGACCCCAACTTTCCCAAACCTCCAATCTAGGAGAGAGCAAAAGAAATGACTGTTGAAAGTGGCCTCATGCTGCTGGTTTGCACAGAGCCCACGGCATGTGCAACTGTACTCCTTGAATACATCCAGCTATTGGAACTTGACCTGGGTAGGAACCAGGGTCCCCTCACAAGGTTGGGGTCTATGGTTTGGAGTTAGGAGAGTCTGACCTAGAGAGTGTCACATACCAAGACATGTCTCTTCCTTCTTTATGCAGTCCTTAGCTGCCTCACAGCCAGAAAGCTCCAGAAACTGCATCAGAGGGGCTTGTTTTAACCAGTGGTCAATCCCCTGTGGTAGAGGAGTCAGATCACTGGGCCAGAGATTGCTGTCTGCTGTCAGTGTGGAGACTTCCATCCTGATTAGGCGCCTCAGCTTGTTTTGTTGCTAAGAAGGATCAGAACCCAGCATCGGTATCTGTCCCTGTCCAGTTGTAATAGTGAAAGAGTTACTCTAAGGTCCTGTTCTGCTGATGCTGAGTTGATGAGCTAAGCCCAGAGAGTCTATCTCCTTCCTGGGGGTCCATGGAATGTTTCAGGAATGCTTGTGTTTCAAAGGAAAGCCAGTGAGTTTCACTAAAAGTTTTATCACGGTGTTGGGCAATTGGAGAGAGCAGATGATCTGTTTATGGTTGAGTATGGGTTTTTAAAAATAAAGCATAAATATTCAAGAAAGTTTACTCAAGAAAAGTTTAAATAGCTAATAACAAAATGTCCCATTTGGCTTAGCTTCCCCTTCTTTTTGCAACTGGAAAACAGCTGGAATTAGCATTCAGTCACAGAAAAGTGCCCCAAGTGGGTATTCATGGATATATATACCTACCTGCTTATCCCTGCTCAGCTCAGGATGCCCACAGAGAAAACAAAAGACCTCTCAATCCAAGAGTCTTTCTTTCACCTTAAAAGTCTAGCTTGTCAAAGAAAAAGAAAATTGTCAATTTAAACAAAACTGAGGGGTTTTTTTTTTAATGATTTCCCTTATCATAGAATATGCCCTTTGTCTCTAAAATGATCCTTAGAAATCTCAGTGAGACGGGGAGGTCTCCGTGAGGGGAAACCAGGAGGGGGAGCAGCATTTGATGTAAATAAATAAATTTAAAAACTCTCATTTGGATGCCAGCAGCATTTTCTGACACCAGCTTGCCCCTGTTCACCTGGTATGCCTACACTCCGGGCGCTCACATGCAAGGTCTGCTGTAGAATCTGACCAGGGCCCTTAGGAGGAGGTCTTGAGAAATGCAACCACACCTGTATATAGGTACACAATGATACCACACACACACACACACACACACACACACACACACACAGTGCACCAAAATGACACACACTAAGAGAGACCCACATTGAAATCCATCAGATATTTCACCTGATAGGAGTTACACACACACACACGCACACGCGCACGCGCACGCGCACGCGCACGCGCACACGCACACACACACACACACACAGTGATGGGGGGGATGTCAAAAGAGCAGATGAGAAGAAGAACAGGGCCTACAGCCTGGTAGATGGAGGAAGGGGAGGGAAGCTGTTAGTAGGTGCGGAGTCTGGTAGGAGAAGAGATGGGAAACAGGGGGCTGTGACAGACAGAGCACGTGGGGGAGAAAGTCTGCCGAGTGGTTGGCAGAGTCTCCAAAGCAGATCTTTTCTGCAGCTGTTGAGCTCCCCTTCTGCTTGGCTGACCATGGCTGTGCCAGCTCAGGATTCTCTCCTTGCCTCCCCAGGGACACTTGGCACCAGCAGGGTTCCCAAGGTAACCATGAGCTGTTCCTGCCCTGTGGCATTCACAGCTCTGGCTGACTTCTTCACTTGCCAGCACCCAGTGCGAAATTTGCTCAGGTGAGCCTGAGATACCTGGACGGCCTTGTCAGTTTGGATGGCACCTCAGTTTGGGTGCTAGCCTCTAAGATAGATAGCTATTTTGGGATTCATGGCCTTGAAGATCAAGAGGAAAGGGACGAGAATGGAAAGAGTCAAGAGTTCTCCATTAATTTACATAATATCATACAAACTTGAGCGCATGGGGCATGGAGGTGCTCTCTCTGCATGTGACTCATTTCCTTTCCTCTGTACAGGGCTCCCCCCTAGAAAAGGAGCAGACGTCCAGTGACAAAGGACAGCCCCCACAGTGGGGAGTGAAGGTCTTGTTTGGTATACGTACTCGCACATCAGCAACCAGAAGCAACATTCCTTTTCTCTCCTGAACTGTATGTTTTCCCCCTCTTCTCTTATGACTTTTGTGCCCAGCTGTGTCTTGAACTTCCAAAAATTAGTGGACTAAATCTTGCGGAGTTCCAGAACCATACTGTGAGGTACCACAGGGTCCTGTGGCCCAGTAGTTTTGTTCTTGGTTTGCCCTCTGGGAATTTCAGCTGTACCAAAATAATAGAAAATAAATGCAACACAAATTATAAAGTCCCACACTCATGAAATATCCACCACGTGTACATGCACACATGTGTGGACATACACACACACATCAAACACACACACACACACTCACTTTTGTCTCTCTCCAGGGATCTGCAGCTGCTGCATTGGCACCCCTGAAGGCCTGCCCTTCAAGATAATTCCCAGTTCTTGGGCCTCCATAATGGGTCAAAAACAACAGTAGTGAGAGAGAGAGTTCCATTCACAGAGTGGAAAAGAAAAAGTTAACCACCCAACACCTATTCACATGTGCACACATGTGTGTGTGTGCACCCCACCCACCCCCACACACATACACACACACACACACACACACACACACACACACACACACACACACACACATCACAGCATTACTCAAAGGCTCCAATCTGCCCAGAGAGCACAGGCAGGGGAGGACAGGGTGGCCTCTTGTTTAACTGGGTGTAAGGCAGCTGGAAGGTAAGACTGGGTTTTCTGAGCATCCACTGGAATGTCCTTTAGTTGATGTGGATCTTGCCTCTCAGCATCTTCTCTCCCCTTCCCACCTCTGAAGCATCGTCCAAAGGTTTGGCCACAAAGAGAAAACTTCCTTCTCGGTCTGTTTTCTCTTCCACTTGTGCCGTGTCGCTGGTGGGTTGGGAAGGAGCTCAGAACAGGAAGAGCAGAGAAGTGGTTCTGAAAATGGCCTCAAAGATGTGGTTACATTCTATGAACTCAAGGGACTGAGTTTCCCCCATGATCTGATGGCTGGGGTGGTGGTGGTGTCCTCTCCTGTTGGCCCAGAGTGTGGCACTTCCTTCTCTGAATCTGTGTCGCTTCAGACCACTGCCTCTGTCCCTTCCAGGTCACCACCACATCCTTACAAGTGACAAGGATCAAGATGCCTGTGGTGGCTTTCACTCTGTCTTGAGGAAATCATGAAGCCAAAGTCAAAAACGGATGAGAGAGCCACAGGATGGGGACACTTTTCCCATCTTGGACATGAGGCAACACAAAGTCTGGTGAGATGCAGGTGCCTGAGCCAACTCAACTCTACCTTGGCACTGGCATCATCTTGATTGAGTTTCATTTTATATATGTATATTATATATATATTTATATATATATATAGGTATGGGTTTGTTTGTCTTTTAGCACACTGTCCCATTCTCTGGTCTGGATTTAGGGCAGTTGGTCCTCGGGACAGGTTGGACAGAGGGGGCCAAGGTACAGAAGAATCCCGAGATTAGTGTGAGGCCCAGGCCCCCCCATGCACAGAACATGGACCATCCATAGCCATGGCTGATGTCATCCGGGAGTCCGTATAGGTAGCGTGGGTAACGTGATAGCTCAAAGTTGATCCCAGCCACACATGTGCACAGTGAAATGATGCAGAAGGTTCCTGGAGACCAAGGGAGGAAACACGGGGCAGGGAAATGGGGAAGGGAAAGGAAGAGGGGAGGAAGAGAGAAGAGAGGTTAGGATCATTACATTACAACTTCTTAAGTGGGATGAATAAGGAGATTTAGGGAAGAGTGGGCCCTCATCAAGGGTAGCTCATGAGAAGAGGTCACTCCTAAAAGCTCATTGCTTCTGTTCTCTCCAACCATTACCCATCTTGGACAAATTCAGGAAGTCTCTTCTTTGATAAAAATGCCCCAAATGAGTATTTCATTAGAGACTTATATAGGGGAGAATGACCACAGGATACTTAATCCATTTTTATAGAGTATTTAAAATACGTTATCTTTTGTTGGAGACACAAAACATCCCACAAAACATCTCCTTTCTTTCCCAGATGCATTACATCTTATGCAAACCTAAGCACTCTTTCTTCAGTCTAGTCACCAACAACTCTGGCCACCAAGAAGCACGACGCCTTCTCAGTTTATTGTCTCAGTTGCCTGATGCTTGAAAATCGTCTCCATTTTTCTATAAGGCAACATTTCAAAAAAAAAATGTTCCATGGAAAAACAAGCTCTCTGAAATACTTCTTTGTAATATATGGCGGGGTCAACACCCCGGGACCAACATGTGTTTTCACAACCTCGCTATCCACACAGGCATCAGGTAACTTATCTAACATGCTTCAATGAGAAATTTAACAAACCTATTTGATATTAGGAGCATCTCTAAAATATCTTTCTCACCACATACATCCAAACACACCTACCACACACACACACACACACACACACACACACACACACACACACACATATATTTGAGATATATTCCTCAAATTAACCTTCCACTAGAAGAACATTAGAAGAGTTGAAACAAGGTAAGATATATTACATTAATATGTTCATTCTTAATACCCATGTTTGATGTAGCTAGAGTACATGCAAGAGCTTCTTCAGTGTTTGCTTGCACATATGACTCATTTGACCCAAAGAAGCCCAGGGTCGATGGAAAAAGCAGGACAGCTAAGCTTTCTATCAAGGGAGGAAATAAGAGGTGATATGCTCTCCATTTTGCAAAACCTTTCTTTCTAACTTCTGGTTCCTTTACTATCATGCCGTATGTCTTCCAGAAGGTTCCGGGAGAACAAGGGAAGGAGTACAGAGAAAGACAATAAAATTCCTAAGTCTGTGACTATTTAAATGGCCATGGTAGCTGCAGTCATACTTAACAATTAAGAAGAGTTGTGCGACTAATCAAAGTACAGAGAGCATCAGTGGATTGCTCTGCCACAGACAGGACATTGCTGTCATCCCAGTGTGGAAGAAAGAATCTAAGAGCCAGAGAATTCAGAGAGGACTGGAGCAGATGAAACTTCTGGACATGCTAGGACTCACAAACTGACACTGGTCATTTACACAGACCCAGCCAGGCAACATTCCAGCAGGAGAGGGGAAGAGCCTCACTGCCTTCTACACCTAACTGAGGAGCTAATGAGGAAGAGAGTCTGTTTTCTTTAAGGGTGTAGCCTGTGGTCCATTGACCAGCTGATAACTTACATCCATGAGTACATGGCAGTATGAATTAAGACTTGGTGGTTTTCAACGAGTGAACAAGAAATAGAGAAGAATGAGCGCAAGTAAGTAAGCATGCGCGAACTTGGGAGTGGGTGAAAGGTGAGGGGGTGGTGCTCGAAGGAGAGATGGGGAGAAGTGGGGGTGAGTACAATCAAAATATACTCTATGAAATTGTCAAAGAATGACTATGACTAAAAGTCTTGTAATTTTAAGTGTGCCGTGCGTCAGAGGCTGTCACATGCTTAGCCTTTCTTTCTTTCTTTCTTTCTTTCTTTCTTTCTTTCTTTCTTTCTTTCTTTCTTCCATTCATTCTTTCCTTTTTTATTAAGTTATTTACTTTCCATCCCAATCATGGCTTCCCCTTCCCTCCCAGCTTCCCTTCCCTCCCCTTTTACCTCACTCTCCCCTTCCCCTCTCCTCCCATGGATATCAACCAGCCTTGGCATATCAGGTTGCAGTAAGATTTAAACACATCTTCTTCCATTGAGGCTTATGACAAGGCAGCCCAGGTAGGGGATCCAAAAGGAGGCAATGAAGACAAAGACAGCCCCTACTCCCACTTTAGGGAGTCCCACATGAAGACCCAGCTGCACAACTGCTACCTATATGCAGAGGGCCTAGGTGTGTCTCATGCACACTCTCTGGTTGGCAGTTCAGTCTCTATGAGCCCTATGAGCCCAGGTTAGTTGATTCTGTAGGTTGTCTTGATATATCCTTGACCCCTCTTGCTCCTTCAATCTTTTCTCCCCCTTTTCCACAGGGTTCCCCCAAGCTCCACTTAATGTTTGGCTGTAGGTCTCTGCATCATTTTCCATCAGGTACTGAGTGAACCCTCTATGATGACAGTTAATGCTTGGCTACTGTCTGCAAGTGTAGCAAAATATCACAAATAGTGTCTGTCAGGGGTGGGTTACCTCTTATGGTATGTGTCTCATTCAGGGCCAGTTTATTAGTTGGCCTTTTTCCTCAAATTTAGCTCCATCTTCTACCCCTGTATATCTTAGAAGCAGGACAAATTGTGGGCCTATGGTTTTGTGGCTAGGCTGATATCCCATTCCCTCCATTGGAAGTCTTGCCTGGTTACAGGAGATGGATGATTCAGGCTCCATTGCTAGGGATCTTAGCTAGGGTCACACTCATAGATTCTTGGGAGTTTCCATTATCCTAAGTTTCTAGCTAGGCCCAGAGATACCACAACACCTTCCCAATCCAGTTGTCTCTCCCAGTACTCTCTCCCACTGTCCTACCCTGGCCTCATCAGGGGTGGATAGAGTCAGTCGGGGGAGGGGTGGGGATGGCCCTTAATTCTTAAAACAGTTCTGTTACATAGATTGTATCTTTGTTTCTCTTACTGACAAGGGTATTGAGGCTCTAATGGATTAAATCATGTGCCTGACATCACACAGCAGTAGATGGGAAAGGCAGGCTACAATCTCAGACAGCTACAGATTAGTCTTATCATGCTCTTACTTCTTTTGGGGGGAGCGGGGTGGGGTCACTAGATATTAACTTAGGGCTTTGTGCATACAAAAAAAAAATACTCTACCACTGAGCTATATTCCAAGCCTTCTTTTTTTTTTTTTTTTTTAATGCTAAGTTTTCCAGGCTGGACCTGAACTTATTTTATAGCCCAATCTGGTCTTAATTCTGTAATACTTCTTTAATACTCCTGAGTGGCTAGGATTACATGTGTGTGCCACTGTTTCCATCTCTATTGTACTATTGAAGACTGGCATCAGGCAGCTGGCTCCTTCCTATCCACTTTTGTCCACTAAAGTTCCAGCTGTGCTCTGCCTTCTGCCTTGTTGATGCATGACACCGATAGAATGGATGATCTGTTGGTGGTTGTTAGGAGAAAGGGTTCTACTGAAGGAGAAATAAAGTCAGTCAAAGTTCAGATCACAGAAGAAGAAATACAACCAGGCAGTGAAGATAAAATGTGTTCAATGTTATCCATAACCTAAGCGTTGGAAATTCAAAGCACAGGGGCTGGAGAAATGGCCCAAAAGTTAAGACCACAGAGGATGCAAGTTAGGTTCCCATCACCCACATGGCAACTCACAACTTCCTATAATTACAGTTTTGGGGATCCTAGCCCTCTAGGGTACAGCATTTATGTCCACATCCTCCAAATACACACACACACACACACACACACACACACACACACACACACACACACACACACCATGCACATACATAATAAAAATATAGGAGTCAATCTTTAAAAAAAAAAAACGGAAGAAAGTAAATAAGAAAATTCAATAAACAGTGATAGAACAGTCTATCAAGTTAGCAAAGTTTTGTTTTAGATTTTTGGGATCTCTTTCTCTCTCCTTCCCTCCCTCCCTTCTCCCCTCCCTCTTTCCCACCCTCCAAAGTGTCAGCCCTCACCTTTGCCTTTATCTCAGGCAGCATCTTTCATTGACCTTGTGTGTGCTAAGTGTGCTAAGTTATCCAGCCAGGGAGCCCAAGGTACCTGCCTTCCTCTCCTTCTCTAGTGCTGCCCATACAAGCGTGAGGACCACGCCTGCTTTTATACCTGAGTTCTGGGGTGGAATGCAGTCCTCACATTTATGTAGTGAGCATTTTACTGACCAAGCTACCTTCTCACCCTCTGTCTTGCTTTTGTTATTCTTTCTTTGTTTGTGGTTTTGTTTTATTTGTTTTTTTAAAATCTATTTTAACTAATAAGGGCACTGGAAAAAATGGACTATCCTATAGCTCTATGGAAAATGAAGGCTGTTATTGTTTAACAGAAAATGATTGTTAAAACATTCATACTTTTGATCTATTCATTTCTCACCTGGGGATAAAGGCCAAGGTCTGAAATTGTTTATGTGGCAAAGAGTGGCTGGGGAGAAAAGTCCCACACAAGCTCAAACATTCTGTGAATGCAGGCTCTGGGTCGAGAAGCTTGCCCTCTGCTTAGAGGCACCCCAAAGGACTCCAATCTGTGCTCCTCCCAAAGACCACTGAGAAGTACAGAGGATTGACTGTGTGTAAGGAGGCAGCTAAGAGAAAACAAGGTCATTACAGGAGGCATGGGGTAGTCTGGGGAAGTGGGAGCAGAGCCAAGATGTCCTAGTTAATAGATTAGTCAATGACTACAAGAATGGTCAGGTAGGTGTGTGTGTGTGTGTGTTTCTTGTGATTTTTCTTTTTATCCTGTTTGTTTTCTAAATAGAGAGAAAGAAAGGGTGTGGAGTTGGGTGGGAGGGGAGGTAGAAGGATCTGGGAGGAGTTAGGGAGAAACTGCGATCAGAACATAGTGTGTGAACTTTTTTCTTCAGTAAAAAATTATTATGTGTAGAGAAAATGGGAAGTAAGGTATCAGGATGACTTGGATACAAGTGACATAACTAAAATACATGGGTATGTGTCATGTGGTAAATATGTGTGCAAGTGTGTTTATGTGCTTATTAATGCTTATACCAATATCTGTGTGCACATGTATTTGCAGTTCACATATGTATATGTATGCCAGGCTTCGAGTTAATACATTTGTGTCCATGGTAACAGGAACAGAACACATACACCTCACTCATGAGAATAGTAGCCCCAGACCTGCTGAAGTCATGAAGTGCCGTGGCTCACCGATCCCAAGGTCCTAAGGACCAGGAGACCTCTGATGGCTCTCAAGATGATGAAGTCTCAATACAGATTTTCCAGATCAGAACTGCATGCTTATTAGCAGAGGAAAGAGGGATGTACCTCGACATAAATGTCATTCAATCTGAGTTCTAACAGACCAAAGCTGCCTGCTTATGCCTTGAGTACTACAGATAGTCTTCCAGTTGCTGACCTGTAAGTTCATTAGTTAGTATGCAATTTGTAGAACTTGTTAACATGTAGATTTAGGATATATGTTGGTTTCAGTGACAATCCTCTCCCCACTTACCCTCTGGTGCTTGTATGCTTGTATAGTTGGTGTCACTGTCTGGGTAGGTTTAGGAGGTGTGATCTCGCTGGAGCAAATATGTCACTGGGTGGGCTTTAAGGTTTAAAAGCCACATGGCATTCCCAGGTCACTCCCTCTGCTTGTGTTTTCATTTTAAGATGTGAGCTCTCATCTTAATGTTCCCACTGTCATGCCTGCCTGCTGCCAGGCTTCCCCACAGTGATGGTGATGGTCTCTTATCCCTCTCGGAACAGAAGCCCAAATAGAGCCTCCCTCCTCTAAGTTGCCTCCGTCATGGTGCTTGATCAAGCAATAGGAAGGTAACTAAGGCAGGATAGATTGGGTTTTTGATAATATTATGCACACACAGTACAGTATGAAGCACCATCCCACAGTGGGGTTAAGTTCAAATCCGACCTGCCTTTGGGTCATTCTGGACACTAGGAATCATGGATCGACCATGCGACGGAGAATCCTGAGATGGAGATGTAAACCAGGTCAGCACCTTCCATACTGAATCTCTGGCAGTGTCAGAGGTCACATAGGACTTCATAAAAACTTTAGAAAACAGAGGTATTCGTCCTCAGTGGCTTCACCATCCTCTTCACTAAACAAATGAAGGACTTTGGGAGACAAGCTGTGGGAGGGAAGATCCACACCGTGGGAGAAAGATGCCAGGACATACATGGGAGACCTCAGAAATGAGTCTGTATTCCACTTACTCTAAAGGAAAAACAGAGTATACTGCAGACTTTGTCCTTCAACTCCCTGTGAGCACTTAGTGAGAGGCAAGCCGGGAGTCAAGAAAGGCAATTGGGATTCCAATGGCAATCGAGTATTGGTTATAGCAAAACAGTGAAGGACAAAGTCCCCACCCTCAATGCACCCTTCCCTTTGGGGTGGAGCTCTCTCTGCACTGCTGATACCTAGTGCCTACAAGTGTAGCCTGCCGAATACAAATTCAGGCAGCAGCTGCAGAGGGTGAGGATGGGGTCTACATGGTTGCTAAGCAACATCAAGTCCTGGGGAAAGGAGTGGCTTTGCCATGGTGGGTGGGGTAGGGGTAGTTGCTGGGCAGTGGGCTTCATAGAACCAGAACAGCCAATCAACAACATTTGTTTGTCTTTTGTTTGGACCAATTACTGTACTAGATGTTGATGAGAGAAAAGGGAGAATAAGATATGACCCCTGCTCTAAAGGGTCTTTAATTAAAATGAAAGTAAAAAGCAACTTATGATGTAATGGAGATATAAGCCATGCATGAATGAAAAACCAAGAATAAAGCAAACATAACACCAGACAGGGGACTGAGGGAATTGGGCTTGTTGTCATCAGTTCTGAGCCTTTGGTTCCTTCTGAGAAATCAAAGAGCTGAAGCAGAGACTAAATGTTTCCTCTCTGGGGAACTTGGTGTAGCAGGGTCCAGTGGATTGTAAACACCCAGAGTGGAGTGGGTAGAGCAACTTCAATGTAGACGGTGGTACTGGATGAGGAGTGTTTCCGGGGGAAGCAGGGGGCAAGCCTGGTCAGGAACCCTGGTCCCGGGGCTTCATGTCTAATAGAGAGCAAAGTGCTAGATACCCAATACACCTCTCAGCTGTAAGGTGCTCAATGCTACCACCCAAGCCTGGGTTCCATGTTATATCAACTCCCATAATAGACCACTGGCATTTTGACTTCTACTTCTGCCCTATATAAGAACCAATGAAAACGTAAAACTAGCCAAATTATGTTATGTCTATCCTGTTAAAAAACCTTCAACAGCATCTAGCAATGCAACCTAGACTTCTTTTCTCCATGAGGAGAATCCCAAGTGGATTCTGTTCACCTACCAGAGTAATTGTCTGGCTTTGACCACACAGTCCTACATTTGAGCTATGCTAAAAAGTGTGCTGTGATTTTAAACTAGAGAAGCATGCTTCACAATTGGGCCCTTGCATGGGATTTGTTGCCCAAGATGGCCCTGAGTTTCTGGTTGTCAATTCATATGTCATCCAGAGAGACAGAAAGAGACAGAGACAGAGAGAGAGAGATCTCGTCCCTGTCTTCATGTAAGTAGCACCTGCTCTAATGGTTTTCAAATAGTTTCATGTGTAGATGTTTTTAGAACTGCCACTAGGAAAGAGGGGAGAAGCGTGAGAGACACCCAGACCTTTCTCCTCTGTTTGAGCAGAAGAGCTCTGCTTCGATCTGTTTCCATGACAAATTTCACTGGGAGAAAGCATTCCAAGACGAACGCCAGTTAAAGACCACCGACATGCTTTAGGTGTGCCGCCGCATGGGCCATCCTTGAGACAGCAAAGTCCAATGGCTGCTCTATTAATGACAAGCCCATACATTTGGCAGAAATGTCTCACAGTCTCAACCCTCCTGCCTGCTGGCCCTGCAAGAAGTCTCTGACTTCTCAACACAGTCTCTAGGCAGCCAGCCATAGCCAGTCAGTCCCAGCTGGTAGGAATGAGAAATAAAACCTAATTAGCCTCTTGGTGCCAGGATTCTTGCTGCTCCGGGCTCAGAGTTCAGGAGTCCAGTTAGAATCAGATATGGTGCCATTCCAAGAAGCTACGCTGAGAGTTTACACTAACAAGACCTGCTGGCATGCAGACGGTGCCAACCCGCAGACCCATACTGTCTGATGCCCCTATTTGTAAACTCTACCTGCAGGCAGGAAGCCACAGCCCAGGAGAGCAACTGGCGGTATGTCTGAGTGCTACCGTGGCTGACTCGCCCACAGCGCCTACTCCCTCTCTTGTCTATCTCAGAGTTCTTCCAGGAAGCACACATCTAACGCCACTTTGCAGCTACCCACCCTGTGCTGCATGCTCCTGTCTCTGAGCCCTGTCAATGCCTGGCTACCAAAAGGACAATCTAGTTCAGGGTTCAAAAACTGTTGATCTAAATGATGCCCTTTAGTCCAATAAGGGCAAAGGAGGATATGGGAGGGGGCGAGTTGCCTGCGTGTTTGTCTATGCACCAAGTATATGCAGTTCCCACAGCAGCCAGAAGAGGGCACAAGATCTCCCAGGACTGGAGTTACAGAAGGTTCTGAGCTGCCAAGTGGATGCTGGGGGATCGAACATCAGTCCTCTGGAAGAATTTCCTGCCCAAATTCCCAACTCCTGTTCTTACTTCAAATCCGTTTCCCCCTTCACCTCCTTCCCATTACTACCATCTCCAGTTAATGTTTCTGGCTGCCTTATCTAGAATCGGGCTTTCTCTCTCGCTAGCTGACAGCCTCCTCCTGTTTAGATACCTCTGGGTTTCCAAGCTGCCCTGAAGCCAGATGTTCGTGTGCTTTCCTAGCTATTTCCTGCAGTCTTCCCAGGTGTGTCAGCTTTCACTTGTTTTCACCTTGCAGGTTCCTGCTTTCCCTCTTGGACTACATCACACACTCTGGCAACAAACTGCTCTTCTCTGGCCAGAAATTGCCCTAATACATGACTGAGCTCTCCCATCCCAGGAACATGGCATGTTCCTCTGGGAAAACAGAGAGCTCAGTGCTACTCCTACACTATCGTGCGCACATTTTCACCCAAAACTCAACTGCTGGAAAGGGAATCCCTAAACTAGTATGTAAGTATATTTAAAGGTGGAGCTGCAGGAAGAGTAATTAGAATCAGATAAGTGGCGTTCTCGTGAAAAGAAGAGGCTGGAGAGATGGCGCAGCAGCTAAGAGCACCTGGTTACTCTTCTAGCAGACTGGTGTTCAATGCCCAGCATCCAGCATCCACGGCAGCTCAGAACTTTCTGTAACTCCAGTCCCAGATCTGGTGCCCTCTTGTGGTCGCTGTGGGAACTGCAAATACTTGGTGCACAGACATAGAAAGCAGGCAAAATCCTCCTACACACAGATATAAAATGTCTAAAAACAATTTTTAAAAAGAAAGAGGAAAAGTAAGTTGAATAAGCAGCTTTGCTCTGGCCAGATGATGTCTTCCACCCTGCTGTGATGCAGAAAAGGGAGGCCTCACCAAAGGCTGGTGCCACAGTTTTGGACTTGGCAGCCTCCTGAATCATGAGTCAAATAAGCACTCAGTTTGAGGAAGTTATACGTTTCACTTTACAGCGTACGCACATCTGGAGAAATGCATCATTATGCAATAGTAGCTGCAAGAATACCACGAAAGTGTATGGGAACAGGAGAAAGGAATTTCTCAGTTTCAGTCTGATCTTTTAGCTTCAGTGTCATGCACCTGGCCTATTGCTGACTACAAAATCAATATGAAGCTGCATTAGTTAACATTCCTCGTTGCTATAGAAGGATGTCTGGCAAAAACAACCTAAGGAAGGTAGGTTTTACTTGGGCTTATAGTTTTGACACCCAGTTCATCATAGCAGGGTAGGCATGGTAGAAGGTATATAAGGCAGCTAGGCTTACTATAGTCTTAGTCAAGAAGGGGGAGGGGGAGAAAGATACTGGTGTCCATCTGGCTTTTAATCCAGTCAAGAATCCCAGTTCAGGGGCTGGCGAAATGGCTCAGCGGGTAAGAGCACTACTGACTGCTCTCCCAAAGGTCCTGAGTTCAAATCCCAGCAACCACGTGGTGGCTCACAAACACCCGTAAAATGTATAATAATAAATAAATCTTTAAAAAAAAAAAACCCAGTCCATAGAAAAATGGTGCCAACATTTCCAGTGTGGCCAACTGTCCCAGATGTCCTAGGAGTTATAGGATGGAGTACCTAGGGTGTGAGACTTTCTGTACCAACACCAAGAAGCCCTAAGCAGACTGACTAGCCACACTTTCTACTGAAATTTTCAGGGTAGTGTTATCTACTCTGGAGGCAAGAGGCAGACCGTAGTGACTGCATCATGGAAGTACCATGCCTCAGTCAGGACAACACGGAAACACAGATCTGTGGAATGTGTTGCCAATGTTAAGAAATTCCCATCTGGAGACTGCATTGTTTTGGAACAGGTATCTCTTTTGTTGCCCTGAAATGTTACCAAGAGCACTTAGCCAGCAGCCCAATAATACTTCCATCTCATCCCGGTACCGCGGGATAAGACCATGGTCAGTAAGCATGATATAACATTTTTCAAGCTGGCAGGCACAACCATAGTGTTAACTCCTCACTCAGGCCACTTCTGAACATGAATTGTAGGTGCATAAGGCCAACAAAATGGTGTCGCCTCTGTGTTAGCTGCTGTTAGCCTACAGAGCAAAGGGAGGGGATCACATGTGGTCCCACACCCCTTAAGGATGCTCAGAGAAGCCATGGCAGTAATGCCACAGCAATGGACCCTGTGGAGAAATAGCATCAAAATGTAGGCCTTGGGCTAGGCAACAGGAATGCTCTTACTAATTCAAGAAGCCATCTCCTAGGAAACCGAGGCCCAGGGTTCTTACAAGAATCCAGATCAGTTACATATTGTGTACACAGGCATTTCCCCAAATATCTATTTCTTGTGTGACCAAGATGTGCCCAAAACCTCACTGGCATGTAATTTCTCCAGCTTTCTAGAGCTAAAGATCCATCTGTGTGACATTTTTCTGCTCCCAGGAATGAGGGATGACGTCTTTGTGTCCCCAGCCCTGGCCTGTTTCCCTTGTTCCTGTGAGGGAGAAGGCCTCTGCTGCTGCAGAAATGCCCTTGTAGGCATGCAGGATGGGGTGCCTGAGAGGCAGCCTGTTCCCTAAGATCACCCCTCAGTCCCCATTTGATCTTTAAAACTTTAGAGGTGCAAATCAGCAAAGGGGGGGGGGAGGGAGGATCCCTCCTCCAGCACTGAGCATTCATTCCGGGAAGCTGAGGAACACTGGATCCCTCCTTGCCTGAGATTAAACGCCCCAGCAGCATTCAGCTCTCGAGAACACTTTTATAGCTATGCTCAGACCTGCAAGGAATATAAATTACGGTTGAATTATACACCATTGCATCATCAGCCATCAACAGGCAGGTCACAGGGTTTTACATCAAAGGTGCCTTTGGGACTTGCTGGGATGAGGCAAGAGATGTTGGACGTGTTTGGGAAGGGAGCGTGCGGCAAGGAGAGGAGACCTGCGTTGCCTCTTCTGCAAGCCGTGAAAATCGTCCAGGCTGAGACACTGCCAGGAGCAGAACCCAGAAACACCCAGGACAGGATTTCTCTTTTTATTCCCGAGGCTATATCTTTATATTACAAGGCTGTTCTGTATCCCAGCATGTTTATGCTACAGTAGTGCAGCATTCCAAGTCAAGCAGCTATAATAACTGGGTCATTCATAGACTGGCATCAATTCTAGAGAGAATAGAGTTGGCCACTTGTTTTGATTTTTTGTTTTGTTTTGTTTTGTTTTTCGAGACAGGGTTTCTCTGTGGAGTCCTGGCTGTCCTGGAACTCACTCTGTAGACCAGGCTGTCCTCGAACTCAGAAATCCACCTGCCTCTGCCTCCCAAGGACTGGGATTAAAGGTGTGTGCCATCACTACCTGGCTAAAAATTTTTATTTGATGTATATACATGTTTTTTTCCTGCATGTATGCACGTATATACCATGTGTGCTGGGACTGGCAGAGCCCAAATTGCAAATCAGATTTTCTGTAACTGAAATTATAGGTGTTTGTGGGCTGCCACATGGGTGCTGGGAACCGAACCTAGATAATCTGCAGGGGCAGTAAGCACTTTTAACTGCTAATCTGTTTCTCCAGGTCCCACGTGGCTTTGAAAAAATATTTTGTTTGTATAACTGGCCCATCCAGACTGCCTCTGCACACACACACACACACACACACACACACACACACACTCACACACATGTGCGTGCACCAAAAATGCCTGTTTCTAGACTTGATGGCCATCCCATAGCTAGGACAGACACAAAATGTACCCATTTGAAAGGATCACTGGTTGGAGTGCTGAGTTCCTTGTAACCCCCTCTCACCTGTGTTGCCTGTGCTCATACCTGCCCAAATACATAGATGCTGTTACAAACTCGCTGGCCCTGGTGGCACTTACACTAAAGTCACCCTTTAAGCACTTGTGAAAACATCTAGCGGGGTGATCAAAGGTAGAGGGATGAGCTGAGCATTTCCTTACAATGAGAAATGGCCAAGGTCGAAGGGTCGTTGCCAGGATTCAGACCTTTCCATCTGCTACCCAGAGTCCCTGAAGTTACATCCTAAGGGGCTTTTCCTCCAGTGCACCTTACACAAGATAACCCACAGTTCTTCTGAACCCCAAAAGCTTCCACTATCTCAAACAGGCAACTCAACAACCACCTAGAAGCTGCCTCTGGGTTTAGTTTGTGTCCAGCTGGATTGAGGTTTTCGAGGGCCAGGTAGTGGAGGTGTGTCCTGGATTATACACAAGGGGGTTTCAACCTATGGAGTTTTCATTTCATATATTTCTATATTTTACTTTTTTAATGTAGATCTTGAAACTTAAGAGGAAAATGAAATGGATATGTACCTGATCCACCTAGTCTCTGGAATGCCACTTAAACCATGATTTTATTGCAGAGGTGTTTGTGAATCTCCATCTGTTGGAGTTTCTCTCCTCTCTCCTCTCTTCTCTCTCCTCTCTTCTCTCTCCTCTCTCCTCTCTCCTCTCTCCTCTCTCCTCTCTCTCCTCTCTCTCCTCTCTCTCTTCTCTCTCCTCTCTCTCTTCTCTCTCCTCTCTCTCTTCTCTCTCCTCTCTCTCCTCTCTCTCCTCTCTCTCCTCTCTCTCCTCTCTCTCCTCTCTTCTCTCTCTCCTCTCTCCTCTCTCTCCTCTCTCCTCTCTCTCTCTCTCTCTCTCTCTCTCTCTCTCTGTGTGTGTGTTGTGCATGCAGGAACTCACACACCCATGCCTGAACTATACCTACTTGTGATTCAATTGGTACCTTGGGTTTCAGGAAGCATTTTTTTTAGTTTTTCAGAAATTCTGCATCAGAATAATACCTTCTCCGCAGGATTATTTTGAAGAGCGATAATAATACATGTGAAAAAGCTTAGAGAAGTTAAAATTGCTTTCTATATGTAAGGTATAATATTAGAAATGGAAAGCCTTTAGTGAGGCGGGAGGAAAATGGTTCTTGAGGGCAGGCAGGAACTGCAGCGGCTGTTTCTATCTGTCAGCAAGTTCATTCTCTGTGGCCTCAGCCCAGGGTAAATGCCAACCCAGAGCAACTGCTCTCAACAGAAACCAGGGGAACTATACTCAGGGCACTAGATTCTGTGCTTATTTCCAAATCAGGGACCCTAAACTCCACTGACTTTCTTGGAAAAGAATTTGTCTTTGAATCCCTATGGGTCACCATCTCTTGAGGGGTCACGGGTCAACACTGGGTCCGGTGAAGTGTGACTTATCAGTGGGCTTCACCGGGAATACAAAAAGGGACCAGCCTTAGGACAAATGTTGACAAGAGTTACACAGTTTGACTCAGGGGCCTTTTCAAAATCTTACTTTGAGCTCATTTTTCTCAATTACACAGTGACGGAGAGAAAAGTTAAAATGCATTTAGGGATTTATATACTATTTGAATAGATGTCCCAAGTCCTCTTGCTTGATGCTCCTGCTCCTCCCAACCACTTATCTACAGTGATAGGCTTCAGATATTCTAACTTCTGTATTCTCTACAGAATTATCTTAACTGTTCTGCACCTTGGTTCAACCACTAAACAAGCTTTTACTAGCATTCAATGTTCATATCTAAATTTCTTTTCTCACTCTCTTCCCCTCCCCCCTCTCTCCCTCTTACTCCCCCCCCCCCCCGACCGTGTAAATGCATATACATGTGCACATGCATGTGGAGGCCAGAAGTTGATGTAGGGTATCTTCCTCAACCGCATTCCATCTCTGTTTTGACCCAGAGTCTCACTGAACCTATAACTTGCAGATTCGCTAGCCTGGCTGGCCAGTCAGCTCCAGATACCCATGTGTCTCTGCTTCTCAGGGACTGTGGCCATTGATGTGCGCTAGCACACCTGGTGTTCATGTGGTTGGTGGAGATGCACACTCAGGTCCTCATGCAGGGTGGGCAAGAGGCATTTTATAGACTGAGCCGGATCTTCAAGACCCATGAAATCTTAACTAGAAAATAGCTTACACCATAAGTGCCACATTTAGCATGCTTCCCCTGACGAGTGTTTGTGCTGCTTCAAGGTTTCCAGGATTACAAAGAGTGTTGGAGTAACCATGCAAAGTGAGGAGTGTAGAAGTGCTGCCGCAGAGAATCTGACCCTGAAGTTCTTCTGGAAGATTGAGGGAGCCTTGATGATTACCTATACTTACTTATTCAATGATAACAATGAATGCATTTCATATATTCTCCTTCATTTTTTTTTTTTTTTTGGCTAAAACACCACCACTGCTCTTTCTCATGAGGAAGCCATACTGTGGACTCAGTGATGAATTCAGGAGCAGTCATCGAATCCCAACCTCAGTCACTATGAGTTCTGTATTTCTTGGGGTTATACACAAATGTGTATCCATATGTATATGTATAAGTATATATTCAACGAATATATTAATATGTACATACTATGTTGATCATCAATATGTTAATATATACAGCAAATTAATTTCCTATTCATGAAGCAATTCTACGTGGAATTTTACATTACTTAATCTGAAGGTCTCGAGCACTTGACAAATATTTGATTTTGGCATTGAGCCTCAAACTATTTGACTGCAGAAAGAGCTAAGAACGACCCATTCCATTTTCTTCTGCCACGCTCATTTGGGAACACAAGTGCTACAGATGAAGCAACCGCTGGCCTGGACTGCTTTGCCCACCTGATCTTGGACATATCCTACACAGTGAAGGGAGATCTGGTATGAGCATCCACACGGAGTGGGAAGAAGAGTTCTGGAAAGGAAACGAGTGAAGAGTGTAGCAACACATATTTTTCCATGTGAATCTTTGCAGCGTCTTATCCATCTGGGCCTTGGTTTAGAGCTGAGAATTAGTGGGATCCAACTGGCTTCTCAACCGAGCGGAGTGGCAGGCAGCTACAGCTGTGCGGAAAGGAACATTCTCAAACTGTGATTCGTGAGCTTCCACGAGGAAAGCCACTTAGAGCATGCCATCTTCCTGCCTGCTTCTCTTCTCTCCTCATTCTCATAACAGTGGTCCATAAGGCTAACTGGGCATCTTGGGACAGAAGGCAATTCTACCCAAGTTTCTTAAGGGGAACAATGCTTGACATGACAGCTTCCTGCAGATCTTCTATGTCACTGTGACCTCCTACTTGCTCTGGCCCTTCATCTGAAGTATCATCAAGACTTTTTTGCAAAGAAAGCCACAATGTACCCCAGGGGAGCTGTCATGAAGCCAAGTGTATGAAGCTGTATCACTATATGTAAAGTCATGTTTGGTAGTCACATGGCTCTCCTGGTCCAGGAGTATGCTGGGTCAACCTGCACCAGCTTCCTGATAGGACTGCAACAGGAACAAGGGTGTGGTTTAGTGGACTGAGTTCTCCACTAAGAATCAGAAAACCTGGGTGCTGGCTCCAAGCCTTCTCATAAAATGAATGGTTACTTCACCTCTCTGGGCTATATTACCCTCAACCACAGGGAGGGGTAGGACCAGGTCTTAAGGACATTTCTACCTTAATGTCCCTATAACTCTAGGCACTGTGCTAAGGAGGGGCTATTCTCTGACTTGCTCTAGGTCTGGATATCACTAATTCTGTCCAACATGAACTTCCTGGAGAGATAACCCTCTCTCACCCTCTGGAATACCCAGAAGGGATGGTGGACGAGACCAGTAGATGTCATTATTTGATATCAATGTGCACAGGAGGCTCAGCTCCAAATTGCCTTGATTTGAAACATGGAGGGATAGAGCCCAGCTGTTTAAGTGTCTGGAAGAAATTGGTTCCTGAAAGAAAACTCTTTGGCTTTTGTCCTATCTGATCCAAGCCAATGCCATGTTAATTAGCGCAGGAAGAAGCTGGGGTTGTGGCCAGAGGATCAGCCAAGTCTGCCACCTGGCTCAGTCATGTTTCCATCTGCCCAGGACACACAAGTGGGCCTTGGCCTTTCTTTGGGAGGTAATCTATATCCAAGTGATTTATTATTTATTTTTACATCTTCACTGTTAGTTATTGAATACAAATACAGCTGATTATGGATAAACTGTGTTTATATATATATTTATATCATATATATATACATACTACACACATATATTTATAAGTATTGTTTTATATAAATATTAAAAAGAAATATCAGCCTCTTAAATTCTCCAAGGAACTTTATGAGATTAGACGGGGAAACTGAGGCACAGAGAGGTTTCCATCGATTGCTCAAGGTGACATCACTAAAGGCAGGAGGATGAGTATCCAAACAGGTGCTTTAGCCCACGTGCTGTGCTGTCTGTCACCACAGCTACTTCGTGTTCACGTGCCCTGCCTGTTCAGATGGAGCGGAGAAACTCAACCCCAAGAGTCCACAACCCCCAGTGGTCTCAGAATCAAAACTGTCAACTAGCTGCTGAGAGCAGGGGACCAAGGCCGTCTTTATCACATGTGACCCGAAGAGATAGATCTAGGGTGCCCTTTAGACGTGGAGTCTACTTAATCACATATCTGTACTGGTTTCTTTACCGATCTAAGGAACTCATCACAACTGCCCTTAACATCTCTGACTACCTGAGTCAGGTGGAAAGATGACTCCCTCCCGGTGGAAGGAAGGAGGATGCTCGATAGAAGAGAAAGGTACAGAGGCTAAGAAAGAAACCGATTTAAAGGCAGGGCAGTACAACCTTCATTGTAGCTTCTCAGCAGGCCAGAAACTAAATCCAATGAGTAGTAGAAATGGGTGGCCAGCTGAGAACCCACAGAAGCCTCGAATGCCTCAGCCCCCAGAGGGGACCCCTCCTTCAAACATGCTAGCTGGAAACGGGCCTCTACCTGGCAAGCTTCCTTGTTCTGCTTTCCTCTAAACCCTCCGAGGGGTGATATTTATCCACTCCTCGGCATTGTCCATCCCTGTTCTGCCTTCAAACTGTGACGAGAGGAGATGGCACAGAGGAGAGGTGGGCTGGGAGCTTGGAGCACCATACTAGCTGTTATGGAGAAAGCTGTGTAACTGTGGGCAACTGCAGCTTGACTCTGGCTACAGCCAGGCTCACTAAGACCTCTTCCAAGGCTTCCATTTTAGAATGATTCGTCCGAGAGGACATTTGTATCTACAGGTATCGTCCAGAACTCGAGTCATACTCAGGCCAGAAAATGAAAGAAAAACGCAAGCTCCCAAGGTAGTCTTTGCCACCGAGGAGTGGATTGGTGGGGGAGATTTGTGTCTGGGCCCCATAACTTGACCTCCTCACAAGCTTGCTACTCAGGGAAGGCACTCATCTCTTCTGTGGGGAGGAGAGCTTTGAAAAGGCATGGACTTTTAGTCCAAATCCTCCTGAGGTGAGTAGAGACTTTTCCTATTCATGAGTCTTAAATGAGAAGGCTGAGGGGAGAGACCATCCCGGCAATGCTCTCAGCCATACTAAGTTGGGAGCCGTAAGAAGCCGCTCCCAGAGGCTTCTGGGAAATGTGATTTTCACGGAGCTTAACTGCTAATGTTAAAAGCTGAGCCACAGAGAGCATTTTAATTAATTACCTGTTATTTTTAAGTAAATTAGAACCAAGAGTGTGGTAACATCTCTGAGGAGGTACAGCTGGGTTCTGTCAGAGCAGCATTGGAAGGGCACAGCCTTGGCACTCCTTTCTTTCCGGGGTCCACATGGGGGAGTGTGGGTTCAAATATCATAGACTCGCACTTCAGCTTTATATAAAGCTCCTTAAGCACTATATTTTAAGAAGAAGGAATCTTTGCTTCATCCGCAACAGACTTTAGTTACACGGTGATATATCAAAGCAGAAATGTACTAATAACACGGGAAATCCGACAGTGGGGTGAATAAGATCTAGGCTCTTACTTCCGGAAGGTTGCCAGGTCCAGGCCAAAGGGCAGCTTCGTCCCTAGAAGGATGTGTCTAGCCTAAGAGGCTGAGGATGGGCACATTTCCTGGAGTCCACCTTCAGCCTCAACACGGGCGCCCCTTGAGTCTCCCCCAGTGTTTTTACAATCCTCTCTGCTATGGCAACATCTACCTGTCGCTCTCAGCATGTGCCAACCCACTTGCCCCCACAGTTTGCCTGAGTGTCCTGTAAGGACAGGGGCCAAACATACATGTTTTCAATTGTGTCTGTGTGATAATGGCACAATATCTAACATACAAGTACCCCCCCCACCCAGGTAATAGTAATTGGGCTGAATTCGGTTGTAAAATCAGAGAAATTATAGACACAGTAATGTTCAAAGATTTGAAAAAAAAACTGTCAGAAGTAATGACTGACTTTCATTTATGTCATTTTTAACAGAAAGAACCCAAATCAAATCTATCTGAAACCACAGTGAGGCTTAAAATAAGGATGATTAAATGATAATTAGATCAGCCAGCAAAGAAGGGGTACCCTCCCGCTTCATAGGTTTCACCCCCATGTGGTAGGAAATGACCAGATAGCTGTGCTCTCAAATACTTGCAGGTGAGCGCCTTCCAAGGTTCTGAGTTCAGGTGAAGAGTTTGAGAGACGCTGACCATATGAGGAGCCTAAGCAAGGCACAGGGCTTCAAGATGCAGAGCAAGAAAGCCCAGGTCAGGTCATGCCAAGTGGTCTATTTAATCGTGACACAGGACATGCAGCTAACAGTACACAGCACAAGACTGTTCCTCACAAGAACTCCAGTCTGGGGACACTGAATTTTATTCCATAAACACAAGAAAGCCACAGGAAAATTTTTTTCATCAAGAAATGCTATGTAATTAGCATATTTTAGGAAAGCAGTGTGTTTTAAGAGATGAATTCAGTGCAAAGTAGGGAAATGAGCACTTATGAAATTCTTGTTTGGGGGATGGGTGCTTTTGCAATATATTATCTCATTTCATCTCCACAATAATCCCAACAGAGTTGGAAGTGCTACCTCAGTTTTACAAACGAGAAACGCAGGCTCAGAGATTGGCAACCAACTTGGGGCGAGGGTAGAGATTTCTACCCAGAGCTAAATGACTCCCGAAATACTGCAGTTTCAGTAACAGCCCAGATGGAGCTCGAGGAGTGGAGGCAAATGAACATTGTGAGGAAAGCGATGGCAGATGTTGACAATTGATGGAAAGGTGAAGGTGAAAAGGGGCCAGGAAAAATGACAGAGGAACAGCCGGAGTCTTCAGGTGTCAAGGAGGAGTGGCTTTCCTTGGGGGGAAGGGACAGAATGGGAGGTCACATGCATGGGGTGACTAAGGTAAGCCAAGTGTTTTCATGTGTTTAAAAATCAAAGAGCACTGTGTAATTTGTGCAGAGAGAAAGACAAGCCTACTTGAAAGCATGCCTGGGATTCTAGCAGGGTAGGAATGAAGTGCACGAGGCCTGCGCGCAGAGGACTGTTTCATAGTCACCAGAGTTACCCTCGTGTGTGTGTGTGTGTGAGTGTGTGTGTGTGTGTGTGTATGTGTGTGTGCATGCATGTATTGTGTGTGTATTGTGTATGTGTTGTGTCTGTATTGTGCATGTGTGTTGTGTGTGTACTATATGTATATTATGTGTTTTTGTATATGTATTTTGTGTGTTGTCTGTGTACTCTTTGTATTTTATGTGTTTCTGTATATGTATTGTATGATATATATATATATATATATATATATATATATATATATATATGATTTATTCTTTCATGTATGTGAGTACACTGTCACTGTCTTCAGACACACCAGAAGATGGCATGTGATTCCCACTACAGATGGTTGTGAGCCACCATGTGGTTGCTGGGAATTGAACTCAGGACCTCTGGAAGAGCAGTCAGTGCTCTTAACCACTGAGCCATCTCTCCAGCCCTGTTATGTGTATTTTATGTGTTTGTGTGTGTGTATTATGTGTATGTTGTATGTATTTTATGTGTTTCTGTATGGATATTGTGTGGGGTACAAGAGTGTGTCATGTATATTTTATGTGTTTATGTATATGAATTGTGTGTTGTGTGTATTTTATGTCTTTGTGTGTGTGTGCGCGCGTGCGCGCACGCACTCAGAAAAACAAAGGGCTAAGACAAAAAATAAAAAGTACAGAGAAAAGTGGAAAACCCCAGTGTGTTGCCACAGAAGGCAAAAGTTTCAGGGGAGATGGAGTCAGAAAACACTAGGAAAGCCAGGATGAGGTGTCCCAAAAGCAAGTGGCAGGTGGAACAGACAGAAGCAGCATGTGTCTGGAGAAGCAGGGCCTCTGCTAGGGAAATGGAGGCAGGACTGTAAGCGAGGCACTGAGTGCATGGCAGAATTACAGAAGCTGGGTGTTAAGTGGGGCTTACTCAAGAACTCTAACCATGTTCTGTTTCAGAATATATGAAAAGATAGAGCCCTAAGCTAGTCCCATTTTCCTGTCTAAGGCATATAGCATGAACAGACTTGGCCAATTCTTATTGTGCCATCTCAAGGACACCAGCCTTGGTATATATCGGTATATACTGGGTGATATATCCGGGGCAGGGGGTGTTTGTCATCTCTTACTCTGCTATGTCATGAACTATTTGAAGATCACAAATCTGATCCTAAATAACTAAGCTAATTACTATTTGTAAGACAGTACTGCGTACTGAAAAAAGCTCAGACTTCAAAGTGAAGTAAGTTTGAGTTTGAACCATAACTCCAGTATCTTTGGGTAAAGCCCCCAAACTATCAGCAAGGGCCAAGAACTGCAGAGAAGATTTGAGTTGGTGACCAAGTGAGCACTTCAACACCAGCATCTGAAGGGCTCACTAGATGACAGGCAGGTTCTAAGCATTTTACACGCCAAAGCATTTAATTCTCATAACAACCCTACAAGGCACATAAAGTTTTACAAGGTGGGGAGGCAGCTATGTGAGGGATAAGACTGACTAAGGTTAGAGAATCTTAAGTCAGAGTCTCACCCCAGGAGACCTTCACTACATTGAGGCTTGATATTATTAGTGATGTTCTGGTGGTAGAAGGGACTCTCCTTTGAATGTCCCACCAGAGACCAACACCTCACTTCTGGCTGGGGAGCCTGGAGCAAGACCCTTCCTGGTGCATAGATGTCAGAGATTCTATATTGTCTGGGCTGCTGGTAAAGCCTTCAGGTCCATTTCCTCATCCCATGTACTCTCCCCCCAGTATCTTTCCTCTTCTCCTGTAACAGCTAGGAACGCAGAAGCAAGAAGACCAAGGAGTATGAAGACATTAAAGGCCCCGCCACTTAGTTGACTGTACAATTCTAAGCTGCTTTTGAGGGCTCTCTGGGTAGGTGTACAAAGTGGGAACACTGACCTTAAAGGCTGCTAGGAAGAAGGGACGGGACGATGCCTGAACTCTGAACCCTGTCTGCCTTTGACCCAGTGCATTCGCTTCTCTTCTACTTTTCCCTCCGTGCTTCCTGAATGAGGCTGGAGTTCAGATGAGACCTTTCCTCTCCTTTAAAGCTCTACAAACTGTAAAATGTTGCCTAGGTGTGCTGGCTAGCCAGGGGAGAGGGTGGAGCCTTGAGAAAATGCCCCCATAAGATCAGGCTACAGGCAAGTAAGTAGGGCATTTTCTTAATTAGTGATTGATGGGGTGAGCCCAGCCCATTATGGGTAGGACCACCCCTGGGCTGATGGTCTTGAGGTCTATAAGAAAGCAGGCTGAGCAAGCTAGGAGAAGCAAGCCAGTAAGCAGCATCCCTCCATGGTCTCTGCTGATCCCAGGTCCCTGCCTTTTTTGAGTTTCTTTCTTGATTTCCTTCAATAACAAATGGTGATGTGGAAGTACAAGACAAATAACTGCTCCCACCCCGAGTTGCTTTGGCCATGATCACAGCAAATATAACCCTAAGACACCAGGGCATATACATCGTCTCTCCATGCTCTCCAGGAGATCAGCACCTCTTCAGGAAACCAAAATTACTTACCACCATCACCACCCTCGTCTTCTTTCTTCTCCTTTGCTTTCCTCCTCCTCCTCCTCCTCCTCTTCTCTTTCCTCCTCCTCCTCATTATCATTTTTCTCTAAATTTTGTATTTAAAGGTACTGGCAATGAAAATGAAAACAGCTAGTTTGTCATACTAAATCTAGGTGTTCGTTCTTCTCCAAGACTGGAAGCAACTTCAAGATTAGGAAGTTTCATCTTCTACAGTGCTCAGCATTGAGAAGAACTTGATAGCTTGTTGTCTATTGGATACCTAGCAAGCACCAAATGGCTTCAAATGATCCACTGAACTAGGGATGCTTGCCTTTACCTAGCCTCATCATGGATATCCTTGACCTTTTGATAGTGCCTGTAGATAGAGTATGCATTTTCCAAGCCCCAAATCAGGCTATGAGGTATAAGCCTGCTCTAAAACTAGGAAAGTGTCTTAGATGTGGGGCGGTCTCCCCGGTGTCAGCAAAGCACATCAGCTTTGCAGACACTCATTTTTAAATTATTTTTGACATGGTAATAAAATACGAGCAATGTTTCCTCCACCCTAGCAATCTGAGTTCTGTTGTATAAAAATGTTTGTCCACCAGAGCAGAATCTACTTGGACCTCCAGGGACATGCTTCTAAAATATCTCCAAGATCACTGTCCCCTAGGCTTCCAAGGCACTGGCACAGTATGAACCTCTAAACAGATTGGGCTTGCCAGGATACATCCACTTTACCCACAGGTGAGGTGCAGATATAGCTCTGAGCCCTAGCTGTACCTTGCTATCCAATGCATTGGTTGCCTTTAGGTTTGTTCCCAAGTTCCCTAGTTTCAGCCAGTTTTCTAAATTCCAGTGGCATGGGGAGCAGGCAGCACTAAATTAAACTCAGAGTATTCCACCTGCATAGTGGGAATGTGCCTTAGTTATCACAGGGCTTGCTTGATGGACTCTGATCTGGTTATTCTGATGTCCAGTCTCTTCCTTCAGGCTTTGGTATGCACAATACATCTTAGCCACCCAAGAGTAGTAGGGATGTATGGCAAGGAGCCACAGGAGAGTAGTGGATCCAGTCTGGCTCTGTTGGACCACTTCTCATAGTCTTTTAATTTCTACACTGTCATATCTGCCCCTACCCTCAACACTTCCATTCCCAGGAGAACGGAGAGAGGACACACCTCTTTCTTTACAACGGTTCCCCCCATATCATTGTTTCTTTGGAGCAGCTCTTGAGCCTAAAAGGTCTCCACTTACTTCAGAAACCATCCTTTTCCTTTGATTTATGATTTGTTTTAAGGACTAGAGCTTGGGTGACAGGTTCCCTTTCCTTGGAACTTGTCCATCTCTGTAGGAGCAGCCAGAAGAGTAACAGGAAGGGAGTCTTTTGAAGTTGCTTTAGACAGTTCCTAAGTTTCCATGGTAACTTGTCATTGTGGCACCTCCACTGCATTCTGGGGCTTTCTGTTCTATTGGGAGGGGATGGAGCAACCTGTTCTTTCTCAACAACCACGCAGCAGTGGGGAGGGTCTTCCCACTGCCCTGCCTGTCTTTCATTCCATGCTCCTGTCTATGGGGAGTTCATTTTGTAGAACTGGAGCAAGGTTCAATGCAGGGGTGGTATTATTTCTATGCCTGGAGTCTGTCTGGTGCTGAGAGATGGGGCCTGAGGGCATCTTGGTCCCAGGCTGGCCCATATCGATTCAACAGCTCAGATATTTCTGTGCTAGTATAGGAAAGTAAGCTGGGAAGGCACCAAGCTGTGGAGAAATTATCCATTCCCTATGAGAACAATAACAAAATCATCTACCCCACCCTCATTCTGGATGGTGAGAGCCAAGATCAGGCCTCACTGTCTTTATGACTATGATTTTGCTAGCCCACTCCTGGAACTATCCTACCCAAAAAAATGATTTGATTATTCACTAAAGGAACTTCCCCCAAAGACCCATCAAGTGCTGTAGTCAAAGCATCCACAGTTGGGGTGCGCCCCTAAGAGTCTTTGAATCCCTCAGATCCAAATTCTCACTTTCTGTACCCATCGATCCTGACATTTCCTTATCCGTACTCAGTGTTGGTGTCATTAATCTTACACTGCATTAGTCAAATACCACACTGAAAAGATTGCTTAGTCTAATATTCTAGTTATTTTGAGTTGACTTCTTCTGATGTCCAAGCAAAGTGTGTGAGGTGGAATTCTCTCTTGCCACACAACTGAGTCAGCCTTCTCCTCTGCCTTTTCAACATTTGTGGGTCATCTTGGGGTATAAGGAAAGGACTCACATAGTTTTGTACTTATTCAGTCATCCTGACAGCATACTTGGCCTGTGTTATGAGAAAGGGAGCTATAAGAAGGAGAGAGAACACAGCTGTTTTCAGAAAATTTCCTCAACCTTCCAAAGGCTGCAGTTCCTCATGTTGTGACCCAAAACCATAACATTATTTTTATGGCTACTTCATAGTTGTAATTTTGCTGCTGTTATGAACTGTAATGTAAATACCTGTGTTTTCTGATGATCTTAAGTAGCCCCTGTGAAAGGTTTGTTCTTCCTCCCACAGGAGCCGAAACCCACGGGTTGAGAACCACTATCCTAGAGGCTCTAAAACAAACAGAAAAGTTCTTCTGTTCTAGTTACAGGATGCTTGAATGCTCTGGACAATGCTGGAAAACCAGATGGCTTTGTGGATGTGATTTCTTTAATTCAATATCGGTACAATTGGTTTCAATTTTGCAATGGGTCCCTGGTAGGGCAGAGGGAGCATCTGGGGTATATCACACTGCAATGACTTCTGAGAGCACACTTTTTAGCACCATAACCCTGATTTGGTCACCCCAGCAAGGATGCAATCCTCCCTACCCTCACTGAAACTAGGACTGGCAGTCTCCAACAGTACATACCCCAGAAGGTAGCCAGGGAAGAATAAACTCATAATGTCACGCAGTGAAAAGCCCCAGGGTAGCTTGTGCAATGGATATATGAGAGAGCAGAATAGAGACTGGTGTCCCTTCAATAAATCAATCCTTTGACCATGACCTTTCATAATCTGTCTACCTGCTTGGCATCACCTCCATCGCTTCCCCTCTCGGCACCTGTCACAATCATCCTGATGTTCAATGTCTGCAGACTCAATGGTTACATCACCATTCCAAGTGCTTTCTGCAACTGGGGTCTTTTTGTAAGGAATGGTCCTCTTTTACATCTTAGAGCCTTCTGCCATCCTTCATGCAGGACCCTACCCCATCCCCACCATTGCTAACAGGCCTTGCATGCTCTCTCCCATCTGCAGTGTCTCACCACTCTCTCCTTCTCATTCCTACCTTCCTCCACAGTTCCTATCACCTAACATGCTTTCTATAATTATGGTACCGACTTAATTTTCTGTCTTTCCAACTAGAATGTGAGCTTCGTGGACTTTCTCTCTTTCTCTAGTGTATCCCAAGTAAGTGGTATGTGGCACATAGCGGGGACTCAGCATTTACTGAATGAAGAAATGAACAACTAGGGTAGTGATTAAGATGAGAGGGATTAGCTGGGTGAGAATTCATTTCTCCTGTCTCCATAGCACATACCATAGGGTCTCTTGGTGATATTGGTAGCAATGACATAAAGCCACTCAGGGAAGAGAGGAATATCAGCAAAGATAGTTATTTAAAAAGAGAGGTGTCTCCCCAGCAGTTATCAGCACCGCCTGCCCTTCTAGAGGACCTGGGGTTCAGCTCCCAGCAACCACCATCCAGAGGACTTGACACCCTGTCTGGTCTCTGTAGACACTGCATAATATTGTGTATAAACATACACTCGGGTAAAAAAATACCCATACACATAAAACATAATAATAAAATGAAAACAGATTTAGAAAAGAAGCATCTCAGTGCTAAAATAATAAAACACCAAAGCCTTTTATGGGGACAGTACCTGGTATTGTTGTAAGTCCTTCAGATGAGTTAACTCTGTAATTCTCACAGCTATGCTTGAATTGAGAACTATTATTAGCTCTTTTTAATAGATGAGAAAATTGAAGCAAGGCATGAAAGGCAGATAAGGAACGTTCCAATGTCATATGGCTAGCCCGGTGTTCCTTAGGTCCTGGACTATATCTTCATGAAAACCCGTAATTATCTCTTTTCATTGGGTGACTCTGCTTCCTGATCAAGGACTCTGGGCTCCCAGTTAGGAGGCAGGATATGGCAGGTGGCTCATATGGCCAAGTGTGCTTGGGAACATCTAAGAGGCAAGGGTTTAGTTTCCATAACGACTTTTTTGATACCTTCACCAACCACCTCCCTCCCACCCCTTCCCTGTCCTGTCTCAGCATTTTATCTCAGAATCTAATAAGAAAGCATCCACCTGTCTTAACCAGGACATGGTAAGGTAGCAGACTTGAATCTTTTGTGAGTAGATTATAGAGCCTCCTAATGTGATTGTCACAGTGGCCAGGGATGCGTACTGTCCTATTATGAGGCTGATATTTACAACAGGGATGGCAACACTGGTGGCAATGTTACAACCCCTTAAGGTCTCAAGTCTCCCTGCGTCTTGGGCTGCTACCCTGGCCACGGGCTCCGTGTAAAGTAAACCTGGATGGTATTTCCCAATCTTCCTGACAACATGTCTCCTCCCCTAAATGACATTTACTTCCAAAATGTGCTCTTCAAGGATATGTTTTTGAATGTAATTATCAAATGCTAATAAATATTCAGGTATATACCTTGCAAGGGGTGTGAACTAGACTGTAAATATCTGTTTAAGATTTTGAAAGATGGTAAGGCAAAAAGTCTAGGAAAGAGTTGTGATATCCTAGTGAAGGCTCACGTAAAACTACAAAATCAGGCCACCAGGGTAAATGCTTTTATTACCAGAGTCACTTCTGCTTAGCTCATTAGAACAGACTTTGCTTAGAGCATATACATCATAGTAACCGCTCTCATTTATTATAAGCTTTGCATATTGCCAAGTCATGGGCTTATTGGATTTATTCTCTCTTCCTGGAATATCTAATTTACCTGCTCCTCTGTTTTGTATCTCCCCTCTCTGATCAATGAGCTTTGAAGTCATGACCTGGAGGCATGAAATTGAAGACTTAGTATCTCTTGACCTTAGAGAAACTCCTGTTTCCAAGCAGGCCAGAGCTAGGGACTGGCAATGGGGAGAGGCTGGGAGAGAAGGCTGATGGGAAAACTTGAATGCTCCTACAACTCCTGAAAAATCACTTGAGGGCCTAAATGAGACAGTGCTCAAGACACATGCCCAACGCCTTTGACCATCATGCCAAACTCAAGCTCTCAAAATTTCTACCCTTAAGCAAGATTGTCATCTGCCAGAAGAGGGGCATCATGCCAAGTGACTGGGGGCTTGAAGCACAGGTGGCTACCTATGCCAAACACATGGCACCGCTAGTTTATGTACGACAGGAATCTTTCAAAGCTGATAGCTTGAGCTACCTTCAGGCATTCTCTTTATTTCTCTCTGATGGGATAGCAAGGTAGAAAAGGTCATGCTGATCACAGATGGTATGAGAAGAACCTTTAATGGTTTCCTTTTTCCCCATTACCACCCATGCCCTTAGGCCTGGCCACCATCTCCTCCATATGCCACCTGTTTACTTGGGGAAGGAGGAAGAGGAAAGAGAAAACACACTCGCGTGTGCGTGTGTGCGCGCGCGCGCATATGTACAGAACGTATGAAGAGAAATTGTAAAAATGCTGGCAGCTGTTGAAAAGCACAGCACTGAAGTCCAGTGAGACACAGAGATGCTCAGCATGGGATGCGGGCAAGAGGCAGCAGTCTGGGCTGCTAGAATATAGGCTGGTGTCATGGGCCAGGCTTAAGATTCATTTATGCCAACTACCAGCTGGATGCTCCATGAAACAACCCAACTGCTCTTACCTAAACCACAGGGGGTCTGGCTGGCTGGTGTCTAAAGTCCTTTTCATTGCTAAGGTTCCCGGAGTCCAGGTTAAGGTCAAGAAACTCCACGAATTCAAGAATTACTTATATTCTGCTTCCTAAAGGAACTGAAGATATTTTGTAACTGGGAAAGATAGATTCTAGTGCCACTCAGTAAATATGAAAAGAGGAGCCAGTGAAAGGGAACCCTGTTACAACAGGGACTGTAGATAAGACGGGGTGCTTTCTGGAAGGATGCTGCACAAAACCAAAACACTTTCTGTTCCTTCCATACAATTTGCTTTTCTAACGTAGTCACTCAGCAGCTATTTATTGTACCGCAGACATACTCTTGACCCAGGAGAGGCCTTAGTGGAGGCATTCTGTCACTAAGACAGACCTGGTTCTGGGCTGATGCTCGTGACCCTTAGGTATCTGCGCAGGCAGAGAAATGATGGGCAAATACAGAGTGTTAAGAGACCATCCTAGATACCTAGTTCCCAGATCTTGATTTCAAAAGTCATTATCTAATAAAAAGCAACACTGCTCTCTGGAGAGATGGTGCAGGGTGGGAACAGGAAACACGCAGGATGAACTAGAGCACCCTGTGCTGTTCGAAAGTAAGCATGCAAACAAGGAAACAACAAAGCACAAAACAACAGAAAACAAAACCTCACGTAGCAGGGTATGTCAATGGGCCCAAGAACCAATTAGAAGACTTCTCAAATGCCAAGGCTGGCAGAACTGGAGAGAGCAAGAAAAGCAGCACTGGACTATCTAATCCAGATGACAAAATCAATGCCCTTGAGTCCACATCGAATTAAATGTGGAGAGCAAGAGACAAATACCCCATCTAGGATAACTCCCAATTGTTTCTGCAGCTGTTCTACCCTACAGGAGTGCTTCCATCCCAGCACTGCACTGCTGCTCCCCATTCCTTCTGGGTGGAGACACAATGACTGCCTTCAGAGGAATAGAGTATAGAAATGGGGAGGGAAAAATTCACCATGGAGAGACAGTATAACCACTACCTATTCCAAGTGACTGGAGCATCACTGATATGCCTCTGAGTCATCTTGAAATGATGAGATACAAATGGCACTTAACCTCTGGGATCCCCTACACCATAAGTTAGTCTAATAATGAAAAAAAATCATATAAGTCCCAACAGAAGGGCATCCTATAATATGCCTGGTCAATATGCCAAAACTACCCAGATCATCTTAAACAAAGACTTGGAGAAACAACGCTTAGAGAAGCCTAGGGAAACAGTAGCTTTAAGTGCATCTGGGTATCAAACATGACATCCTGGAACAGACTGAGCCATGAACTTTAGTTAATAATAATGCACCAATATTTATTTGCCCATTGTAACAGATGTGCCGCAATAACACAAACATATCAATATTAATAAAAGGAGGAATTGGGTACATGGCTGAGTGCGATGCCTCAATTCTTTATAATGCTTGCTCAATTTGTAAAAAAAAAAATTATTAACTCAACAATTGCAAATCCCACTGCCTTTTTTTTTCCAACATTTTTTATTAGATATTTTCTTCATTTACATTTCAAATGCCATCCCAAAAGTCCCCTATACCCTCCCCCTGCCCTGCTCCCTTACCCACTCACTCCCACTTCTTGGCCCTGGTGTTCCCCTGTACTGACTGGGGCATATAAAGTTTGCTAGACCAAGGGGCCTCTCTTTCCAACGATGGCTGACTAGGCCATCTTCTGCTACATATGCAGCTAGAGACACAAGCTCTGGGGGGTACTGGTTAGTTCATATTGTTGTTCCACCTATAGAGTTGCAGACCCCTTCCGCTCTTGGGTACTTTCTCTAGATCCTATATTGGGGGTCCTGTGTTCCATCTTATAGATGGCTGTGAGCATCCACTTCTGTGTTTGCCAGGCACTGGCAAAGCCTCACAGGAGACAGCTATATCAGGGTCCCTTCAGCAAAATCCTGCTGGCATATGCAATAGTGTCTGTGTTTGGTGGCTGATTATGGGATGGATCCCCGGGTGGGACAGTCTCTGGATGGTCCATCCTTTCGTCTCAGCTCCAAACTGTCTCTGTAACTCCTTCCATGGGTGTTTTGTTCCCAATTCTAAGAAGGGGCGAAGTGTGAAATATTTGGAAGCACTTTCAGTTTAGTTTTGTGTTGCCACTGTTCATCCACCTCACTGAATGTTGTGTTTCAGTTGTTGCATATAAATATCACTCTATTTCAGGAATAGGCCTCATTCTTTATACTCTGTGTTCCAGGTATATATTAAATATTTATTAATCTTTCTCAATTAATTATAATTAATATTGTCTTGTGCTACATCCACTCCAGCAGTGACCCGCCTGACAGGCTGAAAAGCCTGGGTGCAGTCCTGAGGCGAAAAGTTCACGGAAACTTAGTCTCCTGGAACCTTGGCATCCTGTATAATGAATGCTCCAATGTCCTTGCTTTAGTTGGTAAAGGGATTTGTGTGCTTTCCCTTAATATTGCTTTATTATAAGTGCCTCTATTTGACATATAGCTAAGTTAGATTCTAGGCAGTCCTTGAGCTGACCCTGGGCATGGATACCTAAGTCACTGCCCTAAGCAGGAATTTACCATTATCTAGGAAGAAGGAAGTTTGTGATCTAAGAGGAAACCAGAGTAGATATTTAGAACTATAGATAGCTGAGTTGCACTCACACACAAGAATTTACAATGGCCTAGGGGGAAGGTGGACTATATAATAGACTAGAATAGGAACTATGGCAAGGGCACAAAGCCCTTGACCCTGGCTTCTAAGTTTAAGCTGACCTTAGGTGGGGCTGTTTTTGATACCAGTTGTTAACACTGAATTTTATCCCAGCTGGTTCCTGCCAGTCCTTCCGTGTTTTCATTCCTTTGTTTTATGTAAGAAATGTAACCTAGGTGTGTCACCTAACTTCCCTATTTTCTTCTGTATAAAAAGTTCGATGCTCGATTTGACAAATTACATTCAGATCCACACCAAAAAAAAAAAAAAAAGTATGCTGTGTGTGTGATACACGTCACACCCCACATGTGGACATCAGAGGATAATCTGTGAGAATTAGCTTTCTGTTTCCACCCCATAGGTCCTAGGGATTTGACTCAGGACACCAGGTTTGGCAGCAAGCATTTTACCTGTTGAGCCATCTCACAAGCTCTCAATTTTCCTTAAAACTGAACGGGTTTATGAACAGGCAAAAGAGGGGGTCTGGAGGTCAGAGATCCTCTCTTGGTGGCTTTGAACAAGCAACCTTCTTCCATGGGTTCTATACCTGCAAGGAGAGAAATCCCACCGACCCTGGAGAGGATCATAAGCCTCAGAGAACCCAGTCACAAATCGGAGCACAGTTTAATAAGATCCTCAGCTGAACCCTGTTAGGCTGCACCTGGAATTCTTCTTCAGGAAACCTATGAGATAATACATGTTTATTGTTTAAAGTTGCTAAAAATAACCAGTGGCAAACCCACAAACAACATATGTCTAGGCAAGAAGAGGCACACGATAGAAATGGAAACTAATTAAACTGTAGAGTATGCCTGGCGCACTCACTGAGTTGCTGGCCGAGGAGACTCTGAAGGGGAACCTTGGAGTAGGGACCGAAACCTAAGGAGAGAGACATCTGTGAGTTGTTGCTAAGGTCAAGGATATTGGGCAGCTCCAGGGCCTGAGCCAACCCTTCTATATGTTAGAACAGAAAGGCAGCCAGTGTGTGTGGAGCACCATGAGTGTACAGGAAGAAACAGAAAGAGAGCTGAGAGAGGTGAGGTCAGCCAGAATATAAAAGCCGTTAAAAGAAAGGTAAGGAACTTGAGTTTTAAGTTCAACTGAAAATCATTAGATTACTACTGACAGGAGGTGGGTGACACATCTGGTTCATAGTTTAAACGATTTACGCTGGGATGGCAAGATGAGTTGGTGGGCAAAGGCACATGCAACCATGTCTCACAACCTGAGTCTGATCCTTGGGGTCCACATGGTGTTGGAGAGAACCAAATCTCAAGGAGTGTCCTCTGGACTCTATGTCTGTGTCATAGCAGGCACCCGCGTGTACACACACACACACACACACACACACACACACACACACACACACACACAATGTAATAACAGTTAAAAAACAAGATTCGTGCTAACTGCTCTGTTCAAAACTGGTCATGGAATAGCCATAGTAGAGTCAGGGTGGTCAGCAAGGGACTTCAGTGCAAGTCTAGACAAAAGATGGCAGAGCCTTCACCCTGACTCAGGGTAGAGAGGAACAAAGACTTGCAGAAATTATGGAAGGCTGTGGGAAGGCACTTGATGCTATAAGCATAGGCTAGGGATTCCAACTCCTCCTGTAAATCCGTGTGCCTAGGGCACTTTCAGGGAGGGAGTCAGAAATGAGAAGTGTCGTCATGTGCTCCTGTGCCACATGGTCTGTCCATGTGTTATCCTGTTTCCAAGCCTTCAGATATCCCTGGTGATTCATTACGATGGCTGCTTGTATCCATATGAGGTTGTGCCAGTCTCGGCTAGATCTTCTCTGGAAAACTAGATCCCACCTACCAACTCCATCCTCCTCCAGCTTCCTGGCCAGACAACGCTGCCCTGCTTAATTAATAGTTTCCTCTGGTTTGAACACCCATTTAACAGTTTGTTGGTGGTTATTGCACAGTGTGTGAGGTACCCTCTCTTTAACTCAGAAATAGTCAGAAATGCCCAATGTAGACCATCTTTATAGAAGAACAGAGAAGAAGTTGTGAAGAAAATTCTTTAGCCTCTATTTTGGTCCTGCTAAAATATATATTTCATAAATTGTAAATACCTATATTTATAAATTATACATTATTTATAAGATATATGTGTGTGTGTGTATATTTATAACTCAGAGAAACACATATCTAGGCAAGAAATGGAATAGTACAAAAAGTTAAATTACTTAATATGTAGAACTTGCCCAGTGTGTTTGATGAATTGCTTCACTTAGAGTATCCAGTAATTCAATCATTGGAATTTTGGTTCCAAATATTCTTCTATACTTAAAAAATTTTGTTGTGTTGTATGCTTATGCCTATAGGTACAGGTATGTACGTGTGTAATATGAGTGTATGGGTGTGTGCATACATGTGTAAGTGTACAGGTACATGTGCATATGTGTGCTTGTGGAAACCAGAGTATAATCTTGGATATCCTTTGTCAGAAGCCATCTACCTTGCTTGTTGAGACAGCCTCTCCCTGTCCTCAAGCTTGTTAGTCAAGCTAGGATAACTGGCCAGTAAACCACAAGGCTCTACCTGCCTCTCTGGTGCTGATATAATAAGTAGCCACCATCACACTTGGTCTTTTAGCTTGGGTTTTGAAGACTGAACTCTGGTCCCCATGCCTGCAAAGCAAGCACTTTACTGATTGAGTCATCATCTCTCCAGCCTGAATGTGCCCTTTTCATTCTTGCTGAATCTTCCCTTTTTACCTACTTGTCCTACTCATATCTGACCAGCTCCATACATGCTGCTCTTGGTTTCTATCTGTTTCTCTTGCTTCCAGCCCAATATAACCACTAGGGTACCTGGCTTTGCTCAGTTACAGACACCTGAGAGACCTCCACCCAAGGGAAAACAAAGGCTACGTGGTCACATTTAGGGGAAATATATGTGCAGTTTGAATGACTGTTTTGCTGTGTCTTGGAGGTGGCTTGGACAGGTGGCTTATTCTCCGAGTTCTTTGACAGGTCACCCATAGGAAACTAACCCCTGGAGAACAGAGACATTTTAGCTTCATTTCTTCTAGGTTCATATCTGGCCCTTCAATTTAGCTCTCCCAACTGAGCATGGCCAGGAATTTAGTCTCTGATCTTGGACCATCTTCTCCCCAACACAAATGTCTTTTAATAAGACTAAGTTCATGAATCAGCACATGGCAGCTGCCCTGAGCTGCTGGCCTCCCAGAGCTGGGTCTCTTCCAGTTACAAAGGATGCTAGCTCAAGACAGAAGGATATGCCAGAACTTCCAAAATGGAAAACAGCACCATTTGAGGGATTAGAAGTCAATGGCTTTGTTCTTAACACTTCTTTGTTATTTCAGGGCCTGAGAGTACCCAAAAGTGTACGAATACCACTTCCCTTCCCACCACAGCTTCATTCAGGAGTGTATTGTTTTACCTGGGGACAAAGATTAAAACAAAACAACAAACAAACAAATTTCAAGGGAAAGAGAAGGCTTTGTAGTATGTGAATGAACTAGATTCTGTCTAGCCTGGAATGTCCCCTAATCAGTGAAAAGTGACTATTGGAAGAGAAGCTTCCAAAAGTTCATTGTCACACAATACTTTAAAAAACAAATTTGACATTTTAAACATACATACATACATACATACATACATACATATATATATCTCATATCCAAGAAAGCACAGATTTGTGTATACCTCTCAGCAGCCAAGGGCTTGGGTGGGCCTTGTTGACACTGTCTTATTTCTTGTTGCATAAGACTTAGAAATGTATTTTTTTAATATTTATTTTTTATTAGATTTTTTTTATATACATTTCAAATGCTATCCCGAAAGTTCCCCATACCCTCCCTCCGCCCTGCTCCCCTACTCACCCACTCCCGCTTTTTGGCCCTGGCATTCCCCTGTACTGGGTCATATAAAGTTTGCAATTCCAAGGGGCCTCTCTTCCCTGTGATGGACGACTAGGCCATCTTCTGCTACAAATGCAGCTAGAGATATGAGCTCTGGGGGTACTGGTTAGTTTATATTGTTGTTCCACCTATAGGGTTGCAGACCCCTTCAGCTCCTTGGGTGCTTTCTCTAGCTTCTCCATTGGGGGCCCTGTGTTCCATCTTATAGATGACTGTGAGCATCCACTTCTGTATTTGCCAGGCACTGGCATAGCCTCATACAAGACAGCTATAACAGGGTCCCTTCATCAAAATCTTGCTGGCATTTGCAATAGTGTCTGGGTTTGGTGGCTGATTATGGGATGGATCCCCGGGTGGGGCAGTCTCTGGATAGTCCATCCTTTCATCTTAGCTCCAAACTTTGTCTCTGTAACTCCTTTCATGGGTATTTTGTTCCCTATTCTAAGGAGAAATGAAGTATCCACCCACTGGTCTTCCTTCTTCTTGAATTTCTTGTGTTTTCAAATTGTATCTTGGGTGTTCTATGTTTCTGGGCTAATATCCACTTATCAGTGAGTGCATATCTAATGACTTCTTTTGTGATTGGGTTACCTCACTAAGGATGATATCCTCCAGATACATCCATTTGTCCAAGAATTTCATAAATCCATTGTTTTTAATAGCTGAGTAGTACTCCATTGTGTAAATGTACCACATTTTCTGTATCCATTCTTCTGTTGAGGGATATCTGGGTTCTTTCCAGCTTCTGGCTATTATAAATAAGGCTGCTATTAACATAGTGGAGCATGTGTTCTTATTACCAGTTGGAACTTCTTCTGGGTATATGCCCAGGAGAGGTATTGCTGGATCTTTTGGTAGTATTATGTCCAAAGAAATATATTTTTAAAGCCCAAGGTATGAGAGAGAGAGTGTGTGTGTGTGTCTTTGTGTATTCAAGGTAGAAGCTGGAAGGACTCTTGATTTTATCTGTCTCACTGGTTCTTGGCTCTATTTTTCACATGAAGAGTGCTCCAAAAGCTCTGTGGGGTGGGTACTACTTGGCCCGCATCAGTGCGTAGTCGAAGTGGTCCAGGAAGCTCTGGATGAGGTCTATCTGGGGTGAGGAAATCAAGGCTTCCACTCTCACAGTATTCAGAAAGGAGTTTGTGGCTCCTACTCTAGCCTGGAGCTCCAGACACCTAGTAGCTACCCATGCAGTAGGAGGGCAGGGCTCTTGCACATTGCTATCCTGCCTTTTGTCCCAAGGCTTTCAATGAGTGGGAGGTAACCCCGTGACCTCATTATAGACCCAGCCTTTAGCTTATCCCTTGTTGCTCAATCCTGGCCTGCTTATTATCTGCCCTTCTCATGTGACCTAGCTAGAAAAGACGAGGCAGGCAATGGCAGCTAGGCTATTAGTCTGCACATTAACTGAAGTTCTTGGGAAGTTCTCCAAGTGGAGAGGTCCCAGGTTGTGAGCTTGTTCCTGTCTAAAAAAAAGGCAAGCAGAGAAGGCAAGAGGATACAGCAAATGCCAGGTAAGAAGGAGAAATGACAGACTGCCAGTCCTGCCCTTGGGGCTCTGGGTTCCTGCTCAGCCTGGGGCTGGTTTGCTCAGCTTCTCTGGGATACCAAAGCCTGTTCTATGTCTCCAAAGAGATAGGATACAGACTACAAACAGAATACAGCTGCTGCTGCTGCTGCTGCTGCTGCTGCTTCTTCTTCTTCTTCTTCTTCTTCTTCTTCTTCTTCTTCTTCTTCTTCTTCTTCTTCTTCTTCTTCTTCTTCTTCTTCTTCTTCTTCTTCTTCTATCTTTTTATCTTTTCTTATAATTTGGAGGGCCTCATGAAAGGTGGAAGGGAAATAAATTTACCAGGGAAAATACTCATAAAATATAGCGTGAGAACCATCAGCTCATTTATGTTGTTGTCCTACCAGAGAGAGAGAAGCCCACAGGATAGAAGTGTGGCTTGGGAGTTGGTGGCTGTCTGTGTAGAATCTATCATTGAGCCACCACTTCCCTCTCACTCTCTGAGCCTGTGCCTTAACGACAGGTGTAGGTCCGAGGGGTGGCAGCTCTGACGTGGGGACTTCCTGACTCTGGTAACAGGTCAGTCCCCTGGAAGTACCAGCTCCATGGGAAGCCTGCATTTGTGCTTGACACAGAGTAGCTGTGCTTAAAGGAACAGAGGGAAACTTCAGGGCCCAAGCCCTTCCTACAAAGCCTCTCTTCTTCCTCCTCTCCTAAACCAGATTTTTTTATGCCCCAGATGTCTCTCTGGGCACAGTGAGGGACAAGCTTCTCCCTTCCCCAGCTTCCCCTGCAGCTAAAGAGTCCCACAGCTGACCTCATCTTTCTCTCCTTAGCTCAGAAAGAGGCATAAAAGAGACCAGCATCAAGCACCTGCACACTGCCCAAAGCCTGAGCTCTGCTCCCGAATGTGGGACTCATTTTCTCTTCCTCCCACAATCATTTCTAATTCTGTCTGTCCACACTCACTCTCTCCCTCCAGGCGCCCCACAATTCACCCATCCACCTCTTCCAGGCAGTCCAACACTTGAGCTGAGCCACAGACTCAGAGACTCAAAAGAGAAATTCCCAAGTAGACAGTTCTGCTCACACCAGAACCCAGCCCCAGTTCTATGTACAGTCTGCTAAAGACCACTGAGCCGACTCAATGGCCATACAGTAGTAAGAAAGGAAACAGAAATAGAAGGATCTAGTCTAGACCCACCACTGTTTTGTTTTAAACCGTAAGTCAAGGATGAGCATGGCTCTTAGGAGAAGAAACGCCTCCTTCCTTCGTCAACACTAAAATACAGAGCACAGGAGCATGAAACGTCGTTTCATGCGTCCAAGTCTGAGGTCTCCACCTGCTCCCATGTGAGTCTCCTAGCTACGGTATCTCCCTTCCATCTGGGCACTGAGGTCCCCAAGACTCTAGGCACTGAACACTGTATCTCATTTCTGTTTACATCCTGAAAAGCTGGTATAGTGGCCAATAGGTGACAGGGGCAGAGACTGTTGATGAGCCAACAGATGAGGGAGCACAAAGAACCATATTGACCATGCCCCTCTGCTGTAAGCTCTTACCACTTGCCCATGGTTCCAGTTAACAGGACCTCCCTATCCCCAGCAGCCACATGCAGCCTTACCTCCCATGAGGAAGAGAAGCCCTGCCACGTACTGCATAAGGCCTCGGTCCCAGCAACAGCCCAGGACGCCGATGATCCAGCCAAAGAGGATGATGGCCACTGCCATGCCCATGAAGCCAGCTGTCATTCTACGAAGATCTGTGAGGAAGCAGGAGGAAAACAGTTAGCACGAGAACACGTGATACAGTAGGGTCACAGGTACCCTAAGCTTGGGGTAGGGAGAAGAGGGTAGAGGCACTTCAAGGGCAGGAAGACTATCTATTGAGACCCCTACACAGGAGAGAACCACTGCTGGTGAGTGTCTTCTGTTCAAGTGTGTTGTGATAGCTGGGTTCCTAAGCACAGGGCAAGCACATCATCGCCTGTGTCTAACGGCTCGCTCCAGCTAGGCATCTGTGCTAGGCATGTGCTGCTCTTCCTGTGAGTCTGTCCCATCCTGAAGAGACGGGTGCTGTCTCTAGTGTAGACAATAGAGCCACTTGCTAAAAGCAGCACGGTAAGTGGTAGAGAGGACTCGAACCCAGATAGCTGTGGCTAACAGCATTAGGCTTTTAGAGACGAGAGAGCAGTGAGGTGGGCTGCTGGAGAGAGCAGGGCTTCTGTAGATGGGCTGCCCTCCCTGCTTTAACCCAGGGTTCTGCTGGACTGGTTCTCTGCTCCATCCCAAGCAGGCTCTTGGAGCTTAGTTTTGCCCGCAACCTTGGAAGCAGAGAAGAGCTGCATCCCCCTCCCGTCGTCTGAGCCCCTGGAGCAGGCAGGCCCCTTCCTCGCAGTTACCCCTATCCTCTGACTCAAGGGTCTGCCCCAGCGTCACAGCGAGGACTGTCCCTGCTCCATACATCTCTGACCTATCTGACAAAGCCAGGAATGACTTGGTGAGGAAGGAGGTAGCTGGAAAAATGCTGTTTGCAGCACAAGGGAGACGGAAGGACTGTTCCGTATCTCTGCTGGCTACTTAGCATCTTGCCCAACTCAGCTTCTTTGCTGACTCCTTCCCCTGTGTGGACAGATGTCACCAGAACTACTGTCACGTGCTCCCTCTCCATGCGTGGCTCTGGCCTGGACTTGTTTCCAGAATGGTTTTCTTCTCTCACCCCCTTCCCGTAGAACTGACTCTTTACTTCCTGGGGAGCACTTCACCCATCATGCTGGTCACTCCTTCTTGAATCTGCCTGCCTCCCCTACCTTTAAGGCAGTCCACCAGCCCCAGCCTGCTAACAGGGCTCTAAGCAAGAGAAACCAAACAAAAGAACAAAAACCCCAAGACAACAACAAAAAAACCAAACCATTTTTCCTGGCCTCTGCCCCAAACTCTGAATCCTCTGCGGCATCACAGAGCATCCTAGAGGGTCTCAAGGACATTTTTCCTCTCTCATGGAGTCAGGTACCTCACATCTGCTGCTGCCCCATCTCTCTTCTTGTCCCAGAGGAACAAACGCAACAGTGTCCCTGTGGGCACGGGGATCTGTGTCTGTCATAAGGAGGCCACCCCTCCATCCTTTCTGACTCTTACATTCTATCCACTCCTACCCTGAGTCATGAAACATGTAAAAGGGACCTCTGCCTCCAGCAGAGCACAGTTTGAGTCAAGATCCCTCTCTTTCGGGGTCTAGTCTCTTTGTTCTGCACGGAAAATCAGACACTGTTATCCCAGTCAAGAGAAGCTGACTAGAGAGAGAGGCACAAACATAAAGGGAAAACAATCCTGTCCCTCCCATCTGGGAAGGTGAAGCCAGCAGAAACTGGACAGACAGTTCCCTAGTCCCAGACGCAGAGATCCCTGAAGGGGTAACAGAGAAGATACCTTCCCTGCCTGATTCTCTTTTGTTTTTCTGAGCACCTAGCAGGCCTGCCCCAGCCAGGTAGAAAAGACACTCTGTATTCACTTCTGTGAGTTGCTAAGGATGCCTCATTATCACACAGCAGTGTGCAGATCGCTCATACTGCCAAATGAGTCAGGGGAAGCTTTGCTGAAAGAGCCATTTGATGGCAATGTTCATGAGCAAGCTCAGCCTCCTGCATAGCCAGCCATAGCTATGGCTGGAATCCATAGCCATAGCTAAGGATGGAATATCCCTGCCCATGGGCTGCCCCAGTCCCTGTGGGTCAGCTCCTATGGACTGATATTGCTTCTCCTTTCATTCCCATCTCTACAGTCACACTCGTGGCCACCATGGGATTCCTTCTTGCCTTACCATAAGGGCCTGATCAGACTTGTCAGCGGAGACATGTGAGGCCATGTCGATTGATTCTTAGGAACAGATAATATGTGATTAATACTTTAACCACTGCTTGCTTAATGGAAAAAGAAAGAGCCCAGCTCTACTACTGGGAAGTTTAGTATCTTAAACAGAAGGTACTAAGTTCAGCACCCTCTCCTGGGTTTTTCCTTTTTCATCCAGTGAAGGCTTCTGGGTCCTGCCCTTTTATCCCCAGTAAACTTACCTTTCCTGGAGGTCAAATGATCACTTGGCTTTAGTGCCCAGAAGTCCTACACTGGCCCCAGACTATAGACCCTTGGGAGCAAAGCTATTGCCTAAGGGGATGAGAGGATGGTCTCATCACGTGAGTCCACACTGGCCAGAGATGGACCTGTGGGTTGGTGAGGCAGGACGTCTAAAGAGGATGCCAACCAAAAAAAATAGGAGGTGACATTTATTGAAGGATGAGAGCAAAGTGTTCTACTTATAAGAAAATGGGCAGGAGCAGAAAAGCAGACAAATGGAGAAAATAATTGCTATTCTGAAAGTTCCTGGCAGATTCCAATCATCTGAGTCTCGGGTGTTGTGTGTATGTGTTGAGGGGGAGGGCAGTTACCTTCTCTCTGTCTCAGCTCAGGTAAACTTCTGTGTCTCCCGCAGGGTATTGTTGACTTAGGTAAAGGGTTGCTCTAGTTGTTGATGTGGAAATAGGATGAAAAACAGAGGTCCTGACTGTGTTGCCATTGACCCGGGAAAGATTTTCACATCACCCTTGAGTCTGGTTTTATCCGTGTGAACAACCAGTTCTTTTCTCCTTAGAGAGTTAACCAAGTTATCTGTGTGGTAGCTCAGGCAAGCTACTATAATAGGTCAGAAGGCAGGCAGAACAAGAAGTATTCCAATTTTACAGATGAGAAGAAGGCAAAACCCAAAGACAAATAAATAAGTTATCTATGGTCTCAAAGCCAGCGGACTGCAAATAGAGTTAACAGCTGCATCATTGAATTGTGTGAGGAAACAGGATAAATAAAAGAATTAAAATTGATGTGAGCAAATGCGCTTGGCATTCCTTCTTCTAAAATCAAGCCAGAACTGTAGCTAAGAGATGGGGATCAAAGGACCAAAGACAACAAGAAGGGTGGGGGCCTTGACACTGCTGGGGGGTGGAAGTGACTGGGCTGAATCCAAAGGCAGTGTCAGAGAATCCCTACTGCCTAGCCCACATGAAGTCTTCCGTTCCAACTCAAGAGAGGATGGGGAGGGAGCCGAGAGAGAAGAAGTAAGAAAAAGAAAAAGGGTATAAAAAAATGGATGGATGAAAGAAGACAATGTCTAGCTTTAATTTACATACAAAATCTGGTCCATGGAGCACTTGGGAATGTTTGAATGTAGAGGCATTAGAGTGTAATGTGTCTGTTGTTTAACAGTCTTTCTGGCTTTCTATTTGCATTTGAGTTAGTGCCATCTGTCACTCTGTGGTCATATGCACATGGTGCCACAGCTCTTCTACCTGCCTGCCATCTTTCTCTTTAGGAATAAGAAACTACCACTCAATTCCCACAGTTTCCTTGAACCCACAGAAACATCCTTTAATTGGGAAATTAAACAGTTTGTATTTCTCTGTCATTTAATGAATTAAGAAAAAGGAAAAAGAAAAGAAGAAAAGAAAGTGAAAAGTGTCTCCACTTTAGGAAGCTCTAAGTCACCTTTCCTGGCAGCTTTAGAAAACTTTTGGTTGGCTATGATGTGAAATCTGTGACAACAGTCTCTACTGTCACACAGAGAAGAGCCTTGGATGAAAAAGTTTGGTTCTGCGGACAATCATGGAAGTGAAGAATCTCATGGACCATGTTGGGTTTGAGTCCGGTATCTGCGTTTCCTGACCCTCACATTCAATGCTCCAGTGTTTGAGATTAGGAAGGTGCATCCTAAACTCTTGAATTTAGTCCAGCGTGATGGGAAGAGGCCGGCAGAGGGACGAGGGCTGCGAAGAAGGGTGGAGGAAGAAACACAAGGAGAACCATTAAATAAAGCTAGAAAAAAATAAACTGTTTTCCTTGGGTTTTTTTTTTTAAAGTTTACCTCCAATTAACATTTCAACTGAAAGGAACTGCTTGCAGCTCTGAAGAGGGAAACTAGGATGTGTGCTAATGCACATGTTCACTTAATAGTGAACACCACATAAGGGCGAGCTTAGGTATCGGCTCTTCCTGTCTTTCCAGTTGTGCTATAAAGATCTTGTACAGAAAAATGATCACGATTGAAACTCTTTTCTTCCTACTGAAAAAACAGCCCTTCTTAGGTAAGGGCTGGATACATGTGGGGAAAGGAACGCTATGCACTAATGGCTGCAATTTGAAAGGAAAGAGCTGGGGGGCAGGGGCTGGAAGGTACCTAGAGAAAGCCATACCTGCTGGAAGCTCCCCCTTCCCAATGATAGAAGCACACAGCCCTGGTTACAAAGGGGCCACCCTGGGAGCAGAACAATCAGTCACAAATGAACCAGGTCATGGGCATTGCAAGCTGAGCAATGTGCTGAGGACAGAGCCTCAGAGTCTTTGTACTGAGGGGTCAGGCAGTATGGGAGAAGATGAGAGGGAGGAGGGGGAGAGACAATGAACGAGACTGAATTGGCAATGAACTTCAAACCCATGATATCAACTAGGATGTGCTGATTCAAAGGACAGGAAACACTCCAGAGACCAGTCCTTATCTCAAAGGAAGTGGTTTTGGAGTGGAAATGAGGAACAAATGAATGGATTCTGGGAATCAGAGCACTTCTGTTGGATTTCTCACTCTTCTACCCTGGAATAATGGACAAGTGTCTCTCTGGAGTTTATGCAGATGGTGGACAGAGGTTAGGACAGCATTGATGTCAAAGAGTTGTACATGGGCTAATATGTGCGAACAATGTTAGGGATGCAGGAATATGAAATGGACTGCAAGTCATCTCAGTTTAAGCAACTGCTTTCCACACAGTGCACAGTGCATCCTTTGGATCTGCCACCCTTGAGCTCAGAAGGAACGGAGTCAGATGTTGGGGTGTGCTTCTTGTTAAAGATTTGACACTGGGGGGGGGCAGCCTTCCAGAATCTGTTCCTTCACCTTTCAAATGTTGGAAAGGCTAAACCCAAGGAATTATTTATTAGTATGGAGATGCATACACCCCAGAATGTCTGTCCTCCAAGAACCCAAATAGCTGGAGGCTACAGCAGCTAATAGCAGAGGTGCTGGTGGCCACCCAGGCTCTTTCAACCCTGGGTTCTGGCAGTGAGCACTTTGGGTACGTAGGAAGAAGAAATATGGGGCAGAACAGGATGATGTGTTAAGAGTGATTCGATGATTTAGGTAAGAAAACCAGGATGGCTCATGCCTCTGACTCACACAATACAGATTGGTTCAGTATTACAGTGTAGTCATATTTAAAGAGTTATTTTAGTGAAAATAAACTAGCATCCAGGTGTCCATGAAGAGTGGCAGATATGGGGTTCTGATCTCTAAAATGCTGCCCAGAAGGCTCTCTGTCATGTCCTGCACCCCATCTTTCTTTAAGCCCCCCGTATTCCAGTTGTCTAAACTCCAGTTTGTTCCCCTACTCCCTTCTGAACGGCAGAGGGTCCTCTAGCATCCAGATTCCCATGCTCTGCCTGACAAGCCCCACGCCATCTTTGAAGATCTCCCCAGAATGTATATGCATCTCTGGTGGCTTCTGTGGGGCTCTAGCAGACCTCACAAGCAGTACCCAGGCTGCACTTGGCTGGTTTCATTGCCCTGTCTTACCCAGCTCACTTGTTTACATCTCTCTCCCTTGAGTAAATTCAAGCTGGCTCAGGATTGCACTGGGGTTTGCTTCTTCCTGTCTTCCTAGTTCGGAACTCATTGGCTGACATAGCAAGTGTTCAACAAATATTTGTTAAATGTGGTCACCATCTGACTCTGCAGTAATTATCAAAGCTCTGTGTGTGTGCGTGTGTGTGTGTGCGTGTGTGTGTGTGTGTGTGTAAAAACACAGGAATAAGGAGAAAATACCTTCACAATACCTTCACCCTGCTTCAGTGACCCAAATGACATTGTGACTGGTGACTCAATTTTTCTCTTCTTTAATCTTAGGGGGCTTTGTTTCTTTATTTTATTGGTTGCTTCTTGTTGCTGTTGTTTGCTTTTTGTTTGGTTGGTTTTTTGTGTTGTTTTGTTTTGTTTGCCAGCATTAACTATTGTTTAAACAATCCAGCGTCATTTCTTACTGCGTACAAAGGAGACATCAGCGTGCATTTGGGTTTCCAACCGCCTGAAGCATGGGGGCCAACAAGGACAAGTGTTGTCCCCCAGATGATGAATAAAACAGACCCTCCTGCATCACCCAACCCCACAGCCAGGAAGAAACAGTGAGAGACGGCAGTTGCTGTAGAAACAAGATGCAGTTTCTGGGTCAGGCGACAGACTTGGAGTTTCCTCCTCCTCAATCCTACCTCCAGATTAGGGAGCTGCCATAAATAGGGATATTAAGCCATGCTGCCATATACAAATCACATTCATTGTCAAAACAATGGAAGAAAAGTTATGGAGTTTGTGCTTGCTTGATGAAAGCTGGGCCAGCAGCCAAAGCAAGTATAGGAAGAAGTAAAAGAAGGGAGAATTCAGAGCAAGGAGAAGCAGTCCAACCCCTAGAGAATGTTAAAGTTGCAGTGCTGGGCCCCTTGCTGCTGCTGTGATGGCCGTCAGTCAACAGCAGAAAATCAAGGAGATGATGGGAAGGGAACTGTCACTCCACTACCCTGATACACCTGGGTGGAGCTGGCAATCTGTGCTTATACCTAAGAGAAGAGCCCATTTCGCCTTCTCCTTGCCACAAGTCAGATGCTTGGAGTGTAAGGTGCAGAAATGACTCCAGAGAGACCCCACAAAGCAATCAGAAGATAAGAGCATCAAAATACATGGACTCCATAGAAAAATTAGGCCAGTGCCTGGGAACTAGCTAAGTTAGCTTTGTCTAATACAGAAAAAGGAAAGATTAAATAGGAATCAAAACTGTCTGCTCTATCTAGCGGGGTATTGGGGAATATGCTTAGAGTGGGCCAGTTCGCCTTTGCAATGTCCTATGAGGTAGATGAAATTTTTTTCCAATATAGAAAGTGAAGTAGGGATTTTAGTTGACCAAGGTTATGCAGCCGACAAGAATCATCTCTGAGAATGTGTCCCACTCTGGCCATTCTTATGTCATTCTTCAATGCTTCTCATCCCCTATGCTATTTCAAAGCCCAGAACTGAAGTTAACATTCAGTAAAAGATGATGGAATATATTCACTCATCAAAATCATTCTGTTGAAAGATGTCAATGACATAAGAAAATTGAACAAAGAGCAATGTGCAAGCCTATATATTTCTACATTGCTTGTGTGTATGTATGCACCTACCCACATATAACCATGCAAGAGAAACAGAGCTAAGGTTAATAAGGGGTCCTTTTGGAGTGTGGGTATCTGGGGGTGCCTTTTATACAATGAGAATATAATCTTTTAAGAGTCCAATTTTGCGTGCCTTTAGGTGATATGAGTTTTATTGACTTTACATGGTCCTAAGCACAAATATTCAGTCAATCTGTTAGGATGGGAACAGTGAAAAAGGATGGTAGTTGCAAGCCTTCAGTTCTTTCTCAGTAGTACCTAGAATCTGCATCCTAGCCCCGTGCATATTGGCTGGGATGCATTGTGAAGATCACTGCCATATTGTCATAGTTCTGAGGTCTCAGAGGGAAGGATAGTAGAAGAAAAACTAGTTCTGTATCCAGAAGTTGCAATGTCCAAGATGGCATCCACAAGCCACATGTGGAGCTGAGCCCTTGAAATGCTTATTGAACACTTGAAACATGTTGTGTGTGTGAAATACACATCATAGTTGGATGTTACAGACTCAGCAGGAATTTCTGTAAAACATTTCTTAACGATTGTTATTTTGATTACATCTTGGTATGGCATTTTAGACAGATTGGATTAAGTCATATTATGAAAATACCTGTTTCTATTTATGACATTAATGTGACTAATGTGACATTTAAAATTGTGTATGTGGATTGCGTTCTGCTCCTATAGGACGCTCAGTGTGTTGGGGAGAGGTATAGGAACCTGTGTAGACCTTGCTACAAGGCACTCCAACCTAGCTCTGCATCTTGTAGAACATTCCATCTTCAGTTCACATGTGACAAGAGAGTAGGAAACTGGAAAAGGAGGCTGAGGGATGAAGACTTCTTAGCAGAGAGTCATGAGGGAACTGTGCATTTCCGTTCCCTCCCATGGGGTAATCTCCCCTCTTACCTACCCAGGTCAAGGAAAGGACCTTAAGAGAACCACTTGGGGAGCAGCACTGTGCTCTTGAATTACAAGACACGAGATGGTACTTAATTGTGGCCTCAAAAGCTGAATCAAGGGCTATCTGGAGCTGCCTAGGGCAGCACAGTTGCAGAGTTTGCCTGGTGAAAGATCTCATGCTTTCTCCACGAGCCAAACTTATAGCCATGAAATCTAACAACCTTGAAAAGACTCTGTCCTAGTCTGTTTTGATGACATGTTTTCACTAGAGAGTCTCAATGAGGAGAGCACCCAAAATGAGAGTTGAGGAGGAAGTAAAACCAGATCACCTGGACAATGGCCTGTTCATCTCAGGTGATCACAGGACATTGCCAATTCCTTCAGAACATTCCCAGAGAAATTACAAGTTCGTTCAGCGAGAGATACAGCCAGTAATTGAGACTGCCACACGCAAAGCACCAACACTGGGCATGAGAGCAGCAAGCACGTTAGAGCTCCTTAGCATGTCACCTGCCTGCCGTTCTCCAAGTCTAGACATGAAGGAACCAAAACAGGTAGCAGGTAGAATTTGAAAAGAACCAATCTCTCTTTTCACAGGTTTCTCATGCATGGCAAGGTTCAGCCAGGAAAGAGAGAAGACAACGGAAGACGCAGAGTTCAAGTTCTATAGTAGTTCTCAGATTTTGTTAGCTACAAATAAAATAAAATAAAATAAAATAAAATAAAATAAAATAAAATAAAATGCCAACAAGCTATCCAAGACTCATTGAGATCTCCTACATGTGTTATCCAGGGATCACACAAAACAAACTTAAAGGGTAAGAAAAACAAAATTGACAGTATAGTCTTTCATAAATGAGAAAACCTGATATAACCTGCAATCAGAATGATGATCACAGACAATGATACACCTAACAATTCATGTGCTTTATTAGCACATCCTAAGCACTTTACATATACTTTATCACATTTAATGCTCCTTCCCCTTTTATTGATGGGATAATAAGGAACTTGGGTCAAGCCAGCTGCTTGAAAGCAGAAGACACAGCTAGAGAATCCTGCCCTGACTCTGAGGCGTTTCCTTTAATCACTGTGTTCTACAGCCTGCAAGAGTCATGGATCAAGTGAGATCTTTGATAGTCCTTTGTAAACTGTAAAGTGCTACTACAAATGTCTGTCATCACTTATGTTCACTGCCAGGCTCCAAGACAGAACACAAATACAATGGACCCTGCAAGTACCATCAGAATTATCCAATGTGTACTTAGCAGCCCCAGGGTGTACTGATCTTTCCAAACAACATGGGAAATACAAGATGAGCACTTTGTTGCTCCTGTCCTGAAAAGGCTTTTAAATTATGCCATGCCAGTATATTTGGTTTTCTAATCTCAAAGAATGCTAGTTAAGGGGCCTCAAAGAGCATGCCCTTATGTCCATCCTCAAAGAAGCAAAGATATTTCTTCCCAAAGTCCATGTATGTGGAGTGATAGAAGCAGGCACCGTGGCACTTTCAGAGGAGAAATGACCATGGGATATGATGTGGGGAGCTGCTACCCTGAGGAGCAGGGACAGCTCCTGCTTCTTTCTGCTAGCTATCACACCTTACCGACGAGACATGTCACACTGTTTTCTTTTGTTTTGCATTTGTGTGTCTACTTTGTGAAGTGAACCCCCTGCCTGGCAGTCCTGGGGTAGACCAGATAATTCTGTTCCAATGGTTATAACTCTCAATGCCAATTGCAGGATGCCAGCCTGTCTTTATCCCAAGAGACGGAGCAAATTGAAAATAAAGAGCCTGTTATTAAAGCACTAATAAGACATCGTGGAGCCAATTTTTAAGAATGCTAAGGTATCATAAATCCACTAGACAATAACAAGGCTTGCATTTCCCACACAGCTGGGAGGGACTGCAGCAAGAGAGCAGCCACACTTCCCGGCCACTCTTCCTCCTCTTCCTTACCAGGGCCCCCACTCTGCTAGTAACCAGCAGTGACTGAAAGGGTCAGAGCTCTCTTGCCCCTATTGCTTCTCTGTAGTTCTACTGACACATGGTGGGGTCATTTATTATTTTTTTTTATTTTGGACATAAATTCTTTGTATATAGTGAGGGACTTCACAACACTTTCATATAAGTACTTCATATACTCTAATTATGCTCCTCCTATACTGCCTGCTCTCCTTTCTAGTTCCTCCCATTTCCACCTTTGTTCTTCTAGGTACTTTTGCTTCTATTTGTATGTCACATATGTATACACAGTTTTATATATCTATATAAATCTAGGACTCTCAAATGAAAGAACATGAGATACTTGCCTGAGTTTGACCTAATTCTTTTAGTGTGGTAATTTTCCTTTGTACCCATTTTCTTGCAAATGACATAATCTCATTCTTTGTGGCTTAGTAAAATTAATTGTATATAGATACTGTTTATTATTATTACTATGTGCATGCATGCATGCGCATGTGTGTGTGTGTGTGTGTGTGTGTGTGTGTGTGTGTGTATGTGTGTGTGTGTGTGTGTATGTGTGTGTGTGTGTTTATTTCAGGGAGAGAGAAGTGGTAAGGAGAAAAATAAAACATGTAATTGCCTGGATTTACATTCCTACCAGAATCATAAGAGGGTTCCCTTTTGTCTGCATCCTTGGGTAAGACTGACTCTCGGTGTAGTTTAATTTGCATTTTCTGATGGCGAATGAAGGTATGCCATCTTTTGAGAACTGTTTGCTCATTTCTTTAGCTCATTTATTTCCTGGACTGTTTGATTTCTTGGTATTTAGGTTTTTTTTTTAGTCCTTTTAATATTTTAGATATTAATATTCTTTCATAAGTGTGCTTAGCAAACATTTTCTCCCATTTGGTAGGCTATCTCTCTGCCATAGTGTCTCTTGAACCAAAGACATTAATTTATTAATCCATTTCATGTGTAGCTATCAAGTTACTACTATGTATAAGAAATATACTTGTGGACAAAACCAAGTCTCTGGCTCTATGAAATTTACTTTCCAGGGAAAGAGGTGCACTAAACACGTTCCCACATGCAGATAGATATATGTACAAATGTCAGAGAGGGAGAAATTTGGTGGACAAAGATGAAAAAATGGAAGTGGAAGGAAAGCCAGCGGGATGGGAGGGGGTTGTGGAGTTACAGAGCTGCCTTGTGACCATGGTGTTTGAATAGAGAGTGGAGGAAGGGAGGTAACGGGCCTGTGGGCATCCCAGGCAGAGGGAATCACACGTGCAAAGGAAATGAATCAGGAGTCTGCATGCTCCCCACACACTGTGTAACATTTTCACTTAATGATTAGTATACACCGTGACTTAAGAGCTGCAGAATCAGACTTTGTGTTCTGTTAGAAACAAGAAAGCATTTGCTGGGACCGGCTATGCTCTCTTCCAGGAAAGAAACATCCCCTCCAATTTTCTACTGCAGGGTTGTGGGGGAACATGAGACTTTTACTCCATTTAACTGTGTTTCTGAAGCACTCATTTTGTTAATGCTGCCCCAAAGCGTCATCTTTAGAGCTTGGCTTTCACCTGGAATCAGGGGAGGAAGGGGTTAGGAGTATATTCAGTTTGTAAAGATAAACTTCAAAACTTTATGGCTTCAAAGAGGGAGGCCAACTGTGTAGGAAGGAGACAATTGTTTAGTGACTATGAAAAATAGATATTACAGAGGAGGACAGGAAAGAAAGGAGGTGACAGATATGGTTACAATGGAAACCAACACAGAAGCTAGTGGAGATGGCATCAGGAAGTCACCAAAAGAGAAGACTTTGGTCATCTTCTAAGTGCAGTCATCTGGAACAGTGGCTGCAAAGCCCCTGCCACACAGCTCCTGTTCTTTCTTCTCTTCACAATATCAGGTCTCTAGAAAGGGATTTTATCAGTTTGTCAGAATGCCAATTTAGATACTCAGTCCACACCTCCCAGACTGCAACTTTTGAGTCCCTACTTCTGCAGTTTCTGAATTTAGACTGATATATAGAAAGCAAGTAAATTGACAATACTTGGTGACAATATAAGAAATAAAGGTGTGAGATAGCTACTGCTCATGACATCCATTCTTCTGTACCATGTAATGGGAAAACGAGGACATCATCACCCAATATACAGAAAAAGAGACATGTGATGTTCTTAATATCTTTAGTGTTGGGAGGTGGGACTTTGGAATAAAGATGAAAGGACAAATATTATGAGAAAAATGTAAGATTGAGTGTCAGTTTATTACATACCCAGTAAACTGACAGATAGTTAGAGATGCCTACCATTGTCATGTTAACTGTCAGGGTCTCATGTATAGAGAAGAAATTAGTGCTTGAGATTGTAACTTGTGACTCATGCAGTTGAAACAGTCTATTGAATGCCTGCTTCTTAAAGCCATACAGGAATAAAGAAGGATAGTCAGGGGTGAAATCTGGACACACACTGTATTAGCTACTTGTCTTATCACTGTGACCACAATTGTTGGCAGAAACAACTTCATGGAGGAAATATTTATTTTGGCTCACCATTTCAGAGGCCTCAGTTGGCCATGGAAGGAAAAGTATGGTGTGGCAGACCAGTTCATTGTGAAAGAGAAATCCCAGAGAAATGGCTTGAAATTACACATTCCCAAGGACCTGTCCCACAGGGAGCTACATCTTCCAGGTAGGCTACACCTCCCAGTCTCCAGAACCTCCAAAAAATAGAGCCATCAGCTGGACCAATCACTGCAAACATGTGCTTTGAAGGCATTTCATACTGAATTTGCAACACTAAAACTTAAGAGATGAGAAGATGGAAAAGGAGGATGAGAATGAATGGCCAAAGATGACAGGGCAACATCCATATAAGGGACACTATGGGAGGGAAACATAAAAAGTTTTACTGATTGATAATGATGTTGGGATCAATTAAGATAGAATAGCATAAAATCCTCATTAAGGATTTTTCCGAGCACCCATCAGGAGAGTCACAGGAGAAACAGAGGCTATAGAGATACAGATTCTTGTCACATGGTGTCTTCTAGATTCACAACGAGGAGAGGTCCCATGTGACCTTGGCAAGGGCTCTTTTAGTAGAAGTCAATTTCACTGGGTTACCAGGAACGAGTGGGAGGCAAGAAGCCGAAAGTCTTTCCTAAATACCATGCTTTCGAACAGCCTGGCCAAAGAGAGAGGTGGTGTTAGGGCATGGGGGAATGGCAGATGAGTTTAATATATGCAAACCTTGAGTTTACGTCTATGAAGAAGAAAAAGGCATTTCCAGAGAAGATGAACTGAAGCCATCACAGACTCAGCTTTCACGGGCTCTCTCCCTTATACAGATGATCAGAGTGGGACACACACACACACACACACACACACACACACACACACACACTCCGGAAAGCCTGCTTGGTTCCACTTGAAAACCTGCACAGAAGAGCTTGGTGGTGATGAACACTGAGTTCATGGTCAGACTTTCTGGGCTTGAGTTCCAGATGTACCTCTTCCTAGCCTTGAGACCTTGGGCTATCTGAGGCTGAGTTTCTTCACAGATGAATAGGGATCATAATAGCGTCTACATTACAAGATTATCAGGCTATCAGTATCTCAATTATGAACTAATGCAAAGCAAGTACTGTATGTGCACTCAGAGATTAAAGCTAAGAATCAGAAATATGGTGTGAAAATTCATCCACACATGCATATTCTATAGAGGGAGCTGGCTGCGGGAAGAAGAAAGGGACCAAAGCTTGGGGAATTGGAGGGATGTGTCCAGAAGGTAAGTTTAGAGTTAGGAGATGCAATTATTCTTGTCATGTGGCTTGGGCTCAGCTCACCCTATCACTTTTGCAACTTCTCTTGTAGGTATATGATCATAATCACTCATTCTGGAAGGAAAGTTCATAGTGGTGGGCTAGACCTCTTAGTACTAAACATGCACTCATTCACTGATTGACTAAATCATTTTTTGTTCATTTACTAAATTCTATCTTTTGGTCAGGTATTCTTGGCACTAAAATACAAAGATGATGTTTTATTCAGGGACCTCTAGAAGAACAGAACAGATAGAATGAAAACACACACACACACACACACACACACACACACACACACACACACACACACAAGAATTGTTAGAGTGGCTCACAGGTTGTGGTACAGCTAGTCCACAATGGCTGCCTAACCAACAGAAGGTCCAAGAATTCAGTCTACAATGCTGGATCTCTCAGATCATTTTCAGTATACACTGGAGTCCTGAAGAAGTAGGCTGTAATGCCAGTGAAGGAATGGACTTGCTAATGAAAGTAGGAGCAAGCAGGCAGAAGAGAGTAAGCTTTCCTTCTTCCATGTCCTTTATCTAGGCTACCAGTGGCCAGATTAAAATCTGGATCTTCCCATCTCAAAAGATCTGCATTAAAGGTGTATCTTCTAACCTCAAGAGTTACAGATTAAAAGTGGGTCTTCCCACTTCAAATGATTTAATTAATAATAAAAAATTATAAATAATTAATTAATAATAAAAAAAATCCCTCACAGGTGTACCTAACCTCTTGGGTTTTAGTCAATTCCAAATGTAGTCATGTTGACAACCAGGAACAGCCACCACAGATGGGGAAGGTGCCAGCTCTTTCTTCCCTTGAGGTTGCTAGTTGTAAGAGTCCCTTGTCCTGCTGTCACACTGGTGTCTTCTGGCACCATTCAGTCACTGAAGACTAAGGCTACGCTTCTCTTCTTCTCCTCACTCAAACATCCAGTGCCTAACAGATAATCTAGTTCTCCACAGAACGATGGGAACACAAATGAGTAGGAGTCTACAGTCTCTCTTCTGGACAGTCACTTAGTGAGGAAGGTGGTGTTGACACTTACCTGGCACCTGTCTTATGCCAGGCTGCACTGACATTGCACACACAGTACACACAGCTCACTCTGAGCTAGGCAAGTGGATGCTGTTTCAATCTGTTTGACCGAACAGTAATGCCTAATGGTTTTCTTGTTTCTAGTTTCAAAGGTTTGCCATTTTCTGAGTTTTCCTTTCTATTCTCTAGCTGGAAACATTTTTCATGCTTCACATGTAGTCAGCCACTTTTGAATTTTGCTGGTGTCCTGCAGTTGAGTCTTTTGTTAAGTAAATATTTTTATGTCCTTCACGTCTTGTTGTACAAGAAACAAGCATCTCCATCCCTTTGTCCCCGTGTAAGCCAATCTCTCCTTTAACCCTCCCTATTGTCTTTGCTCAGTAGCAGCTATTGAAGCCCCCGCTTGAAGAAGACACTCACTAATGAGGACAAGGTCATTGGCAGATACATGCAAACTCAAAACAAAAATGAGAGACATTTGGGCAAAACTCTTTTTTTTTTCCAGTTAAGGTAACAGATTTCAAGTATTGGATTCATCAAGCTAGGAAAAAAAAAACTAAATGGGATCATAAATTTAAAAAGAAAAGACGACAGACAAAATATTTAAGGTGAGATGTTTATATATTGACGTCTTTTCTACCCAGATGATTTCTAAGAGAACAATAGGCATGTCATTCCTCTGGAAGTAACTCATCAGATCTTCACAATCCCCGTGGCTTCACACCTGGCAGTACCGAGAAATTCTCAAGTTCAAGGTTCATTTCTGCTTCCTGGAGACATTATTCTTGTTAGTAGAGAAGGGAAGAAAATACCAAAACCTTTGGTGCTTTTAGCACTTGGATATATAGGGGTAGGGGTGTGCGTGCGCGTGCAAGTGTGTGTGTGTGTGTGTGTGTGTGTGTGTGTGTGTGTGTGTGTGTGTATGGGCATGCACACAAACAACTGGGTGTATGTCAGAGTGATCCTTTGATTTGAAGCTACATTTCACAGACACACTGGCAGTGGGCTGCGCACATAAGGATACTTTACTCTCTTTAGCAAAAAGTTGAGAATATAAATGTATCTGAATTTACAGTTATATTGTAATTCAATTACACTCAAATATACCAATTTTTATTCTTTTTTGCATGATTTATGTATTTATTATTTTATGTGGATTAGTGTTTTGTTTGCATGCATTTCTCTACGGGGGTTTCAGATCCCCTATAACCGGAGTTACAGACAGTTGTGAACTGCCATGTAGGGGTTAGGAATTGAACCCGGGTCCTCTAGAAGAGTAGCCAGTGCTTTTAATCACTGAGCCATCTCTCCAGCTCCCATAGGTACTCTTAACTTGCATTGACTGGAAGGAGGTTAGCTGATATAAATCATACCCATGACCGGCAGCTCACAGAAAGCCAGGAGATTAACACTAATTTAATGTTTGTTAAGTCCATATTGGCCATGCAGAACTTCGTCCTGGGCCTGGCTCTCAATGCCCAAGGTCCTCTTGATGAGCTTCAGAATTTGAATTCTCTGCCTCAGAACCCCACGGATGTTCATGACGTCAGCATCCTCAGGACTTCCAAATGTCAGTGATATTTTGAGTTCTGTTCATTCTCATTTTATTTCTGATCCGTGGCCAAGCCCATCATATTTTGTTGCCATGGTAATTAATGTATATGTCTCTCCTCTCCACCCCTGGAGATGTTGGCTTCACTCTGGCCTGGTCCTCATTCCCGCATTCCTAGGTAACTCAGAGAAGTCGAGGAGCCTGACTGGTTTTAGGGCTAATGACTGACACTGTTTTACCCATACGGATAAACTGAACACTTCTTCACAACATGTTCACTTGTGCAATGCCTTTTAAAAGGAGTTCCACCCTCTCCTCCTATGGTCCCTGCCCAGAGTCCTGCTTCTCAGGTTTCTCTCCTCTGCTCTTAGTGTGCATCGCCAGGTCAATACTAACCTTTGAGTTGAGGCCTTCATGTCTGACTCATTATCAGTACCATCACTCTTCCTCCGCATGCTCTGCCCTGTTGCGGGATGAGCAACTCACTCCTCTGAACAACACCCTTTGCCCTCTAGTCTTTCTGCCTTTGCTTGTGTCGAAGAGAACAAGCCTGTGTCCCAGGATCCTCCCACTCCTGTCCTGTCCATCCAGCCCAGCCCTTAACACTTCCCAAAGATTCACTCCCCTGCCCATGACAAGAAACCATCCATCGAAATTGGTTGTGGTAGAAATAGGTTAAGTAAAAACGCACATATAATTCATCTAATTTATGACACTCTGCAGGATTATTTGTCAGAGTTATATAATGTTTATGTAAAGAAACCTAAATACATAATTTTTCATCTTAAGTCTGTATATGTGGGCATAGAGAGATTAAATAAATATAGATGATGAATAGAATTAGATTAAAGCTAGATACTTCCTTCTGTAAGGAAATATCCAACGTTATCAGAAATTAGTTTGAGAGACAAAAGACTTTCACAGATATTCTCTGGTGAAGTATTAATATCCAAGTGTTACAAGCTGACCAACCATGTCCTTTTATGTGAGAAGCATATTGCAGACATTAGAAGCCATATTTACGAAAACAACCCAAACTATTCTAACAATTGGGACACAGTTAAACAAATGATGGTATGTTCGCATTATGGGCTATTATGCAGCCATAAAGCTGATGAGTTTGGAGAAATTAAATGACGCTGGAAAAAAAACAAATGCAAACTTGCATATTCTATTGGCTCCCAGATATATAATTATAATGATCATAAACACTGATGATAATAATAATAAGCAAAAAAAAAAAAAAGACCAAAAGAAAATATATAAAAGGGTTACTAGTGAAAGGAGAGGATTATGGGTGATTTTCATATGGTTCTTTATAATTTTTGGTGGTTTCTAAAATCATGTAATAAGTATAGTTAGCTTTTATATCAAAGAGGAAAATGAAAGTATTCTTTAAAACAACAACAACAACAACAACAACAACAACAACACACACACACACACACAAAACCTTTGGGCTTTAGTGAGGGATACAGTGATGGAAGATGTTCAAAGGCTGCTTTCAGTGTCATCTACCTGAAGTTGTCCCTCCTGGAGACATTTTGTTCCAGAAAGCAAGTGCCCTCATCAGCAGCCACTGTGAAGTACAGCAGCTGTGAAAACGCAGCACAATGATTGCACACGGGTGAGATGACCCAAGAATGCCATGGAAACAGATTCAAGGACTCTCAGAAGAACAGAGCATCATCTACATCTCTACCTTATGATTGACAAGACATACCAATAAAAGTCTTTTATTTAGTTAGTTGCCCGGATTCTTAGTGATATCATAGGTACCCCAGGCAAACTTCGAGTCAGTGCCTTTCAGGGATAAGAATAAACAAGGAACATTGAAAGAAGCAACAGTGTGGATGGAGAAAGGGAAACAAATCACATACTACAGAGTCAGATTTCTGCAGAAAAGCAGAAACAACAGATGCCTATACTTTGAACAATTCGAGAATTGTGAAATACAGAGATGGGGCCACCATAAATCTGTCCTGATGTGGCACCCTGAGTGACATCCAAAGGTGCTGAAGTCATAGATTTTGTTTTTTGCTGCCACTGTTTTATGACATGAAAGATCATAATGACATAGCCATTAAACACACTTTTTCTTTTTGACAGTATTAATTCCTAAATTCAAAGACCTAAAGAAAAGCCAAAGACTTCAACAATCATAGCTGTTTCATAATTACAACTAAACACTGAGAATTTTAAGACCCAAGTACTTAGTTTAAGCACTGATTCTTATCTGTCCTGTAACTCTGGCCATCCTCCAGCCTCAGTTTTCCTATCTGTAAAACAGTACTGACAGTGTTTACCCCAGAATTACAAAAAATAAAGGTTTCTGTACTGTTTGAGTTGTACCCCAAAGTTTCTCATGCTAAAGGCTTGACCACTAGCACAGCAGTGCGAAGTTAGAGAACTTTAAGAGGCAGGAGTTAGTAGAAGATAGATAGACACTGGGGACCATGTTCTCAGAGGAGATTAAAGTTAGGTCCCACACTGGGTGAGTCCTAACACAATTTTGTTGGTATAAATGAGGCACATCTTGCTTCCAGTCTTTTGATAGTCTTTCTTTGTATGTTTCTGCCACTGTGACATTACCAGTTTTGAGATCTTTACCAGAGCAAGGCGGATGTTGGTAACATACTCTGGAAGCTACAGAAATGGAAGCTAAGCAAACCTCTACTTAACAAAGCATTTTGATACAATAACACACATAAAAAAGGGGGGGATCCTAACATGGCCCGTGGCAGATAGCTACAAAGGAGAACCATTCAGGTAACTGGGCCCGGGGTAAGCTTGACTCTGAGACACCAATCACCCCACATCACTGGGAAAAACAAAACAAAAGAGTTTTTTTTTTCCATTCAGCCATCTGAATCTATCCACATACTCTTTAGTAAATGGCTCAGAACAAATAAAAACCCAACGTTTTGCAGAATGATGTCCGTAAGTGTCAATAAACAGCATGGATTGTATGGTCTACCAGTTCCAGCTGCTGTAGATGTCCTGGGCTCACCATTCTCAGGCAGAACTATAAAGGACTGTCACACTGTTTGGATACTTGTCTTTATTCCAGGGCACAGTAGAGCAGGCTTATGGGCAATTTATCTCTGAACAGGACTTCTATAGAAAACATGGCTCTGCATGTCTCCTCTGTATCCTCGGAGCACAACATTGTACCCAGCTACAAAGCAATGACATCATTTAAGCAGTATTGACCATGTGCTGTGGTTGGAAGGACTTCACATTTCTATCATTTAATCACTGTAACAACAGTGTGTTTCAAAGACAGCTTGGAGATATTGTTTCTTATAAATAAAGGACAAGCTGATTTCATCAGATGGCCACTGGGGATACAGGAACAAGAAGCGCACACAATGAGGGTGGATCAGACAAGCTCATCTGAAATCCAAGTAACATTGGGACAGCCTTGGAAAACTTGTGACCCAAGGAGGAGTTTTGCTAAGGACAGGGATTCCTACATGATGCAAACCCATGTTTGCATCAGAGTACGCCATTGAGATATGATGGCCCCACCTTCTCTTTACAACCTAAGTCAAACATCATCCAAACCTATAAGAATAGAGAACTGCTGGGTCCTAGGCTCACAGGCTTCTCTCCTAAAAGAAGAGTATAGACCTTTTAAAGCCCAATGCAATTAGTGCATTTACACTGATTATTCTGTTCATTGCCAAGCACTCTGACTCCCAAACAGCTCATAAACATGCTGAACGAACAGGCAAGCTGTCCGAGTTACCCTTTTAAATGCAATGTATTAAACATGATGATTTCATGAATAGCCTACGTTGTACTTAGGCCATGTGTATACCCTAAGGCTAAGAGGATGGCTGAATCAGTAAACAGAACTTTAAAATAGTTATTATTGTATTGGTGATTTGAGACAGTCTTTTGAGATAGCCCTGGCTTGCCTCCAATTTGCTATATTGTCTAGGCTGGTCTCAAACTCATGACCATCTTCATGTCTCATCCTCCTGAGCTCTAAAATTATAGATCTTACATTTTTCCCTCCATTTATTTTTATTGATTCACTTTTGCTTAATTTTTTTCATGGTGGTTTCTTCTTATCCTCCTTTGAGACTAGTGTTTACACATAAATGGAATTTAGAAGGGAGTAGCTTTTAAAGTCAGATAGTTCAATCCCCATTCTCCAGTCTCTATCAGTGCACATTTCACTGTCTATCTCCATCCATTTGAGAACTCAGATACTTAGATGCTTCATGAGGGATCTGGGGTCTAGCTTGTTTTACTTACTGTTTTCAAGGTTCGTCTGTGTTGTGGAATGTGTTAGACTATCCTCCCCTTCCCCCTTCTTTTACATTGTGGTAAGACACATGTAGAACTCATCATATTGATCTTTTTATGTATAAAATTCCATGGGTATTGTGGCTTACTTTTAATGTCAGACAGTTGTAGCAACAACCACAGAGGGCCTGGCATCAGTCACCAAAAATAAGTTCAGACAGTCAAGGTTAGAACATTTCAAGTTTCCTCTGGTGAGAACTTTTCAAGTTACCTCACCTGTCTGAGCCTACTATATTTTAGGTCTCTTGAGAACCATGAACATGGCCAGTGTGTGTGTGAATGAATATATGTGTGTGTGTGTCTGTCTGTCTGTCTGTCTGTGTGTTTCTCTCTGTCTCTGTCTGTCTGTGTCTGTCTGTCTCTGTCTGTCTGTCTGTCTCTCTCTGTATGTGTGTGACTTTGGGGAGATGAATACTCAAGAGGACCCTTGTGGGGTCTCTGCTGTCCTATTTAGCCTAATTGATGCTTTCCAGGACAATGAAAGATCCTGCCTCAATGTGGTGGACTGCTTTCTAAGATTGATGTCTGAGTTAATACTCTTAGCCTATACACATATGAACACACTTGTGTACCTGCACACATATGGGCACATTTATACATGTGCACCCATGACAGAAGCAAAGAGGGAGAAGGGAGGGAAGGAGGAAGTCTCAATCCAACGACACAGGGAAGCAGTGGAAGGATAAGACATGGAGGTGAGCATCTCTGACTGTGAGTGGTCCCCTGGGGTTGGTCATGGAGTTGCTTGGATGTACACTAGCCAAGCAGGGCTGCTCCAGGCTGGGCACTAGTGTGCAGAGACATATTCATGCATAGCCCCATCTAGCTGAACCTAGCAGGCAAGCCAAGTCAAAGCAAAATGCTCAGAATAGAAATACATGTCCCTTTTCACAACAGGGAGAAAGCAGGAAACTTCCCAGCAAGTAGGCAAAGGGGATGTTAGGATGACAACATAGCAGACAAGGCTTGGGTCTCTGGGCTGTAGAGCTTAGAGAGGACAAGGACAAAGGGGCAGCCTGAGGCACACTTTTCCCCAGGGAGCCAAGGAGAAGAGAGGCCACAACTCAAACCCCAAGCGAGAGAGGGTGCTTTGAAAGGAGCTGAGAGCTGGAATCCCACATTGAGTTAATTAACAGAACTGTGATTTGCCAATGAATGCCCAGCAGGCCGATCATCTGCTTGATAGAGGGCCCAGCTTTCCTGATGGAATCTCAAGTGCATGAGCCATGAAATTACTTCTCAGGAAAAAGACAAAGATGGTCGGTCGTCAGAACTGCACAAGCACTCGTGTTTGTGGAAGGGAGGACCCTTGCTGTTCTCTTTCTTGGAAAACAAAAAACAAAAAAACAAAAACAGGCTAATTACAAAGACCAAAGAGGAGACAGAAATAGTCAGCCGTATCAACTATCCTGGGGAAGCAGAGTATATGGTACACTTAAAATGTACTCAGTGGCATTTTACTCAAACTGGCCCATGCAGTTCTCACAATAACCCACTTTGGTGCTCATTTCACAGAAGGGGAAACAGCACAGAGAAGTGAAGTAATTTTCCCAAGGACACAGAGCAAAACAATCAACATGTCATCTCCCATACTGGGGCACTCTATAGACTTATTATTATTATTATTATTATTATTAATAATAAAACATTGGAAAGTTTCCTTTACCTTTTCTTATTGGGCATCTGGAGTGCCCCATTTCCCTTGCAGACACTGAGCCATCGTTCTTAGCAGTATTACATGGTAGTCTAATGGTTGGTAGTCTGATGAGCTGTGTGGTAGTCTGATGGTTGATAGTCTGATGGGTGACCTTGGACCTTCTGTCAGACATTTTATTTTAACAAAGTAGGTAGACTCCTTCCAGCTTGGAGTATCTGTTGAGAGTAAATGTCCAGGGCATACCTCATCTTGCCACTCTACCATTTAAGATCCTCCAGTGGCCCCTCATTGCTTTCAGGATAAACCCTAATCTCCAATGTGCCACTCTGGACTTTGGAGATATGGTTGGTCCCTGGCTTTCTAGCCTTCTCTTTCCCCAATCTGTGCCTACCATACCAGCCATATCCATCTATCCATGGGGAATTGGTGGGTAACTGAGCTTTCAGAGTACACGTTCTCCAATCCCAGGACCATTTTGATGGTTGTTCCTGGAGCATAGAAACATCTCTACTTTCTGTCTGGACTGTCAGAATCCATCTAACGCTTTTCCCTGCAGAGTCTTGTATCCCCAACCAGACTTCTGACTTATTTCTCTCTTGCCTACTCTGCTATGATTTGAATGTATCCCTCAAGGCCATTAATTAAAATTTTCTCAATATCATAGTACCTGTGATCATCTGTAGAAGATGATTAGGTCAAAAGAGCAGAGTGTATTAGTGTAGTTATGGCCAAATTTGATTTATATAAAGTGTGTTCAGATACCTTGTGGCCTCTGTCAACCATGTGACATCTTTTGGCATTAAGAAAGCCCTTATCAAATGTGTACTCAACCTTGGACTCACCAGCCTCTGTAATTATGAGCCAAGATGTTTCTGCTTATTACAAATTATTACCCTGCTATATTCTTTTGTAGCAGCAAAACCACACTGAGACTTATGTCTATCTCCAGTATAGCTTGGAAGCTATGTTATAATGATATTTTTGTTTATTTGCTCATGAAACTCATCCATCCATCCATCCACCACCCTTCACAAGTTCTGCTGAAAGCAGAACTCACAACCACCCATGATCATAGGGAGAACTCATGCTGTCCTCACCTTACCAGGGGAGAACCAGGCGTTCCCGGAATAAAGCCCTCTTATCCTGGGAACCCGAGCTTATTTCACTTCCAACTCAGTTGTGTCCCTGGTATTGCTGACAACTGGATGGGTGACTTCTGAACAACTCAAGTCAGTGAATCTCTAGGCCTTTTAGAAATATAATGAACCTCTGAGTTAAAGTCTCAAGAAAGGAGCCTAGTCTTGGCTCTTACTAGGAGCTATATGGGTCTTCCATTGTCCTTCACTTCTCTGCTAACCCACTGCTAGATTCTGAATCCAGAATGTTCTCCAAAGGCCTATGTGTTGTAGGTTTGGTTCTCAGCTTAACATACCCTTGAAGGGGACTACGAGAATCTAGCCTTTTTCTCTATCATTTTTACTCTCTGGCTATGAGGTAAGTTATTTAGCTCTGTGATGAATTTGTCATAAACAACAACCACAGTCACAAAGCAATAGAACCAACGAATCAGACTAAAGCCTCTAAAACGGTGAGCCAAAAGAAACCTTTCTTCTTATAAGTTGTTTGTCTCGGGAATGTCTCACAGCAACAGAGAGCTGGCTAACACACCTATGGACTCAGCATGAATAGCAAGTACAGAGGTGCATATGAGTGCACTTCTTCATGTCCTGAGTACTCTTTCCTCACCTGCTGTCTGCTACGAACAAATTGGAATATGCTAGGTTAAGAGTTCCAAAATGTTTCAGCTCTCCAATTCTGTGATATCCAGATGGATTCCTGTTTCAAGAAACACTATAGAGAGAGATACTTTCATTATAGAAGTGACCGGTCATAATTCAGGTTCAGACCTAAGATGGGGTTCTAGCCAGCTCTGAGGCTCCCATACATTATGTGCTCTCTCTGACTGTTCTCGCTTACAGCATGAGTCATCGATACCACTTGTTTCTCAGCGTTCTTTGAATATGTGCAGGACCCGTGATGGTTCAGTGATGAGCCACTGAGCTATCTCTCAGCCCTGAATATGTGTACAATTCTTAAAACATACCCTAAACATTTAGTGAAGGTTGGGGACTAAGAAACCAATAAACTATTGATATTGTAGGGAAACTATTTTCAGTTCTGAGGTAAGGAACACAAAATAAGAGATTAACTGGTGGTAAGCCATCTACAAAGACTAATCTTAGTGGGTTCTGTCTTCTGATGGGTAACTGAAGCTTGATCATCTATCTTGTTTTGGACAACAGACTAAGAACTGCTGTCTCTTCAGCTTGGTTTTGCTTGACTTGGTAATGCAGTCATTAAAGAGGGCAGGCTTCCAAGTCTTTACGCATGTCAGAAGCAGCACAGAGGTGTCTGTGAGTTAAGAGCAGGTGCTTGCATCTGGACTCTGTAAAGCGACAGGTAGTAAAATCTTTAGGCCTTGCTGGTTTTACAGTCTTTGCTCCTCACTCTGCCACAGTAGCATAAACACACAATATGTAATTTGGAAGGCAATAGGTGTGACAGTATTTGGCCTACACATGACCGCAATCTGTTGGCCTTTGCCTTACAGAACACTATGGAGCCAGACGTGATAAAAGTCACAGGCCCTCCTTTCTCTAGGCTTATTCAAATCATCGTTATCCTTTTGTTAATTCATTATAAAGAAATTGGCTATCAACTCTATTCTATCTCTAGAATATATATGCTCGGAGGTGTAAGTTCTGGAAATACATAAATTGTAATAAATCCCTGTTTTAACTCAGAACCTGAACAATGTGATCCTCATTAAATGTCATTTGAAGGTATAGTTCTATGAAACTACACTATCTGCCCCCACAAATGACTCCTCTCACACTGGTTAAAAGATAGGGTATTGTATTCCCCAAAAACTTAAGCATACTGCATGCATTTCCATGAATCCCCATCTTCTCATGAATGTATTAACATATGGAAACATGGTCCCTTTAGCCCAACATATACAGAAAAGGCATAAGGCCACTGGGACCATGATGAGTAACCACCCAGATAGCTCTCTCAGGGATGTGGGGTTCTCAGGGATGTGGGGCTGTTTTGCTCTGGGAGAATTCTTTAAAATTCTTGAGTGGCAAATGGAGTTTATGTTCTCTCTCTCTCTCTCTCTCTCTCTCTCTCTCTCTCTCTCTCTCCTTTTTTATTGTATATGGTTTTGTGTGGACAGGTACATGCACATGCCACAATACACGTGTGAAGATGAGAGGAAAACCTCTGAGACTTGATTCTCTCCTTCTGAAGCAATCCCAAGGACCAAAGTCAGGTCATCAGGCACATGCAGCAAGCACTTTCATTGCCAAGCCACCTCACTAAAGGAATCCAGGTTTCTTCATCCAACACTACCATGATCTGGGAGAAAAGGCCAGGGGCTTGGTCAAAAGCAGGATCTAGACAGAAGGTCAGGCGCTCCTTCTAAGGCAGGTAAGGATGCCTCAGAGTAGCATTTAATGAGACTTAAGATACAGAAGAGGCCAGAATGCAGGAGCTGGAAACAATGGCCAGAGACCTTCCTGGGGGGGGGGGGGGAGCAGAAATAGCCCCTACTTGCTTCTAGGAAGCCAGACAAATCAGATTTCAGAGGTACTGCTCAGGGCTCCTGACACTCTGGTAATATAGCATTTAACATACAATGTGCAGAGCGAAGATATGAGCTGTAAAATGACAGGGGAGAGAGAGGTGGGTGGCAATTTTATCTACCATTTGAACCTGAACAGCCCAGTTTTAGGAAAACAGATAAAAATAATAATAAATAATGCAGCACACCTCCTCTTTGCCAGTGGCGATGGGCTTCCATTTTAATGAGGATTGAACACAACATAGACATTTTGACACCCTGACATGTGCATCAAAATGGAAATCTATCTAGCGGCTTCTCAACGCCAGGAAGCCCCATCCTCACTCCACAGAGATGCACAGGTTTCCATGGCAGCATGAGAAGGATCCTCATAGCCCCTGTTATGGCTCTTGCGTCCTCTGCCATGATAGTTTCTGTCCCCTCTGAATGGTAGGGAGGTGACTTTGTCTCTGGGAACAAGGGTCAATAAAGACATTCAGTTTCTTTAGAGGTGTGAGTTTAGTGGTGAGAGAAACTGAGGGCCAAAACAATTAATTGCCACACTTATATTAGAGGAGAGAGAGAGAGAGAGAGAGAGAGAGAGAGAGAGAGAGAGAGAGAAAGAGAGAGAGAGAGAAACATGTTTGTGGGGGGAAGCCATGAACACATGTGTGCAAGCATGTATGGGTAGTCACGTGCTTGGAGACATCCCATACTAAATGTCTTCCTCAGTCATTCTTCC